>NC_036867.1:14393265-14624433 GCF_002910315.2 Salvelinus sp. IW2-2015
GAAGACCAGGGATGTTCTCTTGATAAGTGTGTGAATTGGACCATTTTCCTGTCCTGCTAAGCATTCAAAATGTAACGAGTACTTTTGGGTGTCAGGTTAACTGTATGGAGTAAAAAGTACATTATTTTCTTTAGGAATGTAGTGGATTAAAAGTAAAAGTTGTCAAAAGATACCAAAAAACTATTTAGGTAATCAAATCAAATTTTATTGGTCACATACACATTGTTAGATGTTAATGCGAGTAATCTAACAATTCCACAAGAACTACCTTATTCACACAAATGTAAAGGGATGTAATAAGAATATGTACATATAAATATATGGTAGTACTTTAAAGTATTTTTACCTAAGTACTTTACACCACTGGAAAATTCCGAAACATTGCCTTAAAATCACAACATGCTGTAACACGTAATTGGCATGATACGGACGAATAGAGCCCTATGCCTAGATCACACAGACAACGACAGTGTCAATGCGTTTTGGTACACCAGATTTACATTCATTTCCATGGAACGCTGCGTTTGCCTTGCAGCATTGCGTTGCAGAAGTAGTTACAGTGTGTCCTATGTTCTGTGTGGTGCATACCTTGGATCCAACATACGCATAGACTTGTCAGAAATAGTAGCAAAAGGCGAATGACTTTTGTTGCACACATATCCAATAAAAATGGTGGATTACAAAATAAAAAAATTAGACTGCAGAATGTATTACATAGCATTGATGCCAACGCTGTCGGTCTGATCGAAGCGTTAAACATTCTATCAGCCAACTGTGCTGTACATTGCTTGTTTTTCTTGACGTTCCTATCGAGGAATGGGAGTTGCTGCAACATCTACAGGAACGTCCCCTATCATGTCCACCTATGTGCTATTTGGAAGGGAGAAACACCAATGACTGATTAATCTTTTCTGAATAACATTTTATTGAAATTAAGTGTACCACTTAATTTCAGCAGCATACCACCCTGCATACCACTGCTGGCTTGCTTCTGAAGCTAAGCAGGGTTGGTCCTGGTCAGTCCCTGGATGGGAGACCAGGTGCTGCTAGAAGTGGTGTTGGAGGGCCAGTAGGAGGCACTCTTTCCTCTGGTCTAAACAAAGATCCCAATGCCCCAGGGCAGTGATTGGGGACACTGCTCTGTGTAGGGTGCCGTCTTTCGGATGGGACGTTAAACGGGTGTCCTGACTCTCTGAGGTCATTAAAGATCCCATGGCACTTATCGTAAGAGTAGGGGTGTTAACCCCGGTGTCCTGGCTAAATTCCCAATCTGGCCCTCAACCATCACGGTCACCTAATAATCCCCAGTTTACAATTGGCTCATTCATCCCCCTCCTCTCCCCTGTAACTATTCCCCAGGTCGTTGCTGCAAATGAGAACGTGTTCTCAGTCAACTTACCCGGTAAAATAAAAAAATAAAAATAAGTACAAATACTTGAAAGTAATACTTAAGCAGTTTTTTTCGGGTGTCTGTACTTCACTTTACTATTTATATTTTTGACAACTTTTACTTTAACTTCACTACATTCCTAAAGAAAATTATGTACTTTATCCCTGACACCCAAAAGTAGTCGTTACATTTAGAATGCTTAGCTGGACAGGAAAATGGTCTAGTTCACACACTTATCAAGATATCATCCCTCGTCATCCCTACTGCCTCTGATCTGGCGGACTCACTAAACACATGCTTCATTTGTAAATGATGTCAGTGTTGGAGTGTGCCCCTGTCTATCCATACATTAAAAAACAAGAAAATGGTGCCGCCTGGTTTGCTTAATATAAGGAATTTTTTAATTCTTTAAACTTTTACTTCTACTTTTGACACATATTTTAGCAATTACATTTACTTTTTATACTTAAGTATATTTAAAACCAAATACTTTTAGATGTTTACTCAAGTAGGATTGTACTGGGCAACTTTCTATGAAGGTATCTTTACTTTTACTCAAGTATGACAATTGAGTATTTTTTCCACCACTGCGCTCACTACTGTAAATTGCTCTGGATAAGAGAATCTACTAAAATGTAAAAGGAATGAAAATACCATTTCAGTTCCCAGAGAAATAAGTTGCATTTGCAAAGTAGTTCAAGAAACAGGAAAACATATCAAGCAATATTTGTATATTCCACAAGTATTATCAGATTAACTGTTTTGTACAAATAATTATCAGACTCAAGTTACAAATGCTGATAAACTCTCAAATACATTTAGTTAAAAAATTGTCACAAAAGTAGTGCACTAGTCCTGTATTAGCAGACCGATATATGCATCTTTAAAAAACACAACTCTTAGTGTGTATAAGTCTTAGTGTGTTTAAAGTTGTTAGATACTGTACTTGATGAAGGTGAACACAGAATAACGAATACAGATGAAATGAGGGTGCCTTTACAGACTAAATTCAGATGTAGGCCTATTGTGCAATACAAACGTTTTATCATGGCCACAAAACGACATTGCTCCCATTGCCAAGAATTTCACTTGGAACCCTTTGAAGCCAGGATAGTTGCGTCTCCACTTTGGTAACTCATTGTGTTACAGTGATCTACTCTTGTTGTCTTCATATCCTGAAATTCACAACATTAAAAGAGGGGAAATGAACATGTTTATATTCCTCTTCAATAACCTTCACAATATTAATGTGCTCAAAATAAATGTTTACTCTATGTGATGGAACAAATCACTGAAATTACTGCATGTTTCTGTATTAGATAATAAGAAAGAGTTAATCTCTCATGTGATAGTGTACTTACAGGAACCAGAATATTGACAATTCTATCATTTTCCTCATGAAAATTCTAAAATGTTTCTCATTAGCATACTTTGTTATAGAATTTGTGTGGTGAGGGATTGAAACTGTTTAATGGGAAGGGACAACTAGTGACCCAACACACCTCTGTAAGCGCTGGTTTGTAGAGACAGTGGACATACGGCTTGGGCTCCTTCTCAATCTTTCCAGCAAAGGTTTTGTAGCAGATTGCACAATCTATCAATGGCTGTAGAAATACACACAATATGACAGCGTCGACAACAGCATCATATCTACATTTTTATTCCATGCTGTAGACTTAGATGTGTCGACTATAACCCATGGGATTGTATGAAAGCCCTCAGGGAGTTGATGATTCAGAGCAACTGTTCTCAGACAGTTCCAGGTACTCACTCGGTCGTCCCTGAACTTGCATTGCGTGGCGTCAACTGTTCCCTTTCCACACTTGGTGGCTTTCAGGTAGAAATTGTGATAAATATAGCTCACATCATATCCAGGCTAGAAGAAGAAAAAAACGTATAAAGCATTGTAGACTAAACCATAAACATTTACTAGAGAGGTCTACACAAAATGGTTCTGCCACATTCCTCAGAAAAACAACCTCCCAGTAACGGAAATTTCCATGGTTCTGTTTGTCTTTACTTTCGTCATGCACCAAATAGAGCCTAATAAAGGCATGATTCATGGCACCAGATTTTACCTCTATGTCGGACTTCAGGAGACTCTTGAAGAAGAGATAATGATACTGGACTCCAGAATGAGAGTTGAGTTGTTGCAGGGCCAGATCCACTCCTTTCCTGTATTTGTCAGGGAGTTTACTGTAAGCCTCCTGAGCCTCAATAGAAGACAGCAGGACTCCAGCACTAACCAACAGCAGCAGCAGTAGAGCAGCCATCTTCCTACCAGTGTGTGTGGAGCAGCCTGACTGAGGTCATTGTTCGGTATTAGGACCACCCACTTGACTTCTGGGATGAACACTAAAGACAAACAAGCTTTTCTGGGAGGGAGCCTCTGATGTCTGTTTTTGGATGGGAGATGAGCAACAAAGGAAAATGTGCAGATATGGTCATGCTCCGTTTTTGACCTAGTTACAAAACTGAGGTTAGTTTCAACATGATGAAAATCTATTTTAATTTCTATAGTTCAACATAAAACATTTTTGAATTAGTAATGTATAAGTCAATTGTAAAAAAAATATACAGTACATTCTGAAAGTATTCAGACTCCTTCCCTTTTCCATATTTTGTTACATTACAGCCTTATTCTAAAATGTATTAAATAAATAAAAATCCTCTTCAATCTACACACAATATAAGTATAACATAAGTATTCAGACCCTTTGCTATGAGACTCGAAATTGAGTTCAAGTGCATCCTGTTTCAATTCATCATCCTTGAGATATTTCTACAACTTGATTGGAGTCGACCTGTGTTAGATTCAATTGATTGTACATGATTAGGAAAGGCAAACACCTGTCTATATAAAAGGTCCCACAGTTGACAGTGAGTGTCAGGGCAAAAACCAAGCAATGATGTCGAAGGAACTGTCCATAGAACTCTGAGATAGGATGTCGAGGCACAAATCTGGGGAAGGGTACCTATGGTGAAGCATGGTGGTAGCAGCATCATGCTGTGGGGATGTTTTTCAGATGCAGGGAGTGGGAGACTAGTCAGGATCGAGGCAAAGATGAACAGAGCAAAGTACAGAGAGATCCTTGATGAAAACCTGCTCCAGAGTGCTCAAGACCTCAGACTGGGGCAACGGTTCACCTTCCAACAGGACAACGACCCTAAGCACACAGCCAAGACAACACAGGAGTGGCTTCGGGACAAGTCTCTGAATGTCCTTGAGTGGCCCAGCCAGACCCCAGACTTGACACCGATCTAACATCTCTGGAGAGACCTGAAAATAGTTGTGCAGCGACGCTCCCCATCCAACCTGACAGAGCTTGAGAGGATCTGCAGACAAGAATGAGAGAAACTCCCCAAATACAGGTGTGCCAAGACTTGAGGCTGTATTCACAGCCAAAGGTCCTTCAACAAAGTACTGAGTACAGGGTCTGAAGTCAGTTTTCTTTAGCAAAAATGTCTAAAACCTGTTTTTGCTTTGTCGTGAGGTACTTTTTTATTTATTTAAAAAATACATTTTTGAAGAAGGCTGTATGTAACAAAATGCGGAAAAAGTCAAGGGGTCCGAATACTTTCCGAATGCACTGTATGTTGGTGGAATTCTTCAATAAAAAGAACACTACAGCACAGGTCAAGTTAAATATAAAAGTTACTTTACTTATCAATATTTGAACTATTTATGTACACTGAACAAAAGCAACGAACACCCAGAATATTATGTGTTTCCTTTGAAATTGAACTACCAAAAAAAACTAAGTTTATGGTGGGCTCTGCCAATCATGTACAGAATACCTTCCCTCCATCCATCCCCGTTTCCACAAAAAAACGAACATATTTTGCTTCCCACCACTTTGTCCATGGTCATGCATTACTGTAACAGCTTTTAAAACATCTGCACAACAAACACCCTTTAAGACAACACATAATGCCACTTAACGCAATACATGTGAGGGATCAGGACGTGGATTAATAAAGTCTCAGAGTAGGAATGCTAGGATCAGGTCCCCTCTGCCCATATAATCCTATTCATTAGGATCTAAAAGGAAAATCTGAGCCTATATCATCATTGCCTGACAACTCAAACTGAAATATTCCGCTGTTTTAGGTTCGCTACATACTTCAGTCTGAGACTGCCATCGTTGAAGTCGTTTGTGGCGAGGTCAAAATGAGGGGTGTTGTACAAAACAAAAAAAAGTCAGCAGCAATTGGATAATCTCTAACCAATCAGAATATCAAAGCCAATGATGAATTTTCAAAACGCCGCTTTACCCAAGTATGTTTTGGCTCTGGCCCAACCCATCGGTTTCTGGGACCAATCCGAACAGTTAGAATGTGTTTGCGTTACAAAAATTGTCAGGGAGGTACACAGATCCAGACTCATTGCAGAGAACAAACTATAGTCTGTGGGCTTGGCATAGCATTTGGCTGGAACAAGGAGTTTTGGTAGCCAGGCAGATATCACTCCTACTCTGGAACTCTTTATGGATACGGGCCCCGATTCATGGGCATTCTAAAAGTGAAAACTATTGAACTTCATTGACAAACAGATAGGACGCTGATGACATATTCAGGTGACACATGTAAGGTCATCATGTGCAGCTGTAGATCTATTCAGGCACAAATACATGACATAGACCATGGGAAGAAGTGCTTAACATTGAGAAGGAAAAGACAGAGACATGGCTTAACAATCAATGAGTGCATTTCATGTAAAAAATAATATTCATAGGTCTAACTCCAGACACACACACACACACACACACACACACTAGTACCAGTCAAAAGTTTGAACACACCTACTAATTAAACGGTTTTCCTTTATTTTTTACCACATTGTAGAATAATAGTGAAGACATAACTGTGAAATAACACATATGGAATCATGTAGTAACCCAAACAAGTGTTAAACAAATCAAAATTGATTTCATATGAGATTCTTCAAAGGAGCCACACTTTGCCTCGACGACAGCTTTGCACACTCTTGGCAGTCTCTCAACTAGCTTCATGAGGTAGTCACCTGGAATGTATTTCAATTAACCAGTGTGCCTTGTTAAACGTTAATTTGTTTAATTTCTTTCCTTCTTAATGCGTTTGAGACAATCAGTTGTGTTGTGACAAGGTAGCGGTGGTATACAGAAGATCGCCCTATTTAGTAAAAGACCAAGTCCATGTTATGGCAAGAACAGCTCAAATAAGCAAAGAGAAATGACAGTCCATCATACTTTAAGACATGAAGGTCAGTCAATGCGCAACATTTCAAGAACTTTGAAAGTTTCTTCAAGTGCCGTCGCAAAAACCATCAAGCGCTATGATGAAACTGGCTCCGACCACCACAGAAAAGGAAGACCCAGAGTTACCTCTGCAGCAGAGGATAAGTTCATTAGTTAACAGCCTCAGAAATTGAAGCCCAAATAAATGCTTCACAGAGTTCAAGTAACAGACACATCTCAACATCAACTGTTCATTGAAGACTGCGTGAATCAGGCCTTCGTGGTCAAATTGCTGCAAAGAAACTACTACTAAAGGACACCAATAAGAAGAAGAGACTTGCTTGGGCCAAGAAACACGAGCAATGGACATTAGACCGGTGGAAATCTGTCCTTTGGTCTGATGAGTCCAAATGTGACATTTTTGGTTCCAACTGCCGCGTCTTTATGAGACGCAGAGTAGGTGAACGGATGATGATCTCCGCATGTGTGGTTTGCACTGTGAAGCATGGAGGAGGAGGTGTGATGGTGCTTTGCTGGTGATACTGTCTGCGATTTATTTAGAATTCAAGGCAGTTAACCAGCATGGCTACCACAGTATTCTGCAGCGATAAGCCATCCCATCTGGTTTGCGCTTAGTGGGACTATCATTTGTTGTTCAACAGGACAATGACCCAACCCACCTCCAGGCTGTGTAAGGGCAATTTGATCAAGGAGAGTGACGGAGTGCTGCATCAGATGACCTGGCCTCCACAATCACCTGACCTCAACGCAATTGAGCTGGTTTGGGATGAGTTGGAGCACAGTGTGAAGGAAAAGCAGCCAACAACTGCTCAGCATATGTGAGAACTCCTTCAAGACTGTTGGAAAAGAATTCAAGGTGAATCATAAGAGCGTGAAAAGCTGTCAAGGCAAAGGGTGGCTAATTTGAATAATCAAAAAAATATTTTGATTTGTTTAAGACTTTTTTTGGTTACTACATGATTCCATGTGTGTTATTTCATAGTTTTGATGTCGTCACTATTATTCTACAATGTAGAAAATAGTAAAAATAAAGAAAAACCCTTGAGTGAGTGGATGTGTCCAAACTTTTGACTGGTACTGTGCGTGTACATATAATAAAAATATATGTAAAAAGGCTTCAAGCCATTCCCGTGGCATGGGCAATACTAAGGTGATTGTCAACTCTACACGGACTGAACAGAAATTTGGTCAACAGTATCATTTATGCATTTTAGACAATGCATTTGCTTCTAGCCGACACTTGATAATATAATTACTCAAATTACCTTAGACGTATGATAAAATGGAATGTTGCAAGAGAATGGTCTTGACCTGCTGAACCCCTTTGCCCACTTTGGAAACATCATTAACCAGGTGGCAATTAACAGAGATGACTGAACCACATTCGATTGTTCTGACCACACTCAAAACTATTTACATGACCGAGGTCTGGCAAGAAATAAAACCACTCACACAGAAAAGAAACAAATAAGTCCTTTCCCCAAAAATGTACAAGTTTTATGCCGACAGGATGACAGTGAGAACACAAAGATGTCCCCCCCAGGACATATACTGAATCTGCATTATCACCCTAATTGTGAACACAAAGGAAACACCAACATAAAGTGTCTTAATAGGGCGTTGGGTCACCACGAGCCAGAACAGCTTCAATGCACCTTGGCATAGATTCTGTCTGGAACTCTATTCGACGGATGTGACACCATTCTTCCACGAGAAATTCCATTATTTTGTGTTTTGTTGGTGGTGGAAAACACTGTCTCAGGCGCTGCTCCAGAATCTCCCATAAGCATTACTGAGATGGCCATGGCATAAGGTTTACATCGTTTTCATGCTCATCAAACAATTCAGTGACCACTTGTGCACTGTGGATGGGGGCATTATCATCTTATGAGGGCAAAGCCATGGTAGCCAAAATAATAGCTCACCCACGATTTTTATTCATGACGCTAAGCATGATGGGTTAACGGCTTAATTAACTCTGGAACCACACACACACGTAATATCATTTGTATCCCTCATTTACTCAGGTTTTTCCATTATTTTGGCATTTAACTGTATAACTATTTCATGTAGACAGTACTTCAGAAATGTGTAGCACTTGAGAGATGGGATCCCACTTCAGTACCTCAAATACATGTGAAAAGACTACATATACGGACGGACAAATAGTTCCGGTCAATTTACATTAAAAAAAAAAGTTAGGGGAGAGTTACATTTACGTTCAGTACAGTACTTTGAAAGCATTTGGTACTACCATGTGTACTTTGGTTACATTTGGTTCCCCTCTGCCGCTAAGCATGAGGCACCACAGCGGCCAAATAAGCACAGATGATGACTGGATGAAAACAAATGATTATAACTGAAGAAAAAAAATAAACATGCATTTTGCATATCTTTTCTCTGTCCAGAACAAACCACACAATCACAGACAGATTCCCACATCTCATCACATCTCCACAAGACCGCTGTGACTGCGGACCTGTTAAGTACTGTGTTGTAATGACTACTGGTAAAACCACTGGACTCCACTACCTTATTAGCTTGATATCAGTCGGAGCAGGTTGTGTCTCCTTTGTAATTGTTTGGAAACATAAAAATCTGACTCCTTCCGTACTAGCTAATGGAATGGTATGGAGATAAATAAATACATAGAAATGTAAGGCATCTTACACAGCTTAGTATTTGATAGACTAAGACACCTAAAGGCAAATATGAAACACTAATTTAATATTACACAAAAACAAATATTCAAATTTGGTGTCTTAAAAAGTGCTCAGAGCTTAAAAGTGGCTGTTGAAATTACAGCCGTTTAAAACAAATAAGGCAACATCTACAACGTTCCTCAGTACAGTTATCGTCTTCTTAATAAGGCGCTTAGTGAGCTAAAAGAGCTAAACATAAAAAGAGAACAAAATCAAATATCAATATTTTAAAATATATTGACTCAAGGAATGTATCCCATATGTAATCATCCACATATTCAATGTGAATCAGCGCACCCTCTCAGGGTTGAAAAATGTATCATTGTGTATTAAACAACTTACTAATATATATATATATATCTCATGTCATTGGAATAAACCTTGAAATTATAAATCTATATAGCACAATTTTAACCTCTCCTCCACTGATATTTAAAAAAATATGTAGCAATATATAAAAACATGGATGATGAATAAAATAAATATGCTGAACTGGTTGGACCTTTCAGTCGATATTCATCCCTAACGCCACAAAGTGCTCCGACCCCTAACCCCTCCCGATGACATGATATGCCCCCTATAATGGGTCTCCATTTGCTGCTGTGTGTCATCATGAGGCCGCTTGTATGTTGTCATGAAAACGTTGAATCATTCATGGCATCCAATTGAACTCTGTCCAAGTGAATGAGATTGAAAGGGAACCAAGCCTGCATACGACATCTTTGCCCTTCGGTCAGGTGTGGTTAAATCAATGGAAGGCAGGACCAACAGAGCTCAATGATGGTCTGAAGGTCTGTCATTTGGGTATATAGGGTTTTCCCTTGGACAGGCTTCTCATTGGCTGGTAGAGTGATTGGCATGTTGGTTTGGCCACTGCGGGATGAATCCAGTGATAGGTAGGCATATGATGGTGTGGGTCACACAGGCATGTGCATCTCTGAGTACTCGTCATGGACCTCTCTCTCATCAAAGATGGGCTCTGCGTCATCAGAATCCAGCTGGGAGAGAAGAGAGCAGAATGTTAGAGCAAGGCACTAGCTATACTGTTGATTAAGATTGATTGATTTGAATTAGGTAGATGAATTGTAAATCTTTCTTCAATCAAATGTACAGCGTTTTATACAGGGTAAAAAGTCCATTACGCCAAGCCAGGCCTAAAACCCCCCTGAAGAACAAGCAGATCAGACAGCCTCAAGTAGAAACTCCCTACGCTTTTCATATAATGTGCCATAAGGCCCTCTCCTCAAATGTCCTCAGAGTTTAGACAGTAGATGCGTCTCAAATGGCAGCCTATTCCCTATATAGTGCATTACTTTTGACCAAGGCCCATAGGTTGAATGCTAGTGAATTGGCCTAAAGCTAGTGAATGGGCCTAGTGTGCCGCCGTGTGGGCTAACTTACACACTGCATCTCTCGGGTGGTGAAGATGCGTGACAGCAGAAACATCTTAACGGGCACGGTGAGGATGAGGACGAAGGGGAAGGCCAGCGAAGCCACGGTGGACATGACGGCCCACAGCGACGCCAGACACACCAGCTGGATCAGCGTGTATAGGTGCATCCGCAGCGTTTTCACCTGGGGGGGACACAGTGACTATGGGTTAATGTGGTGGATTACCGTAATACACATGAAATGGGACAATAAAATCATGCATATGATACAGTATAACACATACAGTATATATACACAGTCTGGTATCCCATTGGGGTAAATAGCTTCTACGGGTTTATATAGTGGATTATACAGGAAAGGCTCTCTTCGGTAGCATGGCTGATGCGACCCACGTGGTACACAGCAAAGGACAGCTGTAACCCACTGAGCTGTAATGGAAGGGGGCGGTGCTTGGGAGCTGTGTGTGGCTGTATGCGTTGTGTTTGAATGAGAAAAACACACAGAAGAAAATGCACCCTCCCTTCATTATCAACACATCGTGCCTACAACATCATATCAGCCTCTCCAGATTCTGTAGTCAGGAAGACTTTGAGTTTGGTATCAGGCAGACTAGCTAGTCGGTGGATCAGGGCCAAAAAGGTTTTGGGAACCAACAAGTGTCTCAGAGTAGGGGTTTCTGAACTAGAATCAGTTTTGCCTTTCAGATCATAATGCATACGGACCAAGAGCCACTGCTCTAAGTTTCTCTCTGTGACTGTGTGCCGTGGTCACCTTGCGGACGTAGGTGTGGTCTGGGTGGTACTTGGGGGGCATCAGCAGTAGCATCAGGCGCTCGGTGAACTGGATGCCGTTGAGTGACATCACACCCATGTAGAGGAAGATGCCAAACAGCACAGCGATGGGGATCTGACGCAAGAGGTCTCCGATCACGATGGAAAGGCCTGGAGGACAAGGGAGGAAGAGTTTAGATAGAGAAATGACTGAAAACATGAGTGCATCTCAATACTCTATTACAGTTGCCTCTTCTTTTAGTCTGATGGGAAAAGCCAAGTTAACAGAAGCAAAGTCACAGATATTTCATTTTGTTTTTATCCTATGTTTTCAAATCACTAGAGAAGGGAGGAGTCAATGGGAGGAAGCTACGTTAAACTTTTTAGAAGTGCCAAACATCTTCCATTCTAGTCTATTCTACATCTAGCCGACAAGACACTCACCTACTAAGATGGCCACCAGCAACCCTGTGACCCGCTGCTCCTTGACCTCCTGGATGCGGGGCTTGTCACCTGGGGCGACTGCCTTGCTCATGACGGTGAGGGCGTTGGCGTGCGTGACGGAGCGCACGGTGGCGGCGGCCATCCAGGGCAGGCCGAACAGGGCCGAGGTGCCCCCTAACACCACGATCACCAGCAGGTCCAGGTGGAAGCCAGAACCCTTAACCAGCATCCGCTCCTTCTTACTCACTATCAGCCTGGGCAGCGAGGGAGGGAGGCAGATGGTTGAGTAAATCTGATAAATATATAATACATCAAATGTAATGTCTTCCATGCATGTCCTCACCACACTGTATATACCGTCTATTCACACCATGTATTTTAATGATGTTATTGTGTTACTTTTTATTATTTTTTACTTTAGTTTATTTGGTAAATATTTTCTTAACCAACAGTGCAGTTCAAGAAGGGTTAAGGACTTGTAAGTAAGGATTTCATGGTAAGGTCTACACTCGTGTTCGGCGCATGTGACAAATAAAGCTGGATTTGTTTTGATTTTGATTTGAATATCTGGGGAAAGAAGACCCTAGAGGATGGGAGAGAGGTGTGTGTGACACTGACTCACGTGGTGATCTGTGTCTCCATGAAGATGAGGATGAAGACCAGCAGGGCGGGCAGCATGCTGCCGAACATCATCCAGATGGGGAACGGGGTGTCCATGCCCAGGGGGTTGATCACCCAGCCACGCTTCTCAGGACTGGTCACAGAGAAGCCACTGGGCACACTCAGTTTCTACACAAGGTCAGGCAGAAAATGACATGTGTTATAGAGGGTAATGACATGACGTAATATGTCTTCAAAGAAACTGGTTCTATAGAATTTATCAGTAAAACAGAAGTTAAGCATATTCGAGACGATTCAATTAACAAACTAATGAAGGTCTTTGGAGTTCTTGTCATTGCAGTACTGCTCACCTGTGTGTACGTGTCACGTATACTGTAGTCCACTAGGACCATGATGAGGATGGCTATGGGGACCCCGAAATCCCCAATGATCCTACGCAGCTGAACAACACAAAAACAGCATGAAGGGACACTAGGGAGGGATGTTCTGTGATTCGACAATAATAAGACTAAACATAATTATTTTTGAGTTTAAGTTTGTATTAAATTGACATACATCCTGATAATGCTTCTGTATCTTACCTTGCCGGGGAAGAAGGCACTGTTTTTGAACTTGCGCAGGTAGAATGCAATGAAGAAGGTTCCAGACATGAGCACCAGGGAGAGCAGTGCTGTGTTGGGTTCCTTCCAGACCTTCACCGGCACCACCGAAATGGTGCCGTTGCCAAGCAACAGCTCCAGGGGGCTATTCTCCATTGTGGAGTTCTCCGCTGTGCTGTTGTCAGAGGAACAGCGCTGCAGCGGGTGCTCCACGAAAATCTGCCCGGCAACACAGAAAAATGGCTCGCATTAAAGCACCGCTTCGCAGGCACGCACACACTACCTCCCCCCGACCGAGATCACTTCAACACGACTTCAGAGAGATTAAAACTGACATTATACCTTTAAGGTCCCCGCACAAACACGTTCTGAGAATGGAGATTAATTCATAGACAAATAATCCCTTCAAAGTCTTGTGTTGGCAAAGGTCTGAAAATAGTAACATTCCTGAAATCATAAGGCCGGATTATAGCCGGGCTTTCTGTCCCATTCACTTTGTTCTCGGATCAGGGCCACTCAAATCACAAAATACGTACCCGTCTAAAGGAAAATACCACTCAAAAACTATCTTTTGGTATTTTGTTTTATTAGTTCACTGTAGATACGGTCCCAAAATGTTTTGTATGTCAACAATCAAGTATAAGATACAGAACTTAAAAAATACAGAATGTGTCACAGTAAGATGCATTTTGCATCATATTATGCAATGTATTATTTCGACCCCATGTTCTGAGCATAGTCCAATCTAGAGACAGATTTGATCCCCCCTCTACAAATTCAAGTGCTTTTAGCATTAATAAGGGCACTAAATAGTTTCTATCAGTTTCAATACTATAGTCAACTGAGCGCCAGGTTTACAGTACCTTGCCTATCTTGGAGAAGGTCTCGAAGATGAAGATGAGTGAGATGAGACAGGAGAAGATCTCCTGGGTGAAGCGCGAGACAAAGCGAACCAGGAAACTGCCCTCCAAGGCCACCATTATCACCACGATGATGATGAGCCAGAAGCCGATCCACACACGGCCCGTCAGGTATTCCACCCCGTTCCCCTTACAGAACTATATATATATGAGCGAGAGAGGTTAGGACACAAGCAACTAGAGTGGTAGAGGGTGTGACAAGTTATGACACTGACGGAAGGATTGTTACATGATTGTTACACACACCATCAACAGCAGGGAAATACAAAAGGGATTCTTCAGTGGTAGTTAAGAATGTCATCTCCGAATCCAGTTTGAGTTAACTCACAGAGTAGAAGGCCTCTTCAAAGACGAGCAGGGGTCCAGAGAATCCCACCACCAGGAGCGGCTGGGCCCCCAGGAGACAGAAGAGAATGCCCTGCAGCGCTGTGGCCACGATCAGCTCAGACACACCGATCAGACCCTCAGTCTTCTCACCTACCACAAGGCACACAGTCAAGAAACCGCACAGGCAACGTTCAGGAAACGACCTAAGAACATTATTTGAAAACATTAGTAAATAGCATTCAATACAGCTCCAATGCCTGACTTAAACACATGCTAAGTGTCTGGTTGTGTGTTGGTTGGGGTAGATTGGTATCGGGTGGATTTGTGGTGAGGTTAGTTTTTTCATCCTGTTCATTGTTCCCCTTACTTAATGAACTTACACAGGGACAATGTACATTCATCAACATTTCTGTTAATGTGCCAGAATTTGCTAGCCATCTTAAACCCCTGGGGGACTCACCCAGGAGGCCTCCGAAGGTGATAGCTGGGGAGAGAGCGGCGAAGTAAATGAATATGACGGCCGCCGCGCACTGGGCGTTCAGCGCGTCCTTGAAGTCGCTTGCGTACTTTGGGTAGCGGCGCTTCACGTCCCGGATCAGGCCGCCGAAGGGGCGTCCCGTACGCTGCAGGGGGTCGTCTCCCGGCTTCCCGGGCGATAGAAGGGCCTCTGGAAGACATGAACACAGACCGTTTCAACATGGACTTCAATTTCAAATACTGCACTAGAAAAATTCAGTTGGTTTGAAGAAAAAAAAGGAAACTTAAAACATTATCATCCAGGTAACGGTCTGAGACGCTGGGAAAGTTTCTAGGACATCCTTTCTCTGTGACCAAAATGTCAGAATTCCCCCACCTTTCTCCTCCTGGCTTTTGGGCTCCTTGGCCAGCAGGGCTCCTTGCTCCTCCCTCTTGCGGAGCATCTCCTTCTGGAAGCGAGAGACTGAGTGGAGCAGCTCCTCACCGCCCATCTCTGAGGGGGGCAGCACGATGCTGCAGTCCAGGAAGCCGTTGATGGCGTTGAGCAGGTCCTGACGGTCATCCGCCAGGTAGGCCGACTCATGGAAGTGCTGCATGGAAAGGGGAAGGAAACACACGACATATTAGGATTTATACTCATCATCCTGTGTGAGGTTTCAGAGGTAACAACAGTTAAACCAAATGAAAACATAAATGGAAACTGAAAACAGTGAAATTACAACACGGAATGTTTTTTATTGCACTCTATCCATTGGTCTGCTCTAAATTGGTCCCACGCTGACCTTGTCAGACATGAGTGTGGAGATGGAGCGTCCGATCTGGTGGTAGTCCATGTTGGTGCTGGAGGGTCCCAGCAGGACGAAGATGAACCTGACGGGCACGGGGACCTCCAGTACAGAGTCCAGCTCCTGCGCCTCCTGCAGCCGGACAAACGCCATGGTGGGCTGCTCCAGGAAGTCCACACTGCCTGGAAAGAGGAACAGAGTATCTGGGAAACTGCAATATTTTACACTCCTGTTTCAGCCAGTATTTACTGGTTCGTTTTCAGTTAACAATGGGTACTTTCTTGAAAGAATTCAACTCACCCACAAGGACAACAGTGGCCTCAGCGTTCTCTGGAATCTTCTCCAGCAGCTTAAGCTCATGCTTGGACTTGGACCTGTGCATGCCAATATTTGGAGTCGACTCCTTCTGTTGCAGAACACCAAATCATAACGTAGTTAACGCAGGTCTCTGTCTAGCTGACCAACGGGAGACCTTAACCATTAAAAAGGGACTCAACCATGTACTGCTAGAAGATACATATCTATCCAAATAAACATGTCTCCACCACAATGTTATTGCCTGCTCTCTCTGTCAGTCAAATAAGTTATCCAACCTACATTCGCCACAGTAAACCACATAGTATCAATCAACCCGGAGCTGTAGGTACCTGCACGTCGTTCTTCTCCACGTCGACGCGCGTCTCCTGCTCCGCCGAGCTGGCCGAGCCCATGAGGGGCTCTGTGACGGAGGGCTCTGGCTGGTGGATGTGGTTGGAGCTGTGGTGGTGAGGCAGCAGGCTACCCAGGCTGGCCGCAGAGATGTTCCTGGGGAAGGGGTTGTGGCTGTGCTCCTTCTCGTCGCTCGGGTGACTACGGGGGGAGGGAGGGAAAGGCACACAGAGGTTGAGCAGGAGATACATCGCGTGAGAGAGGGCAAGGTGGGACCTACCAAGGAAGCAGGCGGCGTGGGGGACAGGCATGGAAAGTTCAGTGTGAATTGACATGCTGAACTAATAATGCCATTTCATCTATGAGATCAGAATGTTAGACGAACTCCAGCGATTTGTTTTATGTATCCTGTTGAAAAACAACAGCCAGAGTATAAATACAGTAATGTCCAAACACTTAATTTTCTAAAACTACGGCAGTATTCCGTACTTCCATACTAAGAGATGAGATCGTCTTAAGAGTGTCTTTTTCACTAAGCTGTCCTAGACGATTTGTAGGTGTAGTGGTCGTGCTGTACCTGTGTTTGAGAAGCAGGGCTCGGAGCACGTTGGCGCGGTCCTCAGCCTTGATCTGGTCTGAGATGATCATCTGCTCCACCACCTGGTGGGCGATGCCAGGCAGAGTCTTCTGGTCCAGGTCCAACAACACCGCCCCTGGGTGGCAGATGAGACACGGCACACTAGGGTCACTGCAGTGAGGGCAAACACAGATGTACACACACTCTTTCTCTCCCTCTCCTCTCCTCCTCTCCTACCGTGGGAGATGGTCTTGCGGAGCTCCAGCAGGCTGCGGAAGGAGAGCGAGGCCACGTGGGGTTTGCCCCAGCGTTCCGTCTCCTCCTCCACGTCCTCCTCAAACTTGATCCAACGCGCTGTCTCCCGCCACTGCATTTCCTGGTTCTTATCCATGATCAGCTCGTTCAGCTCCACAAACACCTGAGAGGGAGAGATGGACGCTAAAGTGATAGTTCACCCAAATTACATATTGGTTTCCTTACCCTGTAAGCAGTCTATGTACAAGGTAAGACAGTAATCCTTTCTTTTGTTTACCTGGCCAGTGACCACTGTCTCCAATTGCTAACTTTGTAGCATGTTTGTCCAAAAACCAATGCAAGTCAATATCCATGATATTAGCATGTTCTGTGTAGATGCCCATGCACATCCAGGAGTCTGAAATGTTCAAACCAGCATCTCCTTCAAACCAAGTTATTATTGAGCAAACTTGATTAGATTCAGTGAGGATTGGAATAACTGAACTATCAGGGGAAATTGTTTTCGATTAGCTTAAATGTGTCTAGATCTGCTTCGGTCCTTGCTATCCGGGATCCTTGGGATGGCCCTACCCAGTTGAAGTTGAAATGTAAAATGGTTAAGGTAAGGGTTAAAGTTAGACAAGGGTTCTATTTAAGGTTAGGCAAGGGTAGGGGTTAGGATTTAGGGTAGGGACGTCCCAAGGATCCAGGATAGCACTTTTTTGTCCATATTCTTCTGTTATTTTAGAATGAACGCTAGCTCTTCTCAGGATCATGCTGTTTCTTTAAAGACAGTCAACATTATAAAGGAAGGGAAAGCATATCCAGAGAACTACGTGTCCATATGTGTTTATCTAGTTTCACTCTTCAAAATGTCAAGCGTGAAAGTAGTTGGCACCAGGCCTTGAACCTATTGACTTCTGAAAACCATGCAAAATGCATCAGACCTGGGTTCAATTACTACTTTAAATACTTTATTTGTGGTTGATTGAGCTTGCCTGGCTTAATGTACCAATAAAATAGTCCCCAAACTGCAAACCCAGTCCATCTGGCATTCCAGGCAGGCTGGACAAATGTTCAAAAGATTTTAAAGATTTTAAAATAGTAGTTGAACCCAAGTATACGGTGCATGTTGCCGTCAAACAGAAACACACTCAACAGTGTTACTCGGTTATATTAGGAACACCCAATAAACATGCATTGAAATTATCCTCAAAGTCAATACACTACGCAAATATAGGCCACGGACAGAAACTAGCCGAAGCAACTAGTAAATGCAACATTATTCCAGTCAAAACCATTTGAATGAGCACCACAGTTGAGATTAAGTTCTTCCCGAACATCCACAAACTGTGATGAGTAGAAATACAGTAGAAATTGTAGAGACTGATGAGTAGAAATAAAAGACTCGGATGAGTAGAAATACAGTAGAATAGCAGAGACTCTGATGAGTAGAAACACAGTATCGCACCATTACAGCCTTATCACGTCACAACAGGCTGGTTAAAGAGAAACTAGGCTGGTGAGTTAGTGCGACCCAACCCACCACTACCTGTTTTAGTACCAAGCCAACAACATAACTGATGATTAGCGAGTGATCATACTGTACCTACCCTCACGTGCAGACACACGGCGCCACATGCAAACCCACACTCCTGGAACCTGTGTCTGGCCGGCTAAGCCACCTCACCGTCTGGGGCCGGGCCATATGGCCGGAGTAGTCCAATAAGACCATTCCGTCTGGCCGGGAGGCAGAACGGTACAGAACCACTGGCGGTAACGACTGGAAGGAGCGAGAGGGTGGGCTCAACACACTGACACAGACCAGCGCACAGAGCAGGCGACCCTTACATCTCCCCACACACACGCACTGTAGCTCGTACACACTCTCTACACTGAGAGGAACCTGTTGTTGGGGGCCTCTGTGTGTGTGTGTTACTACAACATGGCTCCCTCTCTCAGGGAGCACCGGGTGTCTTGTTACCTGAACTCTTCGCTGCCTCTTTCTTTTGGATGTGTGAAAGAAAATAACAAATTAATTCATTTTTAATTGTGTTCTGCCCCCTCTCCTATCCACATAAGATACTGTAGGGGGGTTGCTCCCAGACAGAGAACGAGGGGAAAAAAATTGGCTGATTTCCAGTTGAATTGGGGGGGGAGGGGGGGGGGGTTCAAGAAAACAATGAACCCTATTTACCTTAGTCTAAACTGAGCAAAACATAGAAACTGGTCTCCAAAGAGGAACTTCACCTACACGTGTCCTGCATGGAATGTCTTAAAACAAGCAGCAACATCAACCTTCAAATCTTCATCCTTGCCAAAAACGTCAGGAAATCCATGAAAACCATTTAAATTAATAAAACCCAATCATACTATCTGAAACAAGGGACTATGTGACACTGTTTCCCAACACAAGCAAAAGAGTGGGTACTACTGCTCGTTTTTTCGGACGCTCACCTCATGTGGGGTCCGGTCCTTTTTTTGACTGCGTATGCTGGTCTCCTGGTGGTCCTTGCCGACATGCACCACTTGGCCCTTGGTGCTCTTTCTGACCAGGTGTCTCCGTACCCCAGGGACATCCTCAAAACGATGGCCTGAGGAGTGAAAGGTGAGAGGTGAGTGCAAAATCACCATCTATGGACAGGCATCGCAATAGAGTTTCATGATTGTCACTATATATTGATCTATCATGTATTGACATCCCCTTATTCTTTGTTTTGAATATGACTGTGGTGGCAATTGTGATCCCAAACACTGACTAAAAGTGGTCAGGAATCCGTTGTAGCTTTTGAAGAATTGATCTTCCTAACGGTGAGCTCTTGGCTCTGGGATGACGTCCCCGCCATCAGGTCAAATCTCAGAGTCCCACACTCATAGGCCAGGCAGCTGATTTTTTTCACCTGATCTTGCTGTGGGGTTGGGTTACCAGACAGGCCTCAAACGAAGGACAACCTGGACAAGGAGGCTGGATGGCAGAGAGTCTCTCAGGTATATCTGAGAGGGTAGTGGCAACGGGTGCGATGATCCTGTTAGAGGTAGGAACCTTACCTTTATCAGTGGCCTCTTTCCCTATTTGAGAAACACCCTGGTCATTGAGCACCTTCATCAACTCTGAGGGTTTGGAAAAAATGACAGCATTTTCTCCTAATGAACAAGTTGTCCTGTTGGTCCTTTTAGGAAAACCCAGCGAGTGAAACTGGAGAGCAACAAAGTATAATCTTCTGTCATGTGAGCCTCTTGTTCATTGTCCAGGTTTTGCTGTAAGGTGTTGTTGTAACTTGTCCCGACTTCAACGCAATGTCCACTGGAACCGTTAGTCCGCCCTAGAGGCTCCACGATGTGTCTGGCTCCTGGTGCACGCATGAGTGTCTGGGCAGACCCAGAGTGGGACTGGGCCTAACTGGATAACACTCTTGAAGGAGAGGAGCTTGGAGGTGTGCGCAGTGCTGGCATAAAGCTGGCATGGGTATGAGGAACAGTCACTTCTACAGTCTCAAGATCCAGTCCTTGCGTGTCCAGGACTGGAGCTCGAAGAAAAGCGAGGGAAAAAAGTTGCCATTCATGGACCACCACCTGACCTGGTTGAGGTAGAAACCGTCCGAGCGCATTAGCTAGCGGAGGTGCTAACAACCGGAGGGTTGAACAAAAAGGGGAAGGAGAGAGTGATCTAATCATTCCAATCATTGAGCAACAACCAGCCGCGAAGGCACTTTCCCAGGCTGCTTTGCAGTTCTGGGAAGAAAATAAAAGATCATAGAATGAGGAATTAAAATACCCAAATAAAATGCGTCACCCATGTCATTTTCGGACCATTCTGAAACTTGAAGGGTTCATGACTAGTAATGTAATAGGATCTCTATGCTCTGACGCTGAGAGGACAAAGGCCACACCATCTATGTCACGTAGCCCCAAGATGGCACTGGACCTACATCACCTACATCAGATCATCTCCATGCATCTCATCAGCTTCCCTCTCATGTTGTTCTTTCAGATGACTTAGCTCTTCCCCATTGTTTTATTGTCACTAATGACTCAGGACTTGTGAACCAGAAGGGCAGCATTCTCAATTAGCCACCAGGTTGGCTTGGGCCTGGTTCCAAGGGCCTCAGCTGACAGCGGGAACAGGCTAATTTAATTAGAGGACTTCGCTCCTGTTCTGTTCCTGTCCGCCACACTCTGATAAGCTGCCCGCTGTCCGCTGAGGGGTCGACCCCCCCCCGGATGTAAATCCCCTCTGGTGCCCCTGGAGCTGGGGACGTCACAGGGGGGGGGGGGGGGGCACACTGACTCATAGTGCCCCTCATTAATGTACCCCTGTGTGCCCCCCTCTCTTTCTTTCTCTGTCCTGAGCATTCCGACCTTCAGTGGAGCCAAAGACTGTTCTTCCACTCTAATCACAGTGCTCAGCTGGAAGGGTAATAATGTGGGATATCAAACAGGCCGAATTGCACGCACAAACATACACTCACAGCCGTCTTTAAAAGTTAATCTGGCAGAGCAGATGACTGCAGCACTCCAAGGTCTGGGAGAGTTTAGAGTACTGGGCTTCTGAACAAATCTCCCAATGGACAAAACAGCCTGTAAATGTACAAGAAGTTTGAACATAAAAGAGAGAACCAACATGTCTTCTGAATTTAATGATACATACAATAAAGCAAGCACTAAAACATTGCTTCAGTTCAGTCGACAACAAATGAATGGCTGAACATGTAGGGGCTGTTTCCCGGACACAGACTAAGCCTAAACCTGGACTAAGAAGCATTTTCAATGGAGATTCTTTTTTGTCCGTGATTAGGCTTAATCTGTAAACCAAGCCGAAATGTGTAACGTGATGTTTCTCCATTTCCCCAGACTCACTCTTAATGCCGTCCAAGTCGGCCGAGGCCAGGGTCTGCGCCTCACTCTCATCCGTGGGGATGCGATGGTACTTGGCCTGCTCGGCGCCAGTCATGTTGCCCGTACGCCGACGCTCCTGCAGGTCGTAGCTGCGGCTGGCTATGCGGGTCAGAGAGGCAGGGTCGGATGGGTCACTGCTGGACAAGGTCGGACAGGGCTTTCTGGGAGAGGAGAGAGAGAGAAAGAACAGAGTTAATAACTTTAAGGTCAATAAAAGTTAAGACGTGAGCCTGAGGGGTGTACTAAGAAAGCAAGCTAGATCTACTCAGGCTTTTATAAAGCTAGCCAGCTTCAGTTAGCTTCACATTCCAGGTCAGGCTTCATCCGTACTACGATGGTGGATATTGCTCGTCCGCCTCCCTCCAACTCTAGCAGGCTTGTAACGCCCGAAGTCTTCATTGAGACAATGCTGAAACATCAATCCATGGGTGAGTCAGTGCCACGTTTTCATTTGTGCCAAAATCTAAATGATAGAAAAAGTTATCTGGCAAAATCAGCAGGCTATGGTATGAAATAGAAATGTGTGGTCTATAAATTATGATTTATCATTAATTCAGTCTTTAGTGTGCTTATCAATGCAAGAGCACCTTTTTCCCCACTCATAGTGCTCCTTCGATCTGTGGAATAGCTTATTGCATTGTGATCATAGACATAATCCATTAGGGTTTTGGAACCTCGAACCATGGCAATTTGACTGTTAAACTCAAGGGTACACTAGAGCAATGGCTTCCAAAATTGTGTAGCTCAACTCAAAAAGGAGATCAGGTTTCTTTTTAGTATTTATTTCATTCATGGTAGGTATACAGACAAACGTTTCGGCCTAAGCCTTCGACAGTGTCATTGACTTGAATGGGAACTGCCATCTATGGATTATACTGTGTGTCTATGGTTGGCTGTCAGTTAGCCTGCTAACAAATTTCAAAACACAATTGCGCGAAATGTACAGTTCAGAAAGCAAATGCTGTCATTACTAAATGTCATTACTAATATGATAGGCATTTTTTAACACAAAAAAGTACATTTGATTAATAAAATATTTAAAATCAGTAGTCTTCCTCAAATGAAGTGTATGATGACACAATCTTTGCGAGAGGGAGAGAATCGGTTTTCATTGGTCCTCAACTCGTGGCTCAGACACTTCAGGATAAAATGGAGTTAGCCCTGATTTAGCCTGCCTCGGAGCAGATTAGTTCTGAAGGATATGTTGCCATAGAAATGTCCCTGGCTAAAAGCTACGCCATTTTTGTGGTACCGGTTATCCCAAGTTGATCTCAGAGTTGACCTTGCTAACTCCTCAAACTTGATTCATAGTATAGGGCTCTGGAGTGGGCTAAACAACTTAACTCATCTTTAATTTAGGGGCCAATAGATGACAAAATTCACATTTTCCAAGATAAAAGAGAACGGTTTGTTGGTCTCCCTCAACATTCCTTGGGACAAACATACAGGAAGCCAATTTCACAGGAGAAAAAAAAAAAATCAGGTGCACTAAATCATCATAAAAATGTCATCATAAACTAAGGAGTGAAGATGCCCACTTAAAATTTGTCAGTCCAGCAAACAGATCACTCCCAAAACCGACAAACACTCACCTAAAGACGTCAAACTGTCTCCTAAGCAGTTTATGGTTGTTTCAGAAAAAAAAACTTTGGCCGTTACTTTCCTCAACTATTTTCAGAAGTTCCCTCCGCAGTCAGAATAATCCACTTGTTTGACATCTCTATCTTCCAATGTATAGTTTTGCAGTTTTAGTAGTACTATTAGGAGGAAGTCCACACAGAGCAAAACTTCGGCAGACTGGAGAAAGGAGAAGAAAAGACAAAGCACTAATGTGTCCTGAGACTAAATACCATAGGTGGAGGGAGGGAGAGGTGTGTTAGTAGGAAGGGTCAGTGTTCTGTTCTCTATGGAGACAGTCAGACAGGTGAAATATGGCTCTGTGTTGTTGCAAGGGGATGAATCGTGTCCTATTAGATCAGAACCCTGCAGGCTGCCTGGATGCCGGGAACATGGTAACGTACAGTGTGTTCCGGCCGGCCTGGGTGAGACCACACATACGCACACACACACACACCACTTCTCTCATCCAATCAGTGACTGAGAACGCCTCAGAGCAAGCAGTATCAGGCTAAGTGCTACAAAAGAGTCCTTGTCGTGTTGTGACGCAAAGCAGGGTGACACTTCAACTGGCAAAAATGATCTCACCCAATCACCTCATTACGGTAATAATGAAATAAAAATATGGGTGTATTCAGAGAGGTGTACTCACTCAGTGGAGGCGGCATCTTCACGTTCGGTGCCCACGGCCGACTGAGGCACAACCTCCATCCCTCGGGCAGGGTGGGGGCTGTCTGTGGTAGGTGTGGCCAGGCGATCTTCATCTGACAGAAAGAACTATGGAGGGAGTGAGGGCACACATGATATGAACATGAGTGTTCTGTATATTCAACATACTATTGAAAATAACTGCAATAGGGTTTATGGTAAAGAAAAAAATATATATATACAAATATGTAGAAAATGAATCTCCTTAAAATCATTCAGAGTGATTCCCCACAAAACCTAGACCACAACAAAAAAATAACAACATTTTTGGGTGATTTTCACAAAATGTTGTCATCAGAGAGCGGCACATGCTGAACGAGAAAGCTTGGTTTATTGCTTTTGTAAAGTTGAGTGTTTCCTACCTATGACTATTTCATTGGCAAAGTGGGCAAACTGTGAGCCATCATATTCATGCATAAAATACCTAATAAGGAAAGAAAAGCATTGTAATTTGGAATTCTGTAAAGTTAGTGTGGGAGAGGTGGGGAAATGATTGTTGTCCATCCATAATGAGAAACCACCTGGTTTGGACAACTTAGATGGAAAGCTACTGAGGATGGTAGCAGACTACATTGCCCTTCCTGTTCGTCATATCTTTAATCTGAGCCTGGAGAACAGTGTTCATCTTCAGACCTGGAGGGAAGCTAAAGTCATTCCACTACCAAAGAACGGTAAAAGCGCCCTTTACTGGTTCTAACAGCTGACCAGTCAGCTTGCCGCCGGCTCTTAGCAAACTTTTAGAAAAAGGTTGTTTGACCAGGTACAATGCTATTTCTCTGAACAAATTAACAACAGACTTTCAACGTGCTTATAGAGAAGGGCACTCAACATGTACTGCACTGACACAAAGGACTGGTGATTGGCTGAAATAAATGGATAATAAGAGAGTGGGAGATTTATTGTTTGACTTCAGTGCAGCCGTTGTGATTATTGACCATAAATCGGCAAAAATTGATCTGTTATGGCTTTACATCCTCTGCCATGTCATGGGATGAGAGCTATCTATCTAATAGAACACAGAGGGTTTGCAACCGCAGCTAGTGAAATCCCTGCAACCCTAAACAAAGAGTTGCAGTCATTTTTGGACCGGGTGGCTAGTAACAAAAAAGGTCCTGAACATATCTAAAACTGAAAGCATTGTATTTGGTACAAATCATTCCCTAAGTTCTAGACCTCAGCAGAATCTGGTAATGAATGATGTGGCTGTTTTGAGAAGATAAAACTCCTTGGTGTCAACTTAGACTGTAAATTGTCAAGGCACATTGATTCAATTGTTGCAAAGAGGGGAGAGGTATGCCTTTGATAAAGTTATGCTCAGCATTTTTAAACACCAGTGTCGATAAAACAAATCCTGCAGGCTCTAGTTTTATCTAATATCGACTATCGCACAGCGATATGGTCAAGTGCTGCAAAGAAGGACCAAGAAAAGCTGCAGCTGGCCCAGAACAGAGCAGCAAGTCTTGCCCTTCAGTGTACACAGAGGGCTAATGTCAACAGTCTGCACGTCAGTCTCACTTGGCTAAAAGTAGAGGAGAGATTGTCAGCATCAATTCTTGTTTTTGAGAGAAATATTCAAAATTGCCTGTATAATCAACTTATATATCGCTCTGACAGACATACTTACCCCACCAGACATGATACCAGGTGTGTCTTCATAGTCCCCAGGTTGAGGGGGGGGGGGGGAAATCTAGAAATTATATTGAGCCATTAACCCATGGCACTCCCATCTCATACAGTGCCAGTAAACAGTAAACCGGGTTTAAAAAAACAAATAAAAGACACCTCACGCCACAATGCCTCTCCCCCATGTGACCAAATGTTTTTAAATATAAAAGTCTGTAATGTCTATGTTATTGTTTTAAATGTATATAAATTGTCTTTGTCTGTAATGTATTTTTAGTTATGTGTCGGAGCCCAGGAAGACAAGCAGTCGCAATTGGCGTCGGCTAATGAGAATCCTAATAAACTCTAACTAAATAAGAGAATAATCAAACTCTAAATGTAATACATTTCAACTCTGTATCTGACATGGTACTAGTGTCTTCTTTTAATGCTGTTGCCCATAACCATGTGTGTGAGGTGTGTACTTTTGTTTCAAAGTAGATTTGTTTAACACTACGAAGAAACACTGTGTGACCGACCCAGTTAGCCCACTGCAGTAAAAGGTTATCAAAGGAAACATGGGTGAGGCAAAAATGTCATAAATATGCCAACTTTGATCAATTATTTTAGATAAAAATGTTAAATATACATGTCAACAATCCTTCCTCCAAAGGACTATTTTATGGATTACATTTCATAAAAACATCCCAAAAATCATGGTCTTCTTTTCGTCAGGGTTTTGTGAGGATTCACACTCTTGAGCATTTATTTTATATTTCAAGAATAAAAGAAAGCTTCATATGAGAAAAGCTTGGGGTGATGGCTTGGACAAGTAATGTTGTACGCATATCACACAATCACAGGTCAAAACCGGTCATGTGTGGCAGAACACAATAGTTGTCAGTGTTATAACAGTGTAACCCCAAACCAGTTAAATAATTGATTAAGCTTGTGTTTAAATATTCATAGAGGAAAATATGATAATGCTGACAGGGGGATTCGATCTGTTGAACCACAGCCACACTGCAAAAAAACATGTCAGTGTCGCAAATGGCACCCTATTCCCTTTATAGTGCACTACATTTTTACCTGGGCCTTGGTCAAAAGTAATGCACTATATAGGGAATAAGGTGTCATTTGGCATGCAGAACCCAGTATCAGTGGTGTAAGATATGCATATTGCCTTACGCCAGGGTTTCCCAAACTGGGTCCTGGGGCCACACCTGGGTACATGTTTTGGTTTTTGCCCTAATACTACACTGATTCAAATAATCCAAGCTTGATGAGTTGGTTAATTGAATCAGTTGTGTAGTGCTAGGGCAAAACGTAAAACCAGGAGGGGCCCCAGGACCGAGTTTGGGGAACCCTGACTTACGCTAAGCTACCTTTGGTTCATGTTTCAAAAAAACAACTGACAGACAACTGAAGTGAATGTTAAAGCGCATTTGAAAACATGAAAGATGTGTCATTACTTGTACGTCTTCTTTGACGGTGTCACAATCTGTCTCAGAGAGATGGGTGTGGCTCTCTCCACCCTCTTCCTCATCATCTTCCTCATCCTCTCCTTCCTCAATGGCGGTGTTGCTGGTTGGGCCGGAACTATCCTTGCGCTCTCTTTCCTTCTTTTTCTTCTTGCCGCTCTTCTTCCTCCTCCCATCGGAGGGCAGCTTGGACAGGGGGTGGTGGATGTGGTGCGAGGAGTGACGGTGGTCTGCAGGAGGGAAATGGTTAGCAGATCAAACATTTTGTGTGGTTTTCAGAGGGACTTATTTTATTAGTAAATCAATGGTTTATATTTACGATTCACAAAAATTAAGGTAATCCACTCCACAATTTCTACAAAAGTATGTGAGCCACCTGCCTCCTGGGTGGTGCAGTGGTCTAAGGCACTGCATCGCAGTGCTAGCTGTGCCACCAGAGACTCTGGGTTCGAGCCCAGGGCTCTGTCGCAGCCGGCCGCGGCCGGGAGGCCCATGGGGCGGCGCACAATTGGCCTAGCGTCATCCGGGTTAGGGAGGGTTTGACCGGCAGGGATATCCTTGTCTCATCGCGCGCTAGCGACTCCTGTGGCGGGCCGGGCGCAGTGCGCGCTGACCAGGTTGCTAGGTGTACGGTGTTTCCTCCGACACATTGGTGCGGCTGGCTTCCTTGTTGGATGCGCGCTGTGTTAAAAAAGCAGTGCGGCTTGGTTGGGTTGTGTTTCGGAGGACGCATGGCTCTCGACCTTCACCTTTCCCGAGTCTGTACGGGAGTTGTAGCGATGAGACAAGACAGTAACTACTAACAATTGGGGAGAAAAAGGGGGTTAAAAAAAGTATGTGAGTCACCTACGCGTGTATGCAAGTTGTGTGAACAATTGTGTATGTGTGCTTACATTCAAAGTCCTCCTCGTTGTAGGTGCGATGCTGCTCGTCGGGGACCCTGGGGGCGGAACTGAGGATCTGCTGAAAGCGCTGGACCCCCAGGGATTTGTTCAGGTCCCCTTCATCCTCCTCAACCGCTCCTCGCATGGACGAGGCTGACGGCGCCTCTGGCTGAGAGAGGAAGAGAGGGAGGACAGGGTCAATTCAGATCAGTCAGGGAAAAAGGTATTGGCTTCATCTCAATTAATCTTTCTTTGATTCCTCGACTCCTTTTAATTGTATTGGAGGAGAAGGTCCAAGTCTCCCCCATCGAACCTTCTTCTCCAATGGGTTTTGATAAGGACGCAAGGAATCAAGGAAAGACGAATTGAGAAAGAACCATGTTGTAGGCCCCATTCAGAAACATCCCCCATCCTAAACCCACAGTAAATCTGAACGGTTTGGATAGACGTAAATCAGTATGGCGAAAATGTAATCAAGTCTTCTGAAGGTTAAGTTAAAGCTACAACTATATTGCTAATACTTATCCAATTCTTTCAGATCAACATGGGAGTGCCAAGGTCCTTGTCTGGACTGAGCCATTGTCCATTTTAGGCGGAGGTAAGTCCTGACTCGAATGATCAACTACACTGAACAAAAATATATTTTTTAAAGGCAACATGCAACAATTTCAAGGAATCATATAAGGAAATCAGTCAATTTAAATAAAATTAATTAGGCCCTAATCTATGGATTTCACAAGATATGCATTTGTTGGTCACAAAAAAAAAGTGGGGGTGTAGATCAGAAAACCAGTTAGCATCTGGTGTGACCATTTGCCTCATGCAGCGTGCCACATCTCCTTCACATTGAGTTGATCAGGCTGTTGATTGTGGCCTGTGGAATGTTGTCCCACTCCTCTTCAATGGCTGTGTGAAGTTGCTGGATAATGGCGGGAACTGGAACACGCTGTTGTACACATCGATCCAGAGCATCCCAAACAGGCTCAAATCGGTGACATGTATGCAGGCCATGGAATAACTGGGACATTTTCAGCTTCCTTGGATTGTGTACAGATCCTTGCGACATGGGGCTGTGCATTATCATGCTGAAACATGAGGTGATGGCGGCAGAAGAATGGCACGACAATGGGCCTCAGGATCTCATCTGGGTATCTCTGTGCATTCAAATTGCCATTGATAAAAAGCAATTGTGTTTGTTGTCCGTAGCTTATGCCTGCCCATACCATAACCCCACCGACACCATGGTGCACTCGGTTCACAACATCGACATCAGCAAACCGCTCACCCACACAACGCCATACACTCGGTCTGCCATCTGCCCGGTACATTTGAAACCGGGATTCATCCGTGAAGAGTACATTTCTCCAGTGTGCCAGTAGTGGCATTCGAAGGTGAGCATTTGCCCACTGATGTCGGTTACAACAGCAAACTGCAGTCAGGTCAAGAAGCACGCAGATGAGCTTCCCTGTGACGGTTTTTGCAGAAATTATTTGGTTGTGCAAACCCACAGTTTCATCAGCTGTCTGGGTGGCTGGTCTCAGACCATCCCTCAGGAGAAGAAGCCGGATGTGGAGGTCCTGGGCTGGCGTGATTACATATGGTCTGCGGTTGTGAGGTCGGCTAGACGTATTGATAATTCCTCCAAAACGACGTTGGAGGCGGCCTAGGGTAGAGATTTTCTGGCAACAGCTCTGGTGGACATTCCTGCAGTCAGCATGCCTACTGCACGCTCCTTGGAAACTTGAGACATCTGTGGCATTATCTTGTGTGACAAAAAAAAAGCATATTTTAGAGTGGCCTTTTATTGTCCCCAGCACAAGGTGCACCTGTGAAATGATCATGCTGTTTAATCAGCTTCTTGATATGCCACACCTGTCAGGTGGATAGATTATCTTGGCAAAGGAGAAATGTTCACTAACAGGGATGTAAACAAATTTGTACACAACATTTGAGAGAAATAAGCTTTTTGTGCGTATGGAAAAATGTTGGTATGTTTTATTTAAGCACATGAAACATGGGACCAACATTTTACATGTTGTGTTTATATTTTGGTTCAGTATAATAATAATTGAATCATGTGTGCCAGTTCAGGGCTACAACAAATATGTGAAACGCCTGGTGGTCCCTGAGGAGAGGGCTGAGAAACCCTGAGGTAAGTGATGTTTTCCCCTGCAGCAGGGTGCTAGATCGGGCTGCAGACCACCTCTGCCGGAGGCGTGCTGTGATAAGGATGGTTGCAAAGGTGGAGCCACAGGTGAACTTGATCCCAACAAAGTGGGGGATCCTCTCCTCGTCTCCTCTGTCCAGCGCTAAGGCAAAGCAGATTTTGCTGTGGCTATAGTACTGATTGTGCGGCTCCTCACTGAGCACTCTCCACTCCTGTGACACTGGCCAAACAGTCGCGGCACCATGCCTCATTTAACGCCCCTCCAAACCCTTTCTCAGGCCATTTAACATGTCATCGGTAGATTAAATTCTCCCCTGCACTCGAGGGGGACCAAGGAAAAAACATTGGTTGATGAGATGATTATTCCACCTCACACTCTCCATCAGTCTGTAGACAATGGAGTGGACAATGGGCTTTTTACCTACTCGTCCATCTTACACCAAATAACACCAATAAATAAATAAAAGAATCTGCACTACGTGTATGGAGTAACTCTTAGCTTAATCATTGTGATTTTCTACCTTAAATTAAAAATATTTTAGCAATGTGTAAACTATAGGGAAGAAATGTGGAAAAAGGAAACAGTAAGAAAACATTCATAAAGCACAAAACTATCTTCACAGCACTGGCTACCATGTCATGGAGTTACAGTGTGACCTACAAATACACACATACCACACACAGGCGTAAAACACAGAACCTTGCAGACGAATCTCTGACAGTGCCTACATGTGCCACAAATAGGGCTGTTGCGGTGACCATTTTACCGCCACACCGGCAGTCACGAGTCGTGAAGGCAGTCAAATTCCACATGACCGTTTAGTCATGTTAATTAGGCTGCTCCAAGCTCTGATGGTCATTAGAAGCCTACCAAACTTACTGCCTGGTACTCAGCACTCTATTGTCCCACTAATCACTCTGACATCAATGCAAATGTAAACGAAAATCTAATCAAAACACTTCATGAGAGCCCATGAGATAATGTTGCGCAATATTTCTATAGGCTATGCAATTGCGGGAGAAAACAGAGTGATGACCTCTATTAAAAAGAGGAGGATCCCATCAGCTAAGCCTACTATATTTATTGCTCAACTTTCCTAATATTAAGCACATTGCTTCTCTTTACAACAGGAGTATAGCCTACCTGGCTGGCATGAAAATGAATCATGGGAAAAGCATCCTCCATCCACTATTTAAGTGCATAGATTACATGTATTTTTTCCCACTGTCCATTTGGAGACAGGTGCATGATAATGGTCCATTCTAAATCAAAACTAATTTCACCTATATATTATTTAGTATGTGTTAAGACACAAACCTTATCAAAACATATAGGCCTATGGGCTAGGCTACATGAGGTGTGCGACTATGATGAGAAAAAGTTGCGAGAGAAAAGGCTGTTTTATGCTGGGCATTATTCACAAGTACTAATATATAATTCACAAGTGATTGGCTAATATTACTCCTGTTGTAAAGAGAAGCAATATGCTTAATATTAGGAAAGTCTGATGGGTGGCAATATTAGCCTACCACTTGTGAATTACATGTCATCATCACTCGTGAATAATGCCCAGCATAAGAAACAGCTTTTTTTGTCCTCTACTTTTTCTAAATCATAGTCGCACACCTCATGTAGCCTAGCCCATAGGCCTATATGTTTTGATAAGGTTTGTATCACAACTAAAGTGTCCAAAAAAAAAGTTTGGCACATGTATCCGCTTTACAGCCTAACTGGCAAACATAAGCAGCGCGTGAGTTTCAAGTTTGGGGAAGATCATTTTCACCATAAAAATGCATCTTATAATAAAACCATTACATGCATAATCACATTCGCGGTCACTTTTGATAATGGTGTTTTCCCGCAAATGGAACATTCTCGCTTATAGCCTACTGCCTTGTGCGCATTGCTGCGCTTATAATGTGAAGAAATAGTCTAATTGTTTATCAATATTTTAAGCCAAACGTTCTTATCTGTTGTGTCAGCCACATTGCGTAAAACATATTTTTTTATGCTATTAGTTGTATTAATTTGGGATCTATTGCATCCTACAACTGTCCGACTATTTTTTGAATATTTATTTCTCACACAGAATAGGTAGACTTTTTTACTATGGGGATAGTAGATCGACATAGGCTAGTGCTTTTGCTGTTCAGTAGACCTAGTCATCTTGTTGGCTGACAAAGTAAATGTGGACAGTCCTTCCAATATCTTCAATATGCACCTCGGAATTGGATAAGGATGCAAGCAGTTGCGTCCCACGATGTGTCTGTCTTCACTTGTAGCCTGTGAGAAAGACACGTGATGTATTAAAAATCAAAACATATAGCCTAACTTTTGTAGAACAACTAAAGTTGAGAGTGCGTGCCGACACCGAGATGACCTGTTATATGGAAGAGAAAGACATCTGCTGACCTCCTGTCATTGTGGTGGGATAACCACTCTCGTTTTCCTATATTGGCTCTGCTTGCCAAAAAGTATAAATGCATGTGTGCTACCAGCACTGTGTCAGAGAGGGTGTTCAGCACGGCAGGGAACATAGTTACCTCTCTCCGGTCTTCACTGAAGCCCGACAAAGTAAACATGCTGGCGTTTCTTAAAATCGGAATCTTAAAGCCTAACTTTGGCGAGTGCTATAGCCTATGATAGTGGACTGAAACAATAGCCATTATAGGCAACAGTTAGCTAAAACCTTGAGTGCAGTAGTTTTACAATTTTCCCTTGGGTTGTATTTTTATAATTAGAAGTGTCTTATTTATTCCTCACGTGTGCTTTTGCTTTACATGTAATACTATTTCAGTGTTTTTATTCATATATTTTTTTTTCATGAACTTTATAACAAACCCCTTTTAAACAAAAAAAAACGAGAAAATACAAAAATGTCTATATATGTAGCCTACAGCCACTATTTGTCACAATGCTGATGTCACCATGATGCTTTTTGTTGTCTCAAGAAAGAAAAAAATAGACCATAAACATAATTGTGTGTATGCTAAATCGTAACAGCTTAATCATTATATAATGGTGATGTTTAGCCTGCCCAGCTGATATTGGTCATTTTAAATCGAAACTAATTTCACACATACTAGGCAATTACACTAAGACAAGAAATGGTATGCCTTTTTTTACATTATCAATAGAGTGGAATCATGCAGCTCATATATGTTTAATTTCATAAGACATTAAGGTTTGTATCATTCACAACTCAAGTTGCCAAATACCTCAAACACATAACCTGTTTCAAATAATCACTTTTTAAGCTGAACACAGAATAACCGCTCCATGTGTGTACTAGGTAAAATAAATAACGGATTTATTGTAATGGTGTACAGGCAATTCAATTGATTTATTTAAGCAATAAGGCCCGAGGAGGTGTGTTATATGGTCAATATACCACGGCTAAGGACTGTTCTTTGCACGACGCAACACGGAGTGCCTGGATACCGCCCTTAGCCGTGGTATATTGGCCATAAATCACAAACCCCCAAGGTTCCTTATTGCTATTATAAACTGGTTACCAACGTAATTAGAGTAGTAAAAATAAATGTCATACCCGTGGTAAACCACGGCTGTCAGCCAATCAGCATTTAGACTACAAACCAACCTGTTTATAATACACTTTAGACTTATAAAATGTAGATGTTTCAAAGGCACTCATTAGTAGCTGCATGTGTGGAACTCCTTTATGTTAATTAAACGGTCAATTACCGTGAGACCGACAGTTATTTGCTTGACAATTACCGGCTGACGAAAATTCCAAACGCCACAGCCCTAGCCACAAATAATCAATATTGACCCAACGTGAACCTTCTGTTCAACCTTCAAAAGGTCGAGGGTCAGACAGTTCCACACGAAGCTGCTCAGGTAGACTACAAGGGCCTCATCCTTACCTCAGTGACCTACATTAAAAACACATTTGAGAGTTGCTTTCTGCAACAGTCTCCAATCTTTGGACCTGTAAGCTACAATTGAAATCTCGAAAGTTTTGATAGTCTGTAGTCCTTTCCAATACAATCAACACATGAATGCCAGTTGATGGGCACTTCATCCAAGAGTAGTGCTGCCAATCTTAACCACATACTATTTTTCAATAAAGCATGAAAGTTCAGTTGGAAAATGACAGCCAAGTCTACCTGAAAAACATCCCCACTCACTAGGAACTCCAGGAGTAGTAAAGACAGCCTTTAGCCTATTACTGTGCACAGCAGTTCACAGTCAATCTCTACAGCTAGAGAGGATGTGTAAGGGATTGCCAGCGAGGTGAAACTATTTCCCACAACCAAAAACATGTGCAATAACAAACCCTTACAGCAAAAGAACCAGCAATAGAAAGACAAAAAATATGCTCTCCTTCTCTTCCATCAGTGATTTAAGGGACTTACCAGACTCATGTTTCAATGGGATGACTTGTGGTATGAGTGTTGGGAGTCAGGAGTGGTGTTTGAGGCAAGTGGCAATGCCCTCGTCTACGGCGACACTGTGGGGCTCTGAATCGCAACACCCTTTATAATTCACCCAAGAATGAGCAGAGAGCCCTCTCCCTGTGACCACGTGATGCGCTAATCGGAACTGTATCTCCCAGCCTGGCACTAACCTATCTCTTATGATTGTGCCGTGTTAGAATAAACAAGACTCTGCATTTATTCTCGCTCTGAGGACAAACCAACCGCACCTGAAAGGGCAAGCCGTGTTTGAATGGTCCTCAAACAATACCTTGCACTCACCTCCCTCATTTTAACTTTGGTACGTGTCAACATTGACCAAGGTACTTTAAACCCTAAATCTCTGTCAGAGGCCTTGGAGTGGGATGGGGCTTGATGTCCTTTGGGTGGTGGATCATTCTTGAAACACATGGAAACTGTTGAGTGTGAAAACCCCAGCAGCGTTGCAGTTCTTGACAAACTTGTGCACCTGGCACCTACTACCATACCCCGTTCAAAGGCACTTAAATATTTTGCCTTGCCCATTCACCCTCAATTGCACACATACACAATCCATGTCTCAATTGTGACAAGGCTTAAAAATCGTTCTTTAACCTGTCTCCTCCCCTTCATCTACACTGAATGAAGTAGATTTAACAAGTGACATCAATAAGGGACAGACTGACCAGGTGAATGCTATGTCATGGAAATAGCAGGTGTTCATGTTTTGTACACTCAGGGTATATACACTATACTGTGTATGTACACAGTGGGGTCTGAAATTATTGACACCCGTGATAAAGACGAACAATGATGACTGTATAAAATAAATACTTCAAATACTGAGCTACATCACATACAAAAAAAAGGGAAATTATATTTTATACTACACTGAACAAAAATACACGAACTGTAATATGTTGGTCCCATGTTTCATGTGCTGAAATAAAAGATACCAGAAATGTTCCATAAGCACAAAAAGATGATCTCAAATTTAGTGCACAAATGTGTTTATATCCCTATTAGTGTGCATTTCTTCTTTTCCAAGAGAATCTATCCACCTGACAGGTGTGGCATTTCAAGAAGCTGATGAAACAGCATGATCATTACACAGGTGCACCTTGTGCTGGGGACATTAAAAGGCAACTCTAAAATGTGCAGTTTTGTTACACAACACAATGCCACAGATGTCTCAAGTTTTGAGGGAACGTGCAATTGGCAGGCTGACTGCAGGAATGTCCACCAGAGCTGTTGCCAGAGAATTGAATGTTAATTTCTCTACCATAAGCTGCCTCCAACGTCATTTAGAGGACTCACCACCGCAGACCACATGTATGGTGTGATGTGGGCGAGCGATTTGCTGATGTCAACATTGGTGGCAGTAAGATTATGGTATGGGCAGGTATAAGCTACAGACAATGAACATAATTGCATTTTATCGATGGCAATTTGAATGTACCGAGATACTGTGACGAGATCCTGAGGCCCATTGTGAGGCCCATTGCATATCTGTATTCCCAGTCATGTGAAATCCATAGATTAGGGCCTAATGAATTTCTTTCGAATTGACTGATTTCCTTATATGAAATTTAACTATGTAAAATCTTTGAAATTGTTGCATTTCGTGTTTATATTGTTGTTCAGTATAATACAATTGCTCAGAGAAAGAGATTTTGTCTAACAAGTAATACATGTTTTTCTTAAAAGGGGAGGGGTCAAAATGATTGACATCCCTAAATATTTTTATAAATAAATAAGTCAAAAGTTTTGTATTTGGTCCCACATTTATAGCATGTAATGACTACATCAAGCTTGTGATGCTACTAGGGCTGTGGCAAATAACTGCTGGTCTCACGGTAATTGACCGTTAACTGATAAAGGGGTTCCACACATGCAAGCTGCTGATGCGTACCTTTGAAACATCTACATTTTAAAAATCTAATAAATACATTTAATAGCCTATACACGATCACAATGAAACCATTATTTTAGGCAGGTATTTCCTATAAAAGGCAGCAGGTAGCCTAGTGGGTAGAGCGTTGGACTAGCAACCGGAAGGTTGCAAGCTCGAATCCCCGAGCTGTCAAGGTAAAAATCTGTCGTTCTGCCCATGAACAAGACAGTTAACCCTTAACTGACTTACCTAGTTAAATAAAGGTAAAATAAAACATAATATGAAGAAAATGTATTTCAGAAGAACAGATTAACATAAATCTGAGTCAGCCTATGTATGTTACTGATCTGGCTATGCGCCATGCCAATGGCAGCAGGCTAGTAATTTAACAGACAAGGTATGCTTATAATTCCAGTGCTATTATTTTATACTAACAATATAATTGAACATTGCTGAATAAAATTGAAAGGATATTTTTCCCAAATGACTGATGAGCTCGTGCGAACATGGAGCCGTTATTCTGTGTTCAGCTTAAAAAATGATTTGAAAGAAGTGCTAAACGATTGATTTATAGTTATTTGGAAACTTTAGTTGTGAATGATACAAACCTTATAATGTCTTATTAAATCAAAACATACATTGCCTTGCGGAAAGGATTCAGACCCATTGACTTTTTCCACTTTGTTACGTTACAGCCCTATCCTAAAATTGATTACATTGATGAGGGGGAAAAAACAATCTACACCCCATAATGATGAAGCAAAAACAGGTTCAGAAATTTTTGCACATTTATAAAAAATATCACATTTACATAAGCATTCAGACCCTTTACTCAGTACTTTGATGAAGCACCTTTGGCAGCGATTACAGCATCAAGTCTTCTTGGGTATGACGCTACAAGCTTGGCACACCTGTATTTGGGCAGTTTCTCCCATTCTTCTCTGCAGATCCTCTCCAGCTCTGTCAGGTTGGATGGGGAGCGTTGCTGCCCAGCTATTTCCAGGTCTCTCCAGAGATGTTAGATTGGGTTCAAGACCGGGCTCTAGCTGGGTCACTCAAAGACATTCCGAAACTTGTCCCAAAGCCACTTCTGCGTTGTCTTGGCTGTGGGCTTAGGGTCGTTGTCCTGTTGGAAGGTGAATATTCGCCCCAGTCTGAGGTCCTGAGCACTCTGGAGAAGGGTGTCATCGAGGATCTGTACTTTGCTCCGTTAATCTTTTCCTGGATCCTAACTAGTCTCCCAGTCCCTGCCACTGAAAAACATCTAGGGTTGCAAAATTCCGGTAACTTTCCCCAATTTTCGAGAAATCCTGGTTGGAAAACTCCTGGAATCAGAAGGGAATAAATCGGGAAATCCAGGAATCTTCCAACCGGGATTTCTGGAAAACCTGGACATTTTGGGAAAGTTACCGGAATTTTGCAACCCTAAAAACATCCCCACAGTATGATGCTGCCACCACCATTCTTCACCATAGGGATGGTGCCAGGTTTACGACAGACGTGACACTTGGCATTCAGGCCAAAGAGTCTTTAGGTGCCTTTTGGCAAACTCCAAGTGGGCCGTCATGTGCCTTTTACTGAGTAGTGGCTTGTCTGGCCACTCTACCATAAAGGCCTAATTGGTGAAGTGCTGCAGAGGTGGTTGTCTGGAAGGTTCTCCCATCTCCACAGAGGAACACTGGAGCTCTGTCAGTGACCATCGGGTTCTTGGTCACCTCCCTGACCAAGGCCTTTCTCCACCGATTGCTCAGTTTGGCCCAGGCAGCCAGCTTTAGGACTGCCCTAGGAAGAGTCTTGGTGGTTCCAAACTTCTTCCATTTAAGAATGATGGAGGCCACTGTGTTCCTGGGGACCTTCAATGCTGCAGAAATGTTTTGGTACCATTCCCCAGATCTGTGCATCAACACAAATCTACCTCTGAGCTCTACAGACAATTCCTTGGTTTTTGCTCTGACATGCACTGTTAACAGTGGGACCTTATATAGACAGATGTGTGCCTTCCCAAATCATGTCCAATCAATTGAATTTACCACAGGTGGACTCCAATCAAGTTGTAGAAACATCAAGGATAATCAATGAGAACAGGATACACCTGAGCTCAATTTCGAGTCTCATAGCAAAGGGTCTGAATACTAATGTAAATAAGGTATGTTTTTTGCAAAAATGTTGCAGTCCACTATCATAGGCTATAGCACTCGCCAAAGTTAGGCTGTAAGCTTCTGATTAAGAAGCACCAGCATGTTTAATTTGTCGGGCTTCAGTGAAGACCGGAGAGAGGTAACTATGTTCCCTGCCGTGCTGAACACCCTCTCTGACACAGTGCTGGTAGCACACATGCACATATACTTTTTGGCAAGCAGAGCCAATAAAGGAAAACAAGAGTGGTTATGCTGCCACCGTGACAGGGGGTCAGCAGATGTGTCTGGTTCCTTCTCTGCCATATAGCAGTTCATCTCGGTGTCGGCACGCACTATCAAGGGTCCCGGGGGTTGCTTTCAGGTCCCGTTTCTTCTCCAAGTAGATCACCATTCCTCTCGCATATTCGTAAAATGTCTACATCCAGATTTATTGGCTGATCTTTCACATTTGACTTGAATCCAAATCCGATCTGATGGGACCGCTCAGATCTTCTGCTCTTTTCTGTCCATATGGGAAGACGTGGTTAGCCTAGTGGTTAGAGCTTTGGGCCAGTAACCGAAAGGTTGCTGGATCAAATCACCAAACTGACAAGGTAAAAATCTGTCGTTCTGCCCCTGAACAAGGCAATTAACCCATGTTCCCAGTAGGCCACCATTGTAAACAAGAATTTGTTCTTAACTGACTTGTCTAGTTAAACAACAGTTGAATAAAAAAAAAGATTTAAAAAAAATCATGGCCAGAATTCAAGGCCAGATATTTCTAAAATGTTGGTTTCGGCTATTGTTACCTCTGCAGATTATTAAATTAAATCATGAAGTGTTTGATTTGATTACATTTGCATTGATATCAGAGTGATTAGAAGGACCATTAGAGTGCCATTAGTGACTTAATGGCTGTTAGCAAGTGCAGTTTTGAAGTAGCCTAATTATCGTGAATCAACAGTCACGTGGAATTTAACTGCGGTCATGACTCGTGACTGCCGGCGTGGCGGTAATACGGTCACCGTAACAGCCCTAGATGCTACAAACTTGTTGGATGCATTTGCAGTTTGTTTTGGTTGTGTTTCAAATTATATTGTACCCAATAGAAAATAATGGTAAATAATGTTTTGTCATTTTGGAATCACTTTTATTGTAAATAAGAATATAATATATTTCTAAACACGTCTGCATGAATGTGGATACTACCATGCTTATGGATAATCCTGAATGAATCGTGAATAATGAAAGTTACCGAAGGTCAAAGATCATACCCCCAAGACATGCCAACCTCCCGTTATTGGTAACGGAGAGAGGTTAGCATGTCTTGGTTTCTTTGACCCTCATAACTTTCTCACTCATGTTTTTCTTTTTACAGAAACATTCTCTCAGCCTTGTACTGTGGGAGGAGAGAACATGCATTGTACATGTGCCATATAGGTCATTGAATCAGCAAATGGGGCTTTTCCACAACTTACAATAACATATTTACATATTTTGTCCACAACTAGATTGGATAGAACACCTTAATGTCCTGCTACTTGGTGGAGGCGGTACTTGGTGGTACTTGGTGGAGGCGTTGTGGTGTAACTAATAACTAAGTGCTAATGTTCTGGGGTTAAACATTGGACATGTTCGTGACTGCAATGGATTGTTAGAGGACAATGGCACGCAATGGTTGTGTGGCTTTGGAAGACTTAAAAGCGTAAAATTAAAGTGCATTGGCCTCTGGCTCTGCACCCAGCAAGAACTGTATCTCATGAGTCATTGCATTTGAAGGTACTGAGTGATCAGATAGGAGATGAGCTGGGGAGATGTGAACACGCAGTGTGCTCTGCCTTGTCTTATCATTGCTTAGCCGGGGGGCAGGGTGAAGCGGAGGCTTCGTAGAGCACTTTGAAGGTCAAAGTGGAGGTCACTTGGATCGCAGAGTGACCTCCACAATGCCCTGAAGTGAGGTTGGTGATACGATTCTGTAGGTACCATGAACACTCACAGGCCGTTAGTTGTCATACTGTAGCTTTACCCTGGTCGTACTGATGGTTTGGGGAAGCCTGCACAGGACCTTCTTAGGAACCAGGTAGGTAGACAAAACTTTTATCAAAATAAACATCACACACAAGAAGAGAAATCAAATCTGCTGTGTGGAAAGTGAAAAGAGACGCAGAGGAAGCTTTCTAATATCTAATTACAGTTCCCCAATACAGTAAACCAGATAGATTAGGCAAACTGAAATATTAATCTCAGTAATGCAATTACCCCTACTGTCTGCTTAACATATACTAGGTTTGTTACAAGCAAAGTGAGTGTAATGAGTACTCAGCTAGTCACTTACACCGAGGTTGTAGAGAGGATTAGAGGAGCCAAGAGGTGGCTGAAATCCCACACAGTCAGCAACACTCAGGGCAGAAGGACAGGTTTACAGTGGCGAATATAGAGTAGTAAGTGATCACGTAATACTCTGTTGAGTCACTGCATTCCTGCAGCAGCAGGCCAGACGAGGAGATCTCATGCCCATCTGTTGATGAGGTCTTCGAAGGTAATGCCTTGTGTGTAAATATGACCACTGTTTCTTTCTCCCCAGTGGTACCACCAGGTAAACAGGCCAGTGTACCTCAAAGTTGCTTCCCTTCACTTTTGAGGTCTGATTAAACTGTCCACCAAATCATCTTTTCAACCACTGACCTTGATTCTTAGTTGTTGACGTTCAGAGAAATGCAAGGAAATAAGCTTGACAAAATCGAGGGTGGCCATGCATCAAACGTTATTGAGGGGTAGACCACCAATGCTAAAGCTTTCTTTCCCACACTGATTAAGTGATAGTGGAGCTAGTCCTAGTGCGAGTCGAATGTCATCTGGACTTGCACCCGCCTCTGTGGAAGATCTTTGTCCATGCAGCCCATGAATTATCAATTAACTTCATTCTTTATTAAAAAAATATATATATWWAYDGTVTTRMSAGATWWTTTTTTAAATATATATATATATATATATATATATATATATATATATATATATATATATATATATTTTAATGAATTTCCCCCCCCCTTTTCGTGGTATCCAATTGTTAGTAGTTACTATCTTGTCTCATCGCTTCAACTCCCGTARGGGCTCGGGAGAGACTAAGGTCGAAAGCCATGCATCCTCCGAAACACAACCCAACCAAGCCGCACTGCTTCTTAACACAGCGCGCATCCAACCCGGAAGCCAGCCGCACCAATGTGTCGGAGGAAACACCGTGTACTTGGTGCCCTGGTTAGCGCGCACTGCGCCCGGCCATCGCGCTAGTGCGCGATGAGACAAGGATATCCCTACCGGCCAAACCCTGCCTAACCCGGACGACGCTAGGGCCAATTGTGCGTCACCCCATGGACCTCCCGGTCGCGGCCGGCTGCGACAGAGCCTGGGCTCGAACCCAGAGTTTCTGGTGGCACAGCTAGCACTGCGATGCAGTTCCTTAGACCACTGCGCCACCCGGGAGGCCCCTTTGGAGATTCTTCATGTAATAAAAAGCGCTATATAAATATTATTAATGTGATATCCCTTGCATGAGCTTGCGTGATGATAGCCAGTGACATTGGATACTGTCATACTGTGACTTAGAGAGGAGGAAGGAGGTTGGGGTGCGGGGACTCTTAATTCTAATCCTTTTACGAGGGACAAACAAAAGAGGCTGGCGATTTGCCATGCCAGACGCCTTCCTCTAAAGTTATTCTCTAATGGGGTCACTTCTAGGGGAGGTGTTACTCACATCATGCTGATTGTATAAATCCTCTCACACCACAGCTGTGTCCCAAACAGCACCCTATTCCCTGCACAGTAGCGCACTACATAGAGAATAGGGTGCCATTATGGACGCATGCCCTGCCACTTCTAGCTGTCCAACACTATTCACACATAGCTAATGGCTGCCAGAGCCAGGAGTTTTACAAGACACACTGACTGACCACATTCCCCTGCTGAGATATCTAGCGCGCTCCATCTGTTGACAGTCGAGGGGTAACTATCAGCAAATCACTGATTAAGACAACAAATAGAAGAAATGTGGTCCTCCATTCACATACTCACGCAAACAGTCAATGGGCTGTTGACAAAATAACAAGACCGTCGCAGGCGCCTTTGGAATTGGACAGTGCAACAAATCTTTATTATTATTAGTTGTTGTCGCAACAAATCTTTGCAAAGTTCACGTTTCACCTGTTGCACACATTACAACAAAATGTTGTCAGGGAAAAAAGGACAAATTCATTCAGTTTCGAACCCCATTGTATTCACTTTTACTACAAGTCAGGTGTAGACCTATCTACTATATTTTTTGTTCAGCCTCTAAAACCAATATAGTGCACGTGGTATGTAGACATAGAACAGGAAAAGTCTCTTCATGTCCACACACATGGCGAGGCGCTTCTAAAGGGGATCAATGCCCATGTGACTCTTTATGTTGTTGTATGTTACCCTGTGTTCAAACTCATAACTCACCGTTGCTGCTGTGTAAAGAAACTCCATCAAAGTCCAATCTCGTTTCTCACGCGGCATTATCTCTAGCGACTGTATTTTTTGCTTGATAAGTAAAAATAACTACCGCACACAGTAATCACATTTTCAACCTCTGTCTAAGGTCTCTTTCGGTTGCCTCCAGTCACATGACAAAAGGGCAGTACCTAGCGGCAGGAAGAGGACATCAACCCCAGTTTCACAACGTTGACCGACCCTTCCAAAATCCAAATAGGATTATCTCAACTATCCTTAAACACACTCTCTCTTCCCCCTTGCATACAAGCATGTACACTCATCGTTTGAAAGGTGAATTATTAACTCAGAAGCGCAAGGAAAATGACGATTGACAGCTTCACCTCCAGTCATATTGCAAACCTACATGTCTTTTGTCAATTTAACAATCAGCTTCGTGCGAATGTACAAAGAAAGATTACAACTTCATGGCTGAAGATTTTGTTAACACGTCAATTGGATAGCAGCTTGGGTATGTATTGAAAACCTGACAACCGTCTGAATTCTCCGTAAGAGATTATAAAGACGCTTCATGGCTGCCAGCTTTGTAACTGAGTTAGATTGAACTGACTAATGGGCTGAATCTGATTACCAGCAGACTGTATTCAAATCACAGCCGTCAATGCTGTCCATCAACAAGCCTTGGACAGGAAAAGGTTTGGAGAGCCCAGAGCCCAAGGTTAAATAAGTTCGGTGTAATGTCACAAAACAGCAGACTTGTCACTCTAACCAGACATACGGTAGATATATCTGTAGGCCATAATTAGCAATTACCGCCACTGGGATACCCGTCCATACTCTCCAACTCAGACACGTGTAGCAGGGACATTACAATTCAACTACAGAACTACCGCTACATTCTAACACAGGGAGGTATTCGGGACATGAGCGTCCTTTCACTCTTAGTTGTTTATGTCATGGAGAGTCCACCTACCAAGAGGTAGTAGGCCAGTCCTGGGGGGGGGGGTTGTCTAGTGCCACAGCCACATGATTGTGTAACATGGGATAGGAAGCAGCTGACTGAACACTGAAAAAAAAATGCATAGCTCAGGGGAAGCAGGCATTTCCTGAAGTGGTAGAGCAGTGAGTGACGTTCTAGTATCTACCGCTCTTGCACTGTGTGTGGTGGTGCATGTGTTTGAGTCTACTGTATGTGTGCATGCATGCATGCTTAAGAGGGTCGTGGGAGAATGTTTGTGTGGGTCACAAATGGATGCTGTAAACTCTGTATCCAATCTCAATTAATCATTTGAAGAAACCATAAAGAGGACGTGTATTTGTTCCTCATTGATTGCCCAGAAAACTTTTTTTTACTGAATGACCCTCACGGCCTCTCTCAATGCTACCCAAAGCAACTTACTCATCTTCTTCAGATTGTTATTTTGAGAGGCCCCCAGGGGGCTGGAATCTAGTTTTAACCATTGACCTTCGTACAAGGCCAGCTGGCCTCTGCTCTGAGCCTAAACCACAGAGATGCTTTAGCACTGAGCTTCTAATAGTACTGATGCCAATATGTTAGGTTGGAGTGCCCATTCTGCCCCACATAACAAACTGGGCACTGGAAAGGCCTGGAAATACAACAAGATATTTTGGTCCTAGTACAGCCAGTCATTTCTAAATAGACGCTGGCTTAAGAAAAGTGGAAGGAAATTGCTTGGCTTGTGTAACCTTCGACATAATTGATTCCCCAAGCCAACCTCCACCCTATAAGGTCGTATAAGGGTAGCAGGCACTTCTCAAATGGGGCACAAGGGAAATGGTTAGAAAAACATTTCATGTTTCAATACAGAAGTCAGAAATAATACAAATATTCCTAAACCTGCCTGGAGTCAGGGGATTCAATCCCAGTGAGGGCATGGATTTGTATATACCCTGCTCTGAGAGGAACGGCACAATCCAAAAAACACACTCCCATTCCAAAACGCAGTGAACTGGAGAGGCTGACGAAGCAGAACTCTAGCATAGAGAGAATGTGTGTCACGTGTACAAAGAAACAAGGACGTTTGGGAGTCAGAGATCAGATGAAATCCTTTCTGGCAGAGGACCACTGCAGTTTTATGAGAATATTCAATTAGCATAAACTAACACAATATAAAGTCAGGAGCAATAATATATCAATGTACAGTACCAGTCAAAAGTTAGGACACACTCATTCAATGGTTTTTCTTCATTTGTACTATTTTCTACATTGTAGAATAATAGTGAACACATCAAAACGATTAAATAATACATATGGAATCATGTAGGAACCAAAAAAAGTGTCAGACAAATGCCATGAGCGTGCAAAGCTGTCATTAACGCAAAGGTGGCTACTTTGAAGAATCTCAAATACATTTTGATTTGTTTAACCCTTTATTGGTTACTCATGATTCCATATGTGTTATTTCATAGTGTTGATGTCTCCACTATTATTCTAAAATGTAGAAAATAGTAAAAATAAAGAAAAACCCTTGAATGAGTGTGTCCTAACTATTGACCGGAACTGTATATTGACACGCAATTTCTTACTGATGTCATTGATTGTCAAATCACAGGTCTCTTGATGTCTATGTTTGTTTGCATTGTGTGGCAAACGTTTGTTAGGATGATCTGATTGGGCTGACTTACTGAACTTGTATCACAGCGTGAATGAATGGACTTACGATGTGGATGACTGATGCCAAGGCGTCTGTAACATTGCTGGGTTCATTGGGGTTGCTCATGGCTCCTCTCCTCTGTGGAATGGGTGCTGGTGCTGTGGCTGTCTGGATAGCTAACAGGTTTAGGGAACGGTGTGGCTTCAGCCCTTCTCTTTCTCACTCGGACTCAGACAGCTTTTGGGCAGCATAACCTGGGAAAGACAGAAAGATGTAAGTGCATCTTAAAACAAACCTTTACATATATATATTTATTTAAATGTGTCATTTAGCAGACGCTCTTATCCAGAGCGACTTGGGTTAGTGCATTCATCTGAAGATAGCTGGGTGAGACAACCACATAGTCATAGTAAGTACATTTTTCCTCAATAAAGATTCTGTCAGCAAAGTCAGTGCTAAACTCAATGAGTCATCTTGTTTTTACACAGCACAATAAAACTACTCTCGCAAAACGCAAAGGTCATGACGGCTTCCTTGTTTGGTTAGGAAGATGATAATTCATCTTTGATTCCTGTCTAAAGGCTGAGGTTGTCAGCACAAGCTCAGACTCAGGCACAGGGCCCCTAACCATGATTAGTCACGTGTCTGTTACTATGTCCCTGTCGGGGAGGACTCCAGTCCTACTGTAATTCCTCACCACCCCCAAGGTCATTACAACCACTGTCTGATAAGGGCCAGATAAGGACTTGCTACTGTGGAGAGGAGGCTGTGATAAGTGATGGCGCGTGACTGGAGCCACTCGCCCTACCCCTGCAGGAGGACCCATTCCTGCAGGTCAGGAGCCTTTGGGGACAGTAGAGGCAGACAGGAAGCAAGGACAGACAGGGCTGGTGGTGGTGCAGCACCAAGAGCTGTAACATCAAAGTCTGGTATGATCATTGTACTGCATAATATGCATTTTGATTGAGTCTTTGTACCCATTTCAAGATAACTGGCAGCCAACGTTAAACTAACTGATTGCGAGGAATCAGGTGCTGGTGCATGCTGTATAACCTACTCTGAATAATGTTTCCTAATATATTCCTGTTGAAGCGAACATCAACAGAAAGTTTTACCCTTTTCAATCCCTTTGATATTCCAGGTGGTCAATGGTTTCAGTTTACAGAGAACTTGGCGTGAGTCAAACATTGGCTCTGTGTGTGTCTCTGTTGAAGGAGAGATGCCGTTTCATTCATACAGCTATAGCAGAGGAGATCTGTACAACCCAAATGGAACCCTATTTTGTTTATAGCGCACTACTTTTGACTAAGACCCATAGAGCTCTAGTCAAAAGTAGTGCACTGCACTATAGTGGAAATAGGGTGGCTGTTCACGTTGGGCCATTCTAGACTCACCGTTAGAAACACTGCCTGTCCCGTCAAAGGCAGCCTAGTTTTCCTGGCAATCACTATCAAAGTGCTTCACTGAAGCCAGGGCATAATCATATCAATGACCTTGTTTGCAAGAGAGGTCCTTAAGAGGTAGCCTGGCTCATAACTTAGTACAGTCAACTACATAGAGATTAGGCCATGACGCGTGCTGTTGTTTGGAGGTTGTGGGCTGGAGAGAGAACAGTTTGTTAATTTTTTTAAATTCTCCCAATCATAAGTGGACTTCAAGAGGGACAAGGAAAGGGAGTGACATTAGGGGCCGTATGCATCAAGCGTCTCAGAGTAGGACAGCTGACTTAGGATCAGTTTTCCCTTTGATATCACAATGAATAAGATTGCATGACCAGGGGGGACCGGTCTAATCTTAGATCAACACTACTCCAAGACGCTTGATACATAAAGGCACAGGAATATGACTAATTCCATGTACCAGAGATCTTAAATGATCAACAAGTCAATTGCACTGAGACAAGACATCTTCTCTCAATGACACGTGACACACACACACCGCACAGTTGTAATTAGGAGACATGAGAAAATTGACTGTGTCAAACTGCACAATAAGAACCAAAAAACAGTTTTGATGCGCTTAAAATATGACTCTCAGTAAAACTAGACCCCTGCTGACTAAGGAAAGGGGAGCGATCAACAGTGGGATAAAGTTACAATTACAGTACACTGGGTTCCTGACCACACAACCATGGGAAACGGCTTATGCACCCCAGGGCAAGACTGTAATAACATCCATTATGATAACAATATGAACACAGTAATAATACAAATAATACAAAGCCAAAAAAACTGAAATACAGCAATCACAATGAAAGGAAATCAATGTGGAGCCAAATTGCACAGTGGATGTATCCAGCCATGTCATAACTTCTTCAGGGATCTGATATTTTCAGCCTGCAATCAATCAGCCTTCCAGACTTTTGAATAAGAGACATTTATCATCCTAAGATTGAAAGGAGATGACTGTGGACTACAGGAAAAGGAGGACCGAGCACGCCTCCATTCTCATCGACGGGGCTGTAGTGGAGCAGGTTGAGTGAGTGTCAAGTTCCTTGGTGTCCACGTCACCAACAAACGAACATGGTCCAAGCACACCAAGAAAACCTATTCCCCCTCGGGAGACTGAAAAGATTTGGCATGGGTCGTCAGATCCTCAAAAGGTTCTACAGCTGCACCATCAAGAGCATCCTGACTGGTTGCGTCACTGCCTGGTATGGTAACTGCTTGGCCTCCGACCGCAAGAAACTACAGAGGGTAGTGCGTACTGCCTAGTACTTCACTGGGACCAATCTTCCTGCCATCCAGGACCTCTATACCAGGCGGTGTCAGAGGAAGGCCCTAAAAATTGTCAAAGACTCTAGCTACCCTAGTCATAGACTGTTCTCTCTGCTACCGCACGGCAAGCGGTACTGGAGCGCCAAGTCTAGGACCAAAAGGCTCCTTAACAGCTTCTACCCCCAAGCCATAAGACTCCTGAACATCTAATCAAATGGCTACCGAGACTATTTGCTTGCCCCCCCCCCCCCCTCTCGAATAGCAACAGGGCTACCTACACCTGTTGTATTCTGCGCAAGTGACAAATAAAATTTGATAACATAACCTCTGTCCCAGGCTTAACTGCTACTGCATTAACATAACCTGAAGAAATATAGGTTAAAGTGATAGTGCAAGATTCTGGCAATTATGGACAGACATTTTATGTTTCTGCGTCCAGTATGAAGGTAGAGGTAGTTTTGTGAGCCAATCAGCATGGGGAATTAACAACAGTCAAATGCTGGTAGATTTAGGCTGGCTTGTAGACATAGGCGGGTGGTCACACAGAGCATTTGGGAGCAGTTTTTTTTATTTTTTATCCAAAGCCCACATGTAATAAAAAAAAAATGTAATTTAAAAAAACATACATATATCTGAGTGTGTGTGTCATCTCGAAGAGAGAATCTCAACACTACAGTGGTGAAAGCGAGGTAGGGTACAGCATAGGTTCAATATCTGGTTCAAACAATAGAGAAAGATGGAGGCCTTGCCTGCTTGAAAAGGTATAGAACACATTAATATGTTGTTTTAACATGTACATGTGTTTTAAAGAAATGTGACTGATAAAAGACTTGAGTGGCTAATCACATTTGGGCATTAAATTTCCCACCCTGGAGCCAATGCTAACTAGCGTTAACGCAATGACTGGAAGTCTACCGGAACAGCTAGCATGCTAGCTTGCACTATCACTAGTCTATGATATGGCAATACAGGTGGATGAGGAGACCCTTTACATGAGTGAGCATTTCCTGCTTGAGGTTTGGTCATCTAGCCCTGTGGCCTCCTTTGCAGCCTTCTGCACCATTTCCCTTGCAGAGTGGAAGAGTACTGGCAAATAAAGCTATGTAAAGTCTTACATTTCTCTAATCTATGTTTAGTCAAGTCACCGGAGTTTCCACAATTCTGATGTCACCTTAAGTCACCTGGTACTCAATAAACCTTATGGTGACATAACTAACTCCTCATCAATGTCTGAGATTCCATTCTAATGCTATCACAAGACATCTACCTGCTTTCACAAAGCAAAATATGGATCAGTGCTGTAAAATTACAAAACAATTATTCAAATAGAGTATTAGAAATCAATATTAGTTACCTGGGTAGTTTGAATCTGACAGGAGACTTGAGAAGGTATTTACAACGTTATGACACCAGTGGCAGAGTTCCATGAAACAACTTAATTGCTTACTTCCATCAAGCAGTAGCAGCGCTCTACGCTGACCTTTTTTATAAGAAGCACGTGTGCGCCTAAATTGAAGGCTCACAAAGAAATTTAGGAGCACAATGAAACATATTTGAGGTAATAAAGCTAGAATCCTTCATTTTTCGAGGCGCACTGGTGCTCGCAAATATTTAGGTGCATATGCAATTAAAACGGTCGCACTTTAGAGCCCTGAGTTGTCCTATTTGATTCCCAACTTCCCACTCATACCAGTAAACTTCCAATGTCTCAGACATGGGAATCAAATAGCATCTGCGCTGTGTCCACTTAAATTTTGACAGAACAATAAGGACCTGCTCTGAAAACAGTCTCCATTAGAGTAAAATAATGCCCCCCTAGGGAAAGCTCACCACTTCATAAATAACTGCAGTTAAAACCCATACATTTCGATTAGCATTTTGCCTCCTAGGCCTGTATGACTTGCACAGCATGACAGCTCTGTGAGATTATAAAGAACTTGGGTCACGCAATATGCAGTAAGCTATAGGCTAAGAGTACGCTTATAGCAAAGCCTAGCAGCTGATCAGTTTAGAGTGGTTATTGTAGTAGTACTGATATCTGCAAATGATTTAATATAACATGTAAAGTGAGTCTATACAGTCAGTACCACACAAGCTTATAAGAAGCTGTTGTAGGCTCAATCTACATGACAAGCCAATAACTCTTGGAAGCCTCAATTCAAGAGTGGTAGTAAAAACATGTTGTGTTGCAGTTGGAGATACAGTTTTAAGCCTTTAAATTGTGTGGCATAAAAGTATAGACCACAGATTACATACTGGCATACTTCAATCAAAGGCATCATTTCAGGAAAAGCAGTTCAATAAGAAATCTAACTGCCAATGAAAATGCCATTCCACAAATAGACACTCAATTATAATGTGGAAACCTCATCTTTGACACAACGTATACTTAAGATGATTTAAGATTTTACTTAGTCTATATTAGTGTATGCGACTCCTGTTTTAGGGACAGGGTTTATCTTTCTTGAAAACAACTTGTTTTTAGATGTGGTTTTGCAGGGTTAGCATAGAATATGTAGGGTATAGACTACATTACATCAGCATCGTGATAGCACTTCTGCTCAAGTGTGAGGTGTCCCTTAGATAAATCTTTAAGGCCAGCACCAACCTAACTCAAAATACACTGTGTTCATCTATGAAGCCTATGAATGACTAATTCACAGAATAGAGTTCATCAACTCCTATTTCTAATGATTGAGGCTCCAAGACACAGGAAAACGTGGACTAGAGGTCGACCAATTAAGATTTTTCAACGCCGATACCAATATAAATGACTGGAGGACCAAAAAAAGCTGATACCGATTAATCGGACGATATATATAGATAGATATATCAATTACAACAATAATGAATGAACAATTAACACTTACTTTAATATAATACATAAATAACATCTATTTAGTCTCAAATAAATAATGTTCAATTTGGTTTAAATAATGCAAAAACACAGTGTTTGAGAATAAAGTAAAAGTGCAATAATGTGCCATGTAAAAAAGCTAACGTTTAAGTTCCTTGCTCAGAACATGATAAAGCTGGTGGTTCAATATTCCCAGTTAAGAAGTTTCATGTTGTAGTTATTATAGGAATTATGACACGTTGACTATCTCTCTATACAATTTGTATTTCATATACCTTTGACTATTGGATGTTCTTATAGGCACTTTAGTATTGCCAGCCTAATCTCGGGAGTTGATAGGCTTGAAGTCATAAACAGCGCTGTGCTTCAAGCATTGATAAGAGCTACTGGCAAACGCAGCAAAGTGCTGTTTGAATGAATGCTTACGAGCATGCTGCTACCTACCGCCGCTCAGTCAGACTGCTCTATCAAATATCAAATCATAGACTTAATTATAATAAACACAGAAATACGAGCCTTTGGTAATTAATATGGTAAAATCTGAAAACTATAATTTCAAAAACAAAACGTTTATTCTTTCAGTGAAATACGAAACCGTTCCATATTTTATAGAACTGGTGGCAACCCTAAGTCTAAATATTTCTGTTACATTGCACAACCTTCAATGTTATGTCATAATTTTGTAAAATTCTGGCAAATGAATTAGTCACAGTTCGCAACGAGCCAGGCGGCCCAAACTGTTGCATATACCCTGACTCTGCTTGCACTAAACGCAAGAGAAGTGACAAAATTTCCCTAGTTAATATTGCCTGCTAACAGAATTTTTTTTAAACTAAATATGCAGTTGAAAAAATATATACTTCTGTGTATTGATTTTAAGAAAGGCATTGATGTTTATGGTTAGGTACATTTGTGCAAAGGCGAATGCGCTTTTGTTAAATCATCACCTGTTTGGCGAAGTTGAAGTAGGCTGTGATTCGATGATAAATTAACAGGCACCGCATTGATTATATGCAACGCAGGACAAGCTAGTTAACCTAGTAATATCATCAACCATGTGTAGTTAACTAGTGATTATGTGAAGATTGATTGTTTTTTATAAGATAAGTTTAATGCTAGCTGGCAACTTACCATGGCTCCTTGCAGCCACAAGGTCATTTTGACGCTGCACTCGCGTAACAGGTGGTCAGCCTGCCACGCAGTTTCCTCGTGGATTGCAATGTAATCGGTGTCCAAAAAGGCCGATTACCGATCGTTATGAAAACTTGAAATCGGCCCTAATTAATCGGCCATGCTGATTAATTGGTCGACCTCTAATGTGGACAACTCCAAACAAATGTCATGTTCCCTCAGATTTTCCCCAGTGGTGTAGACTATTCCTATTAGTCACCATAATCAACACTGAACAACTTATATACACGAGAGGAACCTTATCAAATACACTAAAGCAGGGCTGTCCATACTCATTTTGCCTGGCAGGCAGTGTTGTAGTGGAGGGTATAAGCCGTAAACCTATTTTTTGTTGTTGTTGTAGGCATATACCGTATCAATTAATAAGGCTGATGGAAAAGATACAAATGTTTAGCTTAAAATGTTGATAAACTATTACTTCTTCACATTAAGCGCAGAAATGCAATTTGCGGAAAAACACCATTCTAAAATGCACACCACCGCACATGCGAGCGGTTTCATGGACAGAGATGGAAATATCCTTTACGAATTTTGAAATAGGGGAAATCTAAAGATGCAACAACTATCATAAGTTGCTAATATGCAACTCACAACGCAACTCTAAACAAATTAACCTTGCTGTACGGTATTAAACTGAAATCACAACAACTCACATTGAATGAAGCAGACAAAAACCAAAAGATCCAAATCGAAGTAAATGGTTAAAAGTAACACGAAAACAGCCAAACAGGACAGGTTAGGTATCAACACTTCCAAAGCAAATGTAGCCTATGTAGCCTCATTTATCTATTTTAATAGTGGGCCTACTATTACCCTACTTGCACAGTACAGTTTGGGTTCGGCCAGACTGTGAAAGACCAAAATGGGATTCATCACTATAGGTAATTCAGAGTGCATCTTACTGTTTTTCATAGCATCTTTCACACAGAGCGCCTTTCCTGGACTTTGATGCTACCTGACTGTCTAGCGAAGAGATTGTATTGTAAGTCCATTATAATAAAAAAAAAAGGTTTTATATCAAACCACCTGCCGGTTGCATTGAATCAGCTCGCAGGCAGGATCTGGCCCACGGGCCTTACGTTTGACACCCCTGCACTAAAAGGTACAGACAGACTACAGAAGAAAAACCTAAAAATGTAGCCTAGGTACCAACTGACTACACTTACTGACCATGAATGAACTAGACAGGGAAGTTTTCAGAAAGTGAAAAGAAATGCACAAACCTCCAATAGAGCAAACAAAGAACTCTGAGGGAAGCAAATGCATTTATCATGAACTCAAAATGCCATTTAGCAACCCATGCGTGTTGCTGAAAACAAGTTCATAAAGAGTCTATTTCGGGCTTTATACGACTGTGGCGGAGTGTTTGTTGGAGCCACTTAACTAGAAGAGCACAAACAGCGCAGACTGGAATATGATAGGAAATTAGGATCATTTTTCTGGAGTGAGTGTCATCAGAGACCTAAACCTCTGCAGGTCCACTAGGTGAAACTTTACTCTCAATTCATTGAATTACTTAGAGCACAACGCAACTCTAACCAAATGAACCTTGCTGTACGGTATTAAACTGAAATCACAAAAACTCACATTGAATGAAGCAGGCAAGATCCAAATTGAAGTAAATGGTTAAAAGTAACATGAAAACAGCCTAACAGGACAGGTATCAAAACTTCCAAAGCTTCCAACAAGTCACCACTGAGACTGTAGAGAGAGACAACTTCAAAAACCTTATACTGTACCTTGGTGTGCCTCCTGCAGGGGAGCCTGACATTGTAGTGCAAAGCTGAACGCCGCTGTAAAGGGAAACCAGGAACCGGACAAAGTGAAGGAAAGAAAAAGAAAAGCGTGAGACAAAAAGACAGACAGAAAGCAAGCTGCAATTAGAGAGGCTTTCTGTGTGGCTTTACTGGCCGTGGTGGGCTCCTAGCCTAGTTTATTGTTCCCCCAGATGCTCCCTCTCACACTAACAGTCACAGACTGATAAATGCAGCCTTCCTCCTCAGGATTATGTTTCCTCCTGCAGCCCGCTGACAAGTAGCCATGTGACTGGAGTCAGTGACGACTTGTCCGAAGCCTCTGAGTCAGAGGCGTCGGACAAGCACACAGACACACTTTTTTTAGACGCAATTGAACAGGCCTATAGCTTATGAACTGAACACAAAACACAATCAACTAAAGTATAAATATTATACCTCAATCTGGAATTTTACAAAAGAAACAGATAACACTTATTTCCTTGTAATAGAACAAGGCCAAAGTGATGGAGTCGTGTAGCTAATCTTGTGTGATGAAAACCTTCACCTCCAGCGTCAAAGTAGCAACACAGCCATAATGTGTGGTGATAACTATCCCACCAGAATAATACAGGATAATGTGACTCTGGATTAGGAAATACCTCAGCCTTACAAGATATCATTTTTATGACCTCATCAATAGATTAATGCAGGGAAGCAGTCCACCAATCTTCAGATGTTAATCCAATCCAAGATGGCGTAGCAGTCGGATGTGTCTTTGTCCTGTCTGTCCCGTGTAAATAGTATTCGTATTTTTCGTATACATTTCGTATATATTTTAATTTCACTTTCCATCTAGGAACTGAATATACATTCCTACATTCCGCCTCACCCAATGTGGTACGGACCTGCTATTTTTTTTATACTTTAGAACCGTAACCCCAATCAGAAGCTAGCCAGATAACTAGCTACTAGCTAGTAGTCAGTTAGCCACTGCTGCGGTCTTCGCCCTTAAACTCGGACACAGCCAGCTTCAATACCGGCCAATACCTGCCAGTCTGCAAGCGCGATATCAACCCAGAGCATATAGGACTGCTTTTCTCTACCACATCACCGATTCCTGACGCAAGCTCTGGACAATTACACCGTATTATCACAGCTAGCTAGCTGCAACCGAGTGGCTACTACTGGCTAACACCTCTGTCCCGAAGCAAGCACCAGTTAGCTTGAGCTAGCCTCGAGCTAGGCCCATCTGCCGGCTAGCCGAAGAGGTCTACCAGCGAATTCTTGGGCTACAATACCTCTTTTTCAATTGGACTGGACCTTTTTTTTGCCGACACAGAGCCCTGCCAATCCATCACAACTGGTCTAAATCAGCTACAAGCTAATTTAGCAATTTTTTTGCCGCTGCTAGTAGCTTTTACCTTCTGCACAGACACCAGCCCTGTTATTAGCCTGGATATTACTCACCAATTTACCAGCATCGGACTGCTCTTCGACAACAACCCGGATTCCTGCCGTAATCCCTGAGCCACTACTTCTGATCCTCACAGCTAGCTTGCAGCTAGCGCAGTTAGCGCCACTGCCACGAAGCTAGCACCAGTTAGCAAACACAATTCTACAATTCACAACCTCTCTTTCGCCATTCGGCTTGGATTCTCTGGATTCTCTGTCGACACGACCACGTCTGAGCAGACCCCCTCCTCTGAGCAGACCACCCCCCGGCTACTAACTTTAAACGCCGCGTGCTAGCTTAGTGGAGGCCTCCCTGCTCCATCTACGGCTGCCCCCTGGACACTATGATCACTTGGCTACATAGCTGATGCATGCTTGACTGTCCATTAATTCACGGTACTCCATTCTGTTTATTTTGGTTTATCTGTCGACTCTGTGCTTTAACTCAGGATCTGTGTGTAGTTAATCCGACCCGCTCTGCCTAGTCGTCGCCATTTTTACCTGTTGTTGCTGTGTTAGACTAGTACCCTGTTATTGCTGCTGTTATCTTACCTGTTGTTTTAGCTAGCTCTCCCAATCAAGACCTGCAATCACTTTATGCCTTATTGTATGTCTCTCTCAAATATCAATATGCCTTGCATACTGTTGTTCAGGCTAGTTTTCATTATCATTGTTTTGGTTTGCAATGGACCCTGTAGTTCCACTCTCCGTACCTCTGATACCCTTTGTCCCACCCCCACACATGCGGTGACCTCACCCATTGAGACCAGCATGTCCAGAGATACAACCTCTCTTATCATCACCCAGTGCCTGGCTTGCCTCCGCTGTACCCGCGCCCCTCCATACCCCTGTCTGCACATTATGCCAGAATCTATTCTACCACGCCCATAAATCTGCTCCTTTTATTCTTTGTCCCAACGCTTCAGGCGACCAGTTTTGATAGCCTTTAGCCGCACCCTCATCCTACTACTCCTCTGTTTCTCGGGTGATGTGGAGGTAAACCCAGGCCCTGCATGTCCCCAGTCACCCTCATTTGTTGATCTCTGTGATCGAAAAAGCCTTGGCCTCATGCATGTCAACATCAGAAGCCTCCTCCCTAAGTTTGCCTTACTCACCGCTTTAGCACACTCTGCCAATCCTGATGTCCTTGCCGTGTCCGAATCCTGGCTTAGGAAGGCCACCAATAATTTTGAGATTTCCATACCCAACTATAACACTTTCCGTCAAGATAGAACTGCCAAAGGGGAGGATTGCAATCTACTGCAGAGATAGCCTGCAAAGTTCTGTCATACTTTCCAGGTCTATGCCCAAACAGTTCGAACTTCTAATTTTAAAAATTAATCTCTCAGAAATAAGTCTCTCACTGTTGCCGCCTGCTACCGACCCCCCTCAGCTCCCAGCTGTGCCCTGGACACCATCTGTGAATTGATCGCTCCCCATCTAGCTTCAGAGTTTGTTCTGTTAGGTGACCTAAACTGGGATATGCTTAACACCCCGGCAGTCCTACAATCCAAGCTTGATGCCCTCAATCTCACACAAATCATCAAGGAACCCACCAGTACAACCCTAAATCCGTAAACATGGGCACCCTAATAGACATTATCCTGACCAACCTGCCCTCCAAATACACCTCTGCTGTCTTCAATCAAGATCTCACAATCACTGCCTCATTGCCTGTATCCGCCACGGGTCCGCGGTCAAACGACCACCCCTCATCACTGTCAAACGCTCCCTAAAACACTTCTGCGAGCAGGCCTTTCTAATCGACCTGGCCGGGTACCCTGGAAGGATATTGACCTCATCCCGTCAGTTGGAGGTGCCTGGTCATTTTTAAATGTTACTTCCTCACCATATTAGACAAGCATGCTCCGTTCAAAAATGCAGAACCAAGAACAGATATAGCCCTTGGTTCACTCCAGACCTGACTGCCCTCGACCAGCACAAAAACATCCTGTGGCGAACTGCAATAGCATCGAAGAGCCCCCGCGATATGTAACTGTTCAGGGAAGTCAGGAACCAATACACGCAGTCAGTCAGGAAAGCAAAGGCCAGCTTTTTCAAGCAGAAATTCGCATCCTGTAGCTCTAACTCCAAAAAGTTCTGGATACTGTAAAGTCCATGGAGAACAAGAGCACCTCCTCCCAGCTGCCCACTGCACTGAGGCTAGGTAACACGGTCACCACCGATAAATCCGTGATAATCGAAGACTTCAACAAGCATTTCTCAATGGCTGGGCATGCCTTCCTCCTGGCGACTCCAACCTTGGCCAACAGCCCCGCCCCCCCCGCTGCTACTCGCCCAAGCCTCCCCAGCTTCTCCTTTACCCAAATCCAGATAGCAGATGTCTGAAAGAGTGGAAAACCTGGACCCATACAAATCAGCTGGGCTTGACAATCTGGACCCCCTATTTCTGAAGCTGTCCGCCGCCATTGTCGCACCCCCTATTACCAGCCTGTTCAACCTCTCCTCGTATCATCTGAGATCCCCAAGGATTGGAAAGCTGCCGCGGTCATCCCCCTCTTCAAAGGGGGAGACACCCTGGACCCAAACTGTTACAGACCTATATCCATCCTGCCCTGCCTATCTAAGGTCTTCGAAAGCCAAGTCAACAAACAGATCACTGACCATCTCGAATCCCACCGTACCTTCTCCGCTGTGCAATCCGGTTTCCGAGCCGGTCACGGGTGCACCTCAGCCACGCTCAAGGTACTAAACAATATCATAACCGCCATCGATAAAAGATTACTGTGCAGCCGTCTTCATCGACCTGGCCAAGGCTTTCGACTCTGTCAATCACCATATTCTTATCGGCAGACTCAGTAGCCTCGTTTTTCTAATGACTGCCTTGCCTGGTTCACCAACTACTTTGCAGACAGAGTTCAGTGTGTCAAATCGGAGGGCATTTTGTCCGGTCCTCTGGCAGTCTCTATGGGGGTACCACAGGTCAATTCTCGGGCCGACTCTTTTCTCTGTATACATCAATGATGTTGCTCTTGCTGCGGGCGATTCCCTGATCCACCTCTACGCAGACGACACCATTCTATATACTTCCGGCCCTTCCTTGGACACTGTGCTATCTAACCTCCAAACGAGCTTCAATGCCATACAACACTCCTTCCGTGGCCTCAAACTGCTCTTAAACGCTAGTAAAACCAAATGCATGCTTTTCAACCGTTCGCTGCCTGCACCCGCACGCCCGACTAGCATCACCAACCTGGACGGTTCCGACCTAGAATATGTGGACATCTATAAGTACCTAGGTGTCTGGCTAGACTGCAAACTCTCCTTCCAGACTCATATCAAACATCTCCAATCCAAAATCAAATCAAGAATCGGCTTTCTATTCCGCAACAAAGCCTCCTTCACTCACGCCGCCCAAACTTACCCTAGTAAAACTGACTATCCTACCGATCCTCGACTTCGGCGATGTCATCTACAAAATAGCTCCAACACTCTACTCAGCAAACTGGATGCAGTTTATCACAGTGCCATTCGTTGTTACTAAAGCACTTATACGACCCACCACTGCGACCTGTATGCCCTAGTCGGCTGGCCCTCGCTACATGTTCGTCGTCAGACCCACTGGCTCCAGGTCATCTACAAGGCTGTGCTAGGTAAAGTGCCGCCTATTCTCAGTTCACTGGTCACGATGGCTACACCCACCCGCAGCACGCGCTCCAGCAGGTGTATCTCACTGATCATCCCTAAAGCTAAAACCTCATTTGGACGCCTTTCCTTCCAGTTCTCTGCTGCCTGCGACTGGAACGAATTGCAAAATCTCTGAAGTTTGAGACTTTTATCTCCCTCAACAACTTAAAAATCTGCTATCCGAGCAGCTAACCGATCGCTGCAGCTGTACATAGTCCATCTGTAAACTACCCACCCAATTTACCTACCTCACCCCCCATACTGCTTTTATTTATTTACTTTTCTGCTCTTTTGCACACCAGTATCCTTCTTGCACATGATCATCTGATGATTATCACTCCCAGTTTAATCTGCTAAATTGTAATTATTCGATTTATTGCCTACCTCATGCCTTTTACACACATTGTATATAGATTCTCTTTTTTCTACCATGTTATTGACTTGTTTATTGTTTACTCCATGTGTAACTCTGTGTTGTCTGTTCACACTGCTATGCTTTATCTTGGCCAGGTCGCAGTTGCAAATGAGAACTTGTTCTCAACTAGCCTACCTGGTTAAATAAAGGTGAAATAAAAAAATTAAAAAAATGTCTGGCTCCAACTATATTGACACAGGCGAAACCTGGGACAATAATGCTTGACTATAGTGTGCCACAATGGGCAAGCAGTGTAGTAAATGCTGTAGACATTGACAATACAACATGAGAGCTCGACAAAATCTGGTTGCCATGACATACAATCAACTGGACCTTGAGCTGAATAGCAATTCTGTGCTGAACAATGACAAACGGTGTCGTAGGGCTGGGCCGTATATCATATTTCATAAAACGGGTTGTTTGGATCCTTGATGCGGATTGGTTGATATGCAGGAGATGTGGGACAATAGCTCTCGCAAAATAACATGGTGTTAATGTCAATTCCACTGTCCACGCAGCCCAGGCAGGAAATTCATAAACATCTACATATTATTTGTCCATGCTACTATTTGGTTTGCAATAGTCGGCGGTTGTATAAACCTATCTGTCAGCCTCTACGACCTGTGCAACAATCTCTCCTGTACCAGTAGCCTAGCTAGCCCAAGAATGAACATGAAACTAATAATTCACCAAGGAAACCGTAAACACTCCGAATTCCAGTGCTGGAGTGCCATTTTAGCTGGCAACGATGTGAGTGGGACGTCCCATTCTCCGCCTAAGAAGAGGCAAGCACCAGCCCTTGGCTTCACCTTGTCAAATGATAATTCCCGGGTTCTCAGGCATTATTGCTTAATTACTACATAGGCCTAACGGTATTTATCCACGCACTGGTGTGGATTTTTACTGTACCCTCTCTAACAGTATTTTATATGTTGTATTTGTTACATTAAATAATTCAGTAAACTATTTAAAATCATTCGTTTTTAAAAATCGCCAGCAAGAAACTGCTAACAGCTGAGCTAGGTAACTTGCAAGCACAACAAGTCTACAACTTCGGGAGTAGAGACCCCCGAAAATTGTCGGACTGCCGTCTAGTGGCAAAAGTACGATTTATTTTGTTCACAAAAAAATGGAAATACTAAAAGACAAAAGAAACGTGCCAGTGTGTAAATTATACATTAGAAATTTATGACATTTCTGGAAGTGAATGCTTGAATTGAACAAGTAGCCCAACTAATTATACATTAGAAATTTATGACATTTCTGGAAGTGAATGCTTGAATTGAACAAGTAGCCCAACTACACACCTGGAAACCATTGGTCGAGTACCAGCATGAGGCTACAAAATAACATTTTGATGCAATGTTCTACAAATAAGACTACTTTAGTGTCAGTTTTGTCCTCCTATTATTTTTTTGTTGAAGTTCGGTTGAACAGTATAAAGCAATCAGAATGGAGAAAGCCCATAAAAACCAATTATAAATAATTTGCTGCCATCCTAGGTTCATGCACTAACCATAAAGCATATTTAGAACTGTTATTATTCAAAAACATCAAATACTGTCAGAAATTTGAAATATATTATATTTTCAGAGATCCTATTAAATTACTAGTTTATATGTCATAAATCCTCAAAGTTCCAGAATGGTCTAAAAATGGCAGCCACAGTGGTCAGGGAAAAATCCAAACAAGATTAATTGGAATGAATGGCAGTAGAAGCATAGGTGATGCATTTCCTGCTTTTAAGAGTCTAGCTACAGTTTCAGATATGATATGTTCCTAATTTTGTTCGAAAGTTGTTTTCATTGCAAGTTAAAGCTTACTGTTAGCTAGCTAGCTGATGTTAGATGGCTGGCTCGCTAGCTAGCGTTACATTTATGATCTGTGTGTAGTGATGTTCTCAGAAAGCCATTTCACATTGCTAGTTATAGCCTAATGTTAGGTAGCTAACTAACTAACATTGAACCTATTTGGTTAACTTTAGCTAGCTATGACAATCGGTTTGTATTGCTGGTACTCTATGGATTGGGATTATGGGTCATTGTTTAGCTAGCTAGCTACATGTCTGAACAAAATACCCCAAGTTAAAGCTTCCTGTTAGCTAGCTAGCTGACATTAGATGGCTGGCTCGCTAGCTAACATTACATGTACTATCTGTGTTCTCAGAATGCCATTTGCATTGCTAGGTATAGCCTAATGTTACCTAGCTAACTAACATTGAACCTATTTGGTTAACTATAGCTAGCTATGACAATCGGTTTGTATTTCCGGTACTATATGGATTAGGATTATGGTTAATTATTTAGCTAGCATGTCTAAACAAAAGACAACACTTTGCAAGATGATTACATGACCCATAAAGTTAGCTAGGTGTGTCTGACGGTGATTATGGCTATCTATTGTATAATAATGCCAAAATATTTGTATCTTGAATTTGTCTTTGAGCATCAGTAGAACACGCCTGACTCTCCTCCACCAGTCATACAAGGAGAATGGTCTAATGCCCATCAAAAAGAGAGCTGACCCAAGCAAGTGCAGCTTACACCTGAAGCATGAGGACTTGCAGCGAGTTGTGAATTTCAACAACTACGCAGAGGATAATGCAATAGTTTTACCAGGACGCCACCCAGGACACAAACACTTGGTGGAAAGCTGCTGCCATCCCATGTGACAAAATCAGCGGTGTGGCGTCTCTACAAGGAATCGATGACAACACTTTGTATGTAAAGCATAAACAACACGTTTTGATCATTTAATTTACCTCCAACATGACTTGCACAACTTTTATTGATCTCACATATTTTTTGTTATTTCCTGTTTTCCAGCCCCGATGCTCTGGAGCCTGGTGTTGTTGCCGCCAAGGAGCGTTCGGACTCAGTCGGGACCAGGTTTAAGCTGCCGAGACATCCTTCCTCCCATAGATGGTCTGCCTGCACCACCTGGACTGGATACAGCTAGACAAATGTATCTTTTTGAGAAGATCAGGGAGCTTTGTGACGAAGAGGCTATGGACATCATATGCCCTGCACCAAAATCAAGGGCAGGACAGAAACAGACTCTCCGAATATAAATTCCCTTCTTCATGCTTGGTTCGGATGGACCAGTAATCAGGACTATCTGCAGTGCCTTTATTCAAATGACTCTCTCCTTTTTTCCTGCTGCTCAGCCACTTTACCCCTGATTGTATGCATAACTACCTCATCTATCACCGATATCGTTATTGTACATAATGTATATTATTTTATTTATATTGACAATATCTGATATTGCTACTGTGCAAGTAACCATTTGGCTGTACCGTTTACAGCTTCTGTAGAGATCCATACACTTATCCAATATTTAAAAATATTTTCTACATGAAATTTTTACTTAATTGTAGGCTACTACTTTTAGTGTTAATCTTTACTACAGTTCTCAATGTTTAGTACGTGACCTCACATGTGAACCCTTAAAGAGATGGGTGGGGCTGGCTTAAGAGGGTGTGGACAACGCTGAATGGGTGTAGACAAAGGAGAGCTCTCCAGTAGATACCAAAACATTCAAAGGTCAGTTTATCAACTTTCAAAGCAGAATTACTTTCCCATTGTTCCTCAAAATGCAGTGTATGGTATACCATTTTGTAGCTCTGTGTCTCTGCTTTTATCCAATGTAAAAAACAAATTTCAAATTTTGCTACCTAAGACCAAATCAAGGTGGTTGGTCACATTTCTTTCAGGGTTTGGTACAAACAGTGGCAAGTCAAATTCAAGGACTTAAGTACTTTTTCAAACACTTACATTTATTTTCAAGGACCATCAATTTGTAATAGTTCCTATTATGCAAGTGTTTCTAGTCGCCACCATATATCGCCACAACCTCATGAGGGAAAAAAACAAATTAACTATTCATCACTATCTTACAAGTTCTACTCAATAATAGACGTTTGACTACATACATGGAGTGGTAAGTCAGTACTGATGATGTTGACTGATTTCCTTATATGTACTGTAATTCAGTAATTTTTTTGAAATTGTAACATTCATATTTGTTCAGTGTACATGATAATAATCTTAAAATTAAATGTAAAATGTCTTTATATTTCACAAAATGTTAGGTCCCACAGGCTGTCCCAACACAAAAGGATCCTAAGTTTGGAACCCACTGTACTACTAACGGCTCTCCGTGCTTGCTTTAATTCTTTTTCTCTCGGTGTATCTCCTTTGCCTCGTTCATTGCATCCTGACTCACCACTGTCACTACTCACTGTAAAGAAAAGGCATTTTGTTATGAGAACTTATAGTAGCCCATATTTTGATTATAGCTACCTTAATTTCAGTCAACTGCTCCTGCTGAGGTCAAGCTCTGTTCAACATTAGCTTCCAACTTCATCCTTCTAGCCAACTAGTTATAGCTAGCAACCTGGCCAACAGCCAGAGCACTTGAGCTACCTAGCTAGCTAGACATCTGACTGAAATATCAGCGACTATTTACCAGTTGTACATTCATTTTTCGAGTGTCAGTTTTTTCCTGTTTGGGGGATGTCTGCTGACACAGCAGGAGTCAAGGGATGCTAAAAAAAATCCCACTGTCAGCAGCGTCTCCCACTTGCCAGTGTAGGTCTGGGCTGATGTAGTTCATTTCAACTCACAGCCTGTCGTGGGTGGAGTCTCGTTGGACAGAGTGGTGAATGAATGCACTGCAAACAAGGCAAATACAAGGGAGCAGGTGAACATAATGAGCATACATGAAACGTTCATGATTCCACTCATTCGCAGATGTATGTGCGATTAGAACTCAGATCAAGAAGCCTTCTGACTGTTGAACAACGCTGGGAACGCAATAAGTGTGTAAACGATATTTAACAAAAAAAAAGCGAGTAAACTATTTCACAAAAAGGTGAGTAAATGACGTTAACGTGTTTACCCTCCACTACATCCCTGGATGGGTCTGGCAAAACCATTCATAAACATAAATATCCTGCCAAGCAAGAAGGAATCTGCATTTGCCCGTCATTTTAGCTATTGATGTGACGTTTGGAGGCGCCTAATCAGTCAGTTCTGTACCTGCTTGGCAGAGTCGCAGTGTGGTTGGACTGAGCGAACTTGCCTAGCAACCAGCATATAAAACACGAGAAAATAAAACTCAGTAGTCTGCCAGGAAATGAATTCACAAGACCAATACATTGTTCTAATATTCTTCATATTAACATATTTGATCATTTTCTGTTGTCCTCTCATTTTAATTCAAGTACTTTTCAAGTACCAACTTCAGAAAATGTCAGATTTTTAAGGTATTCCAGTACTTGAATTTCAGAGTGCCAAATGCAAGTACATTAAGCACGTTGTGCGAACCATGTTCTTTGTATATATCCATTATAATGATCCTGATAAATTAATTTGCTTTGATTAGAGAAGCTGACAGTCACATCACATTAATTTGCATGGTACGGTGGTGATCGCAACAACTGCAACATGTTGCACAGGTCGGATAGGCACACAGCGAGGTTTATATTAACCCCCGCTGAACCAAACGCTAGCCTAGTACAGGGTTTTTTCTGGATCAAAAATGGGGCTTAGGTGGTGGTCGTGGCGGGGGCATGGCTAATGATGGTTGGCTGAACTAAAAATGTTGGCCGAGGCGACAAAATGTGCTGTTTTAAAGCTAATTTCCTGCAATTCTACATATTTTGCCATGAGGCTGAGAGAAAAATTTGCAGTTTTATAGAAAATGTACTGCAATTCCACATTCTGTCATGGCTTAAGCTATACGAGTGACTCAAACATAACAAAATCAAATGACAACAATACTCCTGAATGTATCATTTTTTATATTTTAGATCTTAAAGATTAAAAAAATATATAGGTCCATTATCTTTTCTACATAGATTGTGGTTTTAGAAAAAAATAGTTTTTTATAATTTTAAATAAATAAATATATATACACACACATATACAGTTGAAGTCGAAAGTTTACATACACTTAGGTTGGAGTCATTAAAACTCATTTTTCAACCACTCCACAAATTTCTTGTGACACAAGTCATTTTTCCAACAATTGTTTAGAGACAGATTATTTCACTGTATCACAATTCCAGTGGGTCAGAAGTTTACATACAATAAGTTGACTGTGCCTTTGAACTGCTTGGAAAATTCCAGAAAACAATGTCATGGCTTTAGAAGCATCTGATAGGTTAATTGACATAATTTGAGTCAATTGGAGGTGTACCTGTGGATGTATTTCAAGGCCTACCTTCAAACTCAGTGCCTCTTTGCTTGACAGCATGGGAAAAGACCTCAGATTTTTTTTTTGTAAACCTCCACAAGTCTGGTTCATCCTTGGGAGCTATTTCCAAACGCCTGAAGGTACCACGTTCATCTGTACAAACAATAGAATGCAAGTATAAACACCATGGCACCACGCAGCAGTCATACCGCTCAGGAAGGAGACGCGTTCCGTCTCCTAGAGATTAACGTACTTTGGTGCGAAAACTGCAAAATCAATCCCAGAACAACAGCAAAGGACCTTGTGAAGATGCTGGAGGAAACAGGTACAAAAGTATCTATATCCACAGTAAAATGACTCCAATATCAACATAACCTGAAAGGCCGCTCAGCAAGGAAGAAGCCACTGCTCCAAAACCGCCATAAAAAAGCCAGACTACGGTTTACAACTGCACATGGGGACAAAGATCATACTTTTGAGAAATGTCCTCTGGTCTGATGAAACAAAAATACAACTGTTTGGACATAATGACCATTGTTATGCTTGGAGGAAAAAGGGGGAGGCTTGCAAGCCGAAGAACACCATCCCAACCGTGAAGCACGGGGGTGGCAGCATCATGTTGTGGGGTACTTTGCTGCAGGAGGGACTGGTGCACTTCAAAATAGATGGCATCATGAGGACAGAAAAATTCTGTGGATTTATTGAAGCAACATCTCAAGACATCAGTCAGGAAGTTAAAGCTTGGTCGCAAATGGGTCTTCCAAATGGACAATGACCCCAAGCATACTTCCAAAGTTGTGGCAAAATGGCTTAAGTTCAACAAAGTCAAGGTATTGGAGCGGCCATCACAAAGCCCTGACCTCAATCCCATAGAACATTTGTGGGCAGAACTGAAAAAGCAAGGAGGCCTACAAAACCTGACTCCGTTACATCAGCTCTGTCAGGAGGAATGGGCCAAAATTCACCCAACTTATTGTGGGAAGCTTGTGGAAGGCTAAGGAAACGTTTGACCCAGGTTAAACAATGTAAAAGGCAATGCTACCAAATACTAATTGAGTGTATGTAAACTTCTGACCCACTGGGAATGTGATGAAAGAAATAAAAGCTGAAATAAATCATTCTCTCTACTCTTATTCTGACATTTCACATTCTTAAAATAAAGTGGTGATGCTAACTGACCTAAAACAGGGAATTTTTACTAGGATTAAATGTCAGGAATTGTGAAAAACTTAGTTAAATGTATTTGGCTACGGTGTATGTAAACTTCCAACTGTACCAATTATATTATTACAAATTCCTGTGTGATAATTTCTCTGTAAGTATATATTTTTGTTGGTACTGGCAGCCTACGTGGTATAAACTATGTAAATTGAGATGAATACTGTGTCTGAAACGGAAAAAAATGACAAAGCAAATAAAAACGTGGTCAAAATATTTAAATAAAGAAGCTGCCATGCAGGGAATCGTAAGTGGTTCGTTTCAGCTCGTTGTATCTTGTTATTGATACCGTCTCTTGTTTTGAGGTGTTTTCACTGATGTCATGTCTATGCTAATGTGGCAAAAATGCACTAGCTAGCTAACCAACAACTGTAAATATGTATTTGAGACAACAAGTGCTCATTGTACAAATGTATGTTTTCAATAAACATTTGGAGACTTAATATAGTTTACATGTTGTCAACAATCTAAGCCAACCCCGCCTGTTTTGTCCCGTAGTTGGGCACATGTCAGTTTTGTTGCTAAACAACTAACCTGTCTATAACTCCCTGCTATCAACCAATCAGCATTCAAACTTTCCATTTTATAATGTCAGTTTGTTTGAAAAATAATTGGAATCATTACACTTAAACTGGCTGACTAGCTAGCTAACAAACATAGTCAAATGTTTTTCTCCTTTGTTCTATTGCGTTAAGACAATGCCATTGTCATGGAGAATGTGGTTTTGTTATAACCTATTACTGATTTTGAGATACTGAAATGATTGCAATCAGGCTTTATTGTAGTCCAGAGGTATACCAAGCGTCATACCTCTGTTAGGAAAAACGGAACTATCAATCCGCTTAAAACTTCAAACAATTCCACATAAAGTCAATTAAGGTACTGGATTATACATGTTTTGAACAAAGTGTGCAGTAATTCAATCTAAACACTTAGCCAGTGGGTCAAACAACAAGCATTCCTACATCAGCTTACATGAGACTTAGTGCTGAAGAAATGCCTGTAGCCATGGGTGACAAGGCCTATGTGAGCCTGTGTGTGTGTGTGTGTGTGTGTGTGTGTGTGTGTGTGTGTGTGTGTGTGTGTGTGTGTGTGTGTGTGTGTGTGTGTGGGGAGGGTTACAATTAGGGTTAGGGTAAGGGTTCGTAGTTACGGAAAATAGGATTTTGAATGGAAATACATTTTAGGTCCCCATGATGATAGAAGAACATAACGTGTGTGTGTGAACTTGTTTTCCTACCTTATCAGGACCCCAATGTCCTAATAATTCACCTGAATGTCCTGATAAGGTAGGAAAACAAGAACCTGAATTTGGTCAATTGCTATTTTAAGCTTAAGTGTTCGATTTAGGGTCTTTGTGTTAAGGTTAGGTAAATGTTTTCCCCTGAAAAAGTCCTGAAATTTCACAAAAACACAGCTGTGTGTGTGTGCCTGTGTGTGTGTGTGTGAGAGAGTATTAGTGTGCATGCATGATTGTTTGTCATTGGGTATATGTGCTCACAGGGAGTCACATGACATTCTGGAAGAAAGAGGAAACGCAGAACAAAAGCCACAATGAGCTCAAACTAGACACCAGTTCAAAGACTAGGGTTTCCTCTGTCCCAATAGCACACTGAAAATAGCATTTATCCATGGAGTACTGTGGTCAGACCTATAAAAAGAGGTGTGAGAGCCCCTTTGGATTGTGGAGGATGAGCTTTTTTACTGTGGCCACCAGACAATTAGGCGAATGCTCAGTAGATAGTTTGAAATGTAAACAGCATTCTTTCTCTGCAACACAGCCAACTACATTCCCTTGGTCAGTTCCAATATTTCAAAAAGGAAAACAGAGTACATATTTGCTTGCGGAAATAGTTGATGTGGTGAGCAACAGCATCATCCAAACCTGGCTGAAATGACCAAAACTTCTGTAACTGGGCAAACACATGAACATAAAACTAAGACTATAAATATAGCCTAGTCTATATAACAGATTAAAAAAGGTATTCTAACCAATTGCCTGATACACATTTTTTAAAAATGGAATAATAATGAAATGTATACCTTTGAGTGATATATAACTATGGTGTTTTAAACACTTCGAGCTCACTTGGACTGAGTTTTGAAACCGTCAGCAAAACTCCTTTCTGCAGCAGATTCTCCTGCTTCCTATCATTTCTGTTCCTGTTGTAAGGCTGTAGCCCAGTGTTTCCACTAGTTTTTTTGCAGCAGTGGCTTTTTTTAAAAGGACATTCTAGGGTTGGGCGTTATACCGTATTTATCATATCCCGGTGTATTTTGAAATACCCACAGTAGGGTTTTCAATAGCATAGGATTAGTATAATTTTTTTAATATATTTTTTAATATAAATTTTACCCCCTTTTCTCCCCAATTTTCGTGGTATCCAATCGCTAGTAATTACTGTCTCATCGCTTCAACTCCCGTACGGGCTCGGGAGAGACGAAGGTCGAAAGCCATGCGTCCTCCGAAGCACAACTGCTTCTTAACACAGCGCGCCTCCAACCCGGAAGCCAGCCGCACCAATGTGTCGGAGGAAACACCGTGCACCTGGCCCCCTCGGTTAGTGCGCACTGCGCCCGGCCCGCCACATGAGTCGCTGGAGCGCGATGAGACAAGGATATCCCTACCGGCCAAACCCTCCCTAACCCGGACGACGCTAGGCCAATTGTGCGTCGCCCCACGGACCTCCCGGTCACGGCCGGCTGCGACAGAGCCTGGGCGCGAACCCAGAGACTCTGGTGGCGCAGCTAGCGCTGCGATGCAGTGCCCTAGACCACTGCGCCATCCGGGAGGCAATATTTGTACTTTTTAAATAAATGCCTGCAGTGCAGTCAATTTGTGCATTAAATAGATAAAGCGTTGCCCATGCTAATAAAGCATTTTGGCCACTAGAGGCCTCTATCATTCTCTATGATCTAGATGCTCACTCAGATCAACGATCCCTCAGAAGCTAACTTTTTTTGTCATGTCAAATAGTGGTAACATTATTCATCCCGGATCAGGCAATAAATATCATTACACATTTGCAAGTAAGTAAACAGGCGCATCATAAACAAACTCTCCAGTCCCGATTAGTCAAAGCCCTCTCCAAATTGTCTTGGCACCGACTTGAATAAGAAGGACCCTGGATCTAGATAGGTGTTTGCTATGAGCCCAGCTGGCCTATTGGTTTATTCCTATGGTGATCTGGCAGTGGTTAGTGTTGATAGCTTCGCCTCCGTTGAAAAGTTGTTTCCCTTGAAATAGCACTTGGGGGTCGTTTCAGCTGAAACATTCAACATGCAGACGCATCTCTCCGTCCAGACCTCAGAGAGCTGGGGCCGGTAGGACCCCAGTCTTCGCCAGTTCTGTGCACACAGTAACTGGAGTGTTTCCAGCATCACACACACACAGCAACAGCTGCTCCTGATGAATCTACTGTACGTCCAGCTCTCTCCATCTACCCTCAGAAGAATCAGTCAGCCGGCTCTGTCTGTCTAGCTCTGTCTGCAAGTTAAGTAGCACCTCTCTTGGGGTGGGGAGGGATATAGAAAAGGGCAGAGTGAGGAGATCCCGTGGTGGCATGCCGATATGGAGGTTTTCATGTGCTTCCTTATTGTCAACAGACCCCACTGTCTAAAGAGGAAAATTCAGTCATCGTTCTAGCCTCGATACCAGTGGAGGCTGGTGGGAAGAGCTATAGGGGGACGGGCTCATTGTAATGGTTAGAATGGAATTCATGGACCAGAGCCAAACATGTGGTTTCTAGGGGTGTAAGAGTACACGTAAGAGTACCGAACCATTCAGTACAGGGACCTTGGTTCAGTCCGGACTGTGAACCCGATTACATACAAAAAAATGTTTTCAATACAAACACTAGGCCTATAGGCCATGCCTACGCTGCGTTGGAGGCCTATGCCTCTTGAGTAAATCTGAGCTGAAAAAGAAACCGGAATAGCCTGAAATTAGTTAACAACTAGACTATGCCCACATTGTAACCAAAATTCAAATCTTAATTGCCACATTTCAAACTGTCCTTTTATGAGGCGCAACGGGGAACTAGTTCTGTAGGATAGAGAGTGGTGGGGTCGATAAAGGATCATCGTTTAAATCTCCAGTTTGGGAACATTTCGGCTTCCCAATAGATTATAACGGTGAAGGATAGTAAGGTGTGAATAAAACGTTAACAGTATGTCGCCACGCTCTACGAGAATAGCCTATGCAGCTGCCAACACCTCAAATGTCGACAGATTTACACCGACATCACCCCAGTATACCAGAGCAAGACGGAAACTCATAGAAATAATACAACATCGTCTCTCCTCGGCATTCAAACATTCCTTGGCAACTGATTCTGACTGGTCCAAATAAATTACAAGAGCGATAGGTAAGCTATGTTTATATTTTTTACAGTCTTTGATTTATAGCCGCGGATATGCGCCCATTCACGGTGGTTGAGAATGGGGGGGGTTTCAGCACCTTGTGAAAGAGCTTGAGCCATGTTACGAACTTCCCTCTTGCACCCATTTCAGCAAACAGGTACAGTGGTTTCTCCTTTAAAAGTTGTGTCATACTGCAGCAATTCTATGGAACGTTATTTAAATTGTCAGCCATTTTTACCATTAATGCTAGTTGGTACTAGTTTGACCACCAAAGGCCAAAACATTTATTTCTGTTTTTAGAGGGAGAGAAACGCTGAGCCAATTGTGTGCCACCCTATGGGACTCCCAATCACGGTCGGATGTGATACATAATAATAATACAAATAAATCCCCCCTTCTACATGTTAAAAGGTTCCAATTGATAAACATGTTTTATCAATTAAGATATTTGAGTTTAACCACAATATTTGTTGTATTATTTGTTCTGTATTTCCTGGTAGATTAAACTGAAAATGTAACCAATCACGGCCGGTTGTGATACAGCCAACATAACTGAGAAATACATTTGGCGATAGAATGCTCCCCCTACCCTCTTTCTAGGCAAGTCTATTGTCCTGCTAATAGCCAGAATGGCGCTGTACAACATAACCGTGTGTGTTTGAAAGAGTATTTTCCAGTAAGCAACAATTCGCTTTCCTTAATTAGCCTACTTTGTTCCAATATTTCTGTCATTCAGTGGATATTTATTCTCATAGTAAATCGTTATGGAGCCATAAGGAAATAAGCATCTGCATTTTTATCAACATTGTATTAACGAAAGCATAAAGATGCTGATGAAGAAATACAGTACTGTACAGTATATGCTTTATCCGACATTTTGCGGTTGCAGGAGGTCGCCCACACTCATTTTAAACATTTGGATAATAAAGCATTTTGAAGATAGAAGCCACCTGCATTTTTTTATTAGGCTACTATGCTGTCTGACAAGTAAATATAGCCTACAGTACATACTGTAGTAAACATGGTGAGTGCCTAATCGCCGATTGTCCTCACTTTGATTATGCTGTAACAACATACTGTAGCACCATGACCTCTATTCATTTAAGTGAGCATTTTAGGGCTTTCAGGATGAATGGAAAATCTACTGGAGACATTTAAAAGAATACTGGTAGACTTGGGGATTTTGGTCACGGTCAGTGCTATTCGCAAACACTATCAGATGCCTGTGCTACGCTGAATGTGAAAGCCCAAGAAAATAAACAGGTACAGTGGGAGACTACTGTAAAGTGGGTCTAATAATGCTTAAATAAAGTGACTGCTGGTCTTTACTGTATGCTGCACATTTTTACATTGTATTCCATTTCCAGCGAGACTATTCAAGCCATCGACTCACTAATGAATGAAGATGAGCGATCGGCAAAGGCCATCTGTAATCTGCTGGCATCACGGCACAACATCAACATCGCTCTAATCACAGTCAGAAGACAGTTGAAGAAACTTAGCCTTCATTTCTCAGAACAAGAATAGACTGACGAGTTTCAGAAGGTCTTTGTTTCTGGCCATTTTGAGCCTGTAAATCGAACCCACAAATGCTGATGCTCCAGATACTCAACTAGTCTAAAGAAGGCCAGTTTTATTGCTTCATTAATCAGCCCACAGTTTTCAGCTGTGCTAACATAATTACAAAAGGGTTTTCTAATGATCAATTAGCCTTTTAAAAATGATCAACTTAGCTAACACATTAGCTAACACAACGTGCTATTGGAACACAGGAGTGATGGTTGCTGATTATGGGCCTCTGTACGTCGATGTAGATAATCCATTAAAAATCAGCCGTTTCCAGCTACAATAGTAATTCATAACATTAACAATGTCGACACTGTATTTCTGATCAATTTGATGTTATTTTAAAAGGGACAAAAAACATGCGTTTCTTTCAAAAACAAGGACATTTTGAAGTGACTCCAAACTTTTGAACGGTAGTGTACATACATACATACTTTTTTCCAGAGCATTAACCATGTGTGCTTGTTTTGTACTGTTCTGTAGTTTCGACCCGATGATTCGTCTGACAAAGAACTTTGCGTCCTGCAGGCCCAGGCATGGATCAAAGCTGGTGAGACATTCAATGACGTCATCTTCACAGACGAATCAACCATGGCCCTTGAGCAATTTGCTCAAAATTGTTACAGAAAAAAAGGAAGATAAAGCAAGCCGAGTCCCAAGCATCCGCTCAAACTCCATGTGTGGGGGGCAATTTCTCACCAGGGACCAGGCCCATATTTGACTTTTGATGGTAAGTTTGGCTATTTACAAAGCAAAAGGTAAATAAAATATTGTAGCCTACACATCACGGACTGCTATGTGTTCCACAATAATTCACTGTTGCCTCCTTTTTCAGGAATCATGGCTAGAGATTTCTTTGAGGAAGAAATCATCAAGAAATATGCTGGACCCTATGCCAGAGAGGTGTTTCTGGCACCACATCGTTTCTTTCAAGGTAGGATTATAGCAATATTTTGTTATGTTTAGGCCTATTTACATGTATATTTCTGGTATTGTACCTAATTTTGCCTGTTAGGCAAAATTTCTTTTTTTCTTCTCCAAAAGCAGACAATGACCGAAAACACACTGCCGCCCGGTTTGCATTGCCGCCCGGATTGCATTGCAAATGAGGGCATAAACTGGGTCAAGACGCCAGCAGAGTAAGTAGACCTTCATGTAGTAAAATAAAGGTAAAATAAAATAAATAAAAAAGACCAACACCACCTACGATAGGCCTACAGTATATCTAAAAACATATTTTTTTATCTCTACATGTAGGTCTCCTGATTTAAACCTGATCAAACTTGTTTGGCATCAACTGAAAACATTCATCCGTAACTGCCAAGCCTACAAGCAAAGATGAACTGGTCAAGTAGGGGGATGTTCCCACCTACAATAGCCAGGCTATAAAGAGTCTATTGTCCTGCTAATACTGTAGGGCTCTCCACCTGCTACAGTACACTTGTGAAAAACAAATGTTTATAAACCTGTTTTCAAAATGCCACCAGCTGTCCATCACTACTGTAAATAAAAACACAGCATCTTGTTTACATTCTTTATTGTAACCACAATGTCACAAATAATTTGTATCTACCTTTCAAATTACTTTTCGAAATTTGCGCTTTTCATGTAATTTTTTGTTAAATCCAGTTCGGATTTAAGTATAACTTTTGGCTGACGCCTTTAGTGAGAGGTCTAAGGCTTCAATATTTAATCATATCTGCCCTCCGAATTCATATCTAAGCGGCATTTTTCACACCATTATTAGTTACATTGTTTTAGTTTGAACATGCAGACAGGCACTAAGAACAGCAAGAACATTTCCCTAGTCAGTGGATCAAGCTGGAGAACTGCAAGGCAATCCCCATTGTGCGCCACTCGGGAGCCATAACCAATATACACTGCTCAAAAAAATAAAGGGAACACTTAAACAACACAATGTAACTCCAAGTCAATCACACTTCTGTGAAATCAAACTGTCCACTTAGGAAGCAACACTGATTGACAATAAATTTCACATGCCTGTTGGTGCAAATGGTTAGACAAAAGGTGGAAATTATAGGCAATTAGCAACGACACCCCAATAAAGTAGTGATTCTGCAGGTGGTGACCACTTCCTCAGTTCCTATGCTTCCTGGCTGATGTTTTTGGGTCACTTTTGTGAATGCTGCGGTGCTTCACTCTAGTGTGAGCATGAGACGGAGTCTACAACCCACACAGTGGCTCAGGTTAGTGCGCTCATCCAGGATGGCACATCAATGCAAGCTGTGGCAAGAAGGTTTGCTGTGTCTGTCAGCGTAGTGTCCAGAGCATGGAAGGCGCTACCAGGAGACAGGCCAGTACATCAGGAAGACCGTGGAGGAGGCCGTAGGGGGCAACAACCAGCAGCAGGGACGCTACCTCCGCCTTTGTGCAAGGAAGTGCACTGCCAGAGCCCTGCAAAATGCCTCCAGCAGGCCACAAATGTGCATGTGTTCAGCATATTGGTCTCACAAGGGCTCTGAGGATCTCATCTCGGTACCTAATGGCAGTCAGGCTACCTCTGGCGAGCACATGGAGGGCTGTGCGGCCCCACAAAGAATGCCACCCCACACCATGACTGACCACCGCCAAACCGTCATGCTGGAGGATGTTTGCAGGCAGCAGAACGTTCTCCACGGCGTCTCCAGACTCTGTCCACGTCTGTCACATGTGGCTCATGTGCTCAGTGTGAACCTGCTTTCATCTGTGAAGAGCACAGGGCGCCAGTGGCGAATTTGCCTAATCTTGGTGTCTCTGGCAAATGCCAACGTCCTGCACGTGTTGGGCTGTAAGCACAACCCCAACCTGTGGACGTCGGGCCCTCATACCACCCTCATGGAGTCTGTTTTCTGACCGTTGAGCAGACACATGCCACATTTGTGCCTGCTGGAGGTCATTTGCAGGGCTCTGGCAGTGCTACTCCTTGGCACAAAGACGGAGGTAGCGTCCTACTGCTGGGTTGTTGCCCTCCTCCACGTCTCCTGAGTACTGGCCTGTCTCCTGGTAGCGCTCCATGCTCTGGACACTACGCTGACAGACACAGGTAAACCTCTTGCCACAGCTTTGCATTGATGTGGCCATCCTGGATGAGCTGCACTACCTGAGCCACTTGGTGTTGGTGTAGACTCCGTCTCATGCTACCACTAGAGTGAGAGACCACCAGCATTCAAAAGTGACCAAAACATCAGCCAGGAAGCATAGGATGAGAAGTGGTCTGTGGTCACCACCTGCTGATCACCTCCTTTTTTGGGGGTGTCTTGCTAATTGCCTATAATTTCCACCTTTTGTCTATTCCATTTGCACAACAGCATGTGAAATGTATTGTCAATCAGTGTTGCTTCCTAAGTGGACAGTTTGATTTCACAGAAGTGTGATTGACTTGGAGTTACATTGTGTTGTTTAAGTGTTCCCTTTATTTTTTTGCGCAGTGTATATTGTCCTGCTAGAAACGTTGTTTGCAGAATTCACAGCCTGCTATGCTTGTGAAAAACAGGGTTAATAATATATCTGAGAATATCTAAAGGGGCTTTATATAAATTCTAAATTAATTATTATTAATAATAATAGCTTTGTTTTAAAAATAACAATATTTTAGAGATTATTTAGTTTTCAAATAACGTAAAGTGAGTGAGAAAAAGGCCATTCTTGAACATGGGGTGAGACATGGTTACTAATTTGTAAATAAAGCCAGTTTGTTATTTAGAATGATTTATTTCTGTTTTTAGGAGGGAGATATATCAAAAGCCTACCATCACCTCATGGGTCACCCGGGCGTGGCCAGCACGGGTATGGAACCAGCATCTGTAGCAATGCGATGCAGTGTCTTAGACCCGCTGCGCCACTCGGGCGCTGTACAACGTGACCAGTCGGGAGTAGAAAACAGTACTACAGTAAGAGCAAAAATAATCCTAACATTTCCACACCATAATTGTAGTCTAAGTTTCTCTTAGAATAAAAACCTTAATGTAACAACAGTTTTAGTAAGTAATACTGACGAGTAGTAACAAAAAAAGTCTATTTTTAATGACACAGTAGCGCCTTAGAGCACTGATTATGCTTTTGAGTTCCAACTCCTCCTTGCGCTGGTCTGGTCAATGAAGTAGTGACGCAGGGTACCGTACTAAACCACAAATTACCTCTAAATCCTGCAGCATAACTGCAACATTTTTAGTTGAGCAACCCCTGTAGTACCCGCTCTATATAAGCAAGCCAAAGCCGAAGCTTCCGATGAATTGGGCGATGTACCGTGCTACAGACACGCCCCATTTATGACAGTCAAAACTTGAGGTAGTGTCATGGTGCGTTCATAACAAAGTGGGAATTTACCACAAACGACTGGGAAAATTCCACTTGAACGGCCCTCCAACTGGTAATTACTAGCTGGAAACTCGTCCATCATCCAGAGCACCCACTTCCCCCACATGGTCAACTCAGACGTCACCTACTAAGAAATGGCCTCTATAACAGCATTTTCAGAAGTTAAATGCAACAACAAATCATTATTTATGAAAAGCAATCTATTATTGTGATTTTTTAAACTCTATAATTAGATTACAAGCATGATAGCAGTATTTTAAATGTATGGTTGCCGCAGCTTGTTGGTCATTAGCTTATCAAATCAAGTCAAATTTTATTTGTCACATGCTTCATAAACAGGGTTAGACTAACAGTGAAATGCTTACTTTGGCCCCTTCCCAACAATACAGAAAGAATGAATAAATAAAAATGCATAATAAATACACAATAAGTATCGATAACTTGGCTATATACACGGGTACAAGTACCGAGTCGATGTGCAGGTAATTGAGGTAGGTGTGTATACTGTATAACTAGGAATAAAGTGACAGATAAACAGTAGCAGCAGCATATGTGATGAGAAAAAAGTTAGTGCAAAAAGGCAATGCAGATAGTCTCGATAGCTATTTGGTTAAAGGGATACTTTGGGATGTTGGCAAAGAGGCCCTTTATCGAATCAGCGTTTCTCAACGAGTTCAAATCACATGAATGCATCCAAATGATATTTACGACTTCACAACTGGTAAATTCCCACCTCCCACATGGTTACAAATCGCAGCATCAGAGTGGAAACTTCAGAGGCTCAACATAACAATCCTGTGACAACAGACAATGTCAAGAGTATTGTAAAAGGCATTTAATTTTCCTGCTGTAACAAGACCCGCCTCCTCTGCACAATTACCTCAGCGAGGCAAGCAAGGGCTATTGAGTGGAGGGGTGTGGTGTGTAGTCTATTGATAGCACACAATTTGACACATAGAAACTAGCAACCATCATCCAACTTTTGCCTACTACCACACCTTCCATACATCCTAGGGCTGAGTCCCAAACACACCCCATTGGCATGTTGGAATAGAGCCTAGAGGTCAGAGCTAATAGCCTTGCCTGCAAAATAGACTTTTATCATCTACTACTGTGTTTGAATAATCCAAATTAAATACATAATCACTCTTGTAGACAAATACGTTAGCTAGATATGTACTTGGCATCAGTCTGAATAGAAAGCTGAAAGTCTTTGGTATAAAGAAGGTGAGGAATTAAACTCTTGATACAGATCAAAAAGCATGGTAAATCTCTGTAAGCTTCTCAAAAACACCAAAGGAAAAATCCCAAATCCCCAGTTGATATCCATTTTTTAATAGACCTATGTGGTTTATCCACTAGTCACAGTCATGGTTCACGATCATGTTCTCTTCTGGCCATCACACACACCAGCAATGGACACTATGTAGCCTAATCTGTAAGGTGTTGGTCCCATGTTTCATGAGATTAAATAAAAAGAATCCCAGAAATGGTCCATACGCACAAAAAACATATTTCTCTAAAGTGTGTTTACATCCCCTGTTAGTGAGCATTTCGCCTCTGCTAAAATAATCCATCCACCTGACAGGTGTGGCATATCAAGAAGCTGATAAAACAGCATGATCATTACACAGGTGCACCTTGTGCTGGGGATAATAAAAAGCCAGTTGTCCTAAAACACAATGCCACAGATGTCAAGTTGAGGGAACGTGCAATAGGCATGATGACTGCAGGAATGTCCACCAGAGCTGTTGCCAGAGAATTGATTGTTCATTTCTCTAGATAATTTGGCAGTACGTCAAACCGATCTCACAACTGTAATAAAGCCCTTTTGTGGGGAAAAATTCATTCTAATTGGCTGGGCCTGGCTCCCCAGTGGTTGGGCCTGGCTGCCAAGTGGGTGGGCTTATACCCTCCAAGGCCCACCCATGGCTGCACCCCAGAAAGGTGCAGTCTAATTTATTTATTTAAATTGACTGGTTTCCTTCTATGAACTGTAACTCAGTAAAATCTTATAAATGCAACAATTAAATATACTGAACAAAATGAAAGTTACATTTGTATGGTTCAAGCTAGAGGTCGACCGATTAATCGGAATGGCTGATTAATTAGGGCCGATTTCATAACAATAGGTAATCGGCATTTTTGGACACCGATCGTGGCCGATTACATTGCACTCCACGAGGAGACTGCGTGGCAGGCTGACTACCTGTTATGCGAGTGCAGCAAGGAGCCAAGGTAAGGTGCTAGCTAGCATTAAACATATCTTATAAAAAAAACAATCAATCTTAACATAATAACTAGTTAACTACACATGGTTGATGATATTACTAGTTTATCTAGCTTGTCCTGCGTTGCATATAAATCGGTGTGGTGCCTGTTAATTTATCATTGAATCATAGCCTACGTCGCCAAACGGGTGATTTAACAAGCACATTCGCGAAAAAAGCACTGTCGTTGCACCAATGTGTACCTAACCATAAACATCAACGTCTTTCTTAAAATCAATACACAAGTATATATTTTTTAAACCTGCATATTTAGTTAATATTGCCTGCTAACATGAATTTCTTTTAACTAGGAAAATGTGTCACTTCTCTTGCGTTCTGTGCAACAGAGTCAGGGTATATGCAGCAGTTTGGGCCGCCTGGCTCGTTGCGAACTAATTTGCCAGAATTGTACGTAATTATGACATAACATTGAAGGTTGTGCAATGTAACAGGAATATTTAGACTTATGGATGCCACCCGTTAGATAAAATACGGAACGGTTCCGTATTTCACTGAAAGAATAAAAGTTTTGTTTTCGAAATTATCGTTTCCGGATTTGACCATATTAATGACCTAAGGTTCGTATTTGTGTGTGTGTTATGTTATAATTAAGTCTATGATTTGATATTTGATAGAGCAGTCTGACTGAGTGGTGGTAGGCAGCAGCAGGCTCGTAAGCATTCTTTCAAACAGCACTTTCGTGCGTTTGCCAGCAGCTCTTCGCTGTGCTTCAAGCATTGAGCTGTTTATGACTTCAAGCTTATCAACTCCCGAGATTAGGCTGGTGTAACCGATGTGAAATGGCTAGCTAGTTAGCGGGGTGCGTGCTAATTGCGTTTCAAATCGGTGACGTCACTCGCTCTGAGGCCTTGAAGTAGTTGTTCCCCTTGCTCTGCAAGGGCCGTGGCTTTTGTGGAGCGATGGGTAACGATGTTTCGAGGGTGGCTGTTGTCGATGTGTTCCTGGTTCGAGCCTAGGTAGGGGCGAGGAGAGGGACGGAAGCTATACTGTTACACTGGCAATACTAAAGTGCCTATAAGAACATCCAATAGTCAAAGGTATATGAAATACAAATGGTATAGAGAGAAATAGCCCTATAATAACTACAACCTAAAACTTCTTAACTGGGAATATTGAAGACTCATGTTAAAAGGAACCACCAGCTTTCATATGTTCTCATGTTCTGAGCAAGGAACTTAAAACGATAGCTTTTTTTACATGGCACATATTGCACTTTTACTTTCTTCTCCAACATTTTGTTTTTGCATTATTTAAACCAAATTGAACATGTTTCATTATTTATTTGAGGCTAAATTGATTTTATTGATGTATTATATTAAGTTAAAATAAAAAAGTGTTCATTCAGTATTGTTGTAATTGTCATTATTACAAATAAATAAATATCGTCCGATTAATCGGTATCGTCTTTTTTTGGTCCTCCAATAATCGGTATCGGTGTTGAAAAATCAAAATCGGTCAATCTCTAGTTCAAGCTACAGTCAGTGTAATACAACTGTAACTGTTGCAACTGTTGCATACCACTGACCCTGCCCATGTTTAGGCCTGCATACAGACCATACCACTCTATACAAATGTCAGTGTGGATGTCCCCATGGATGTTATTCAGTGCATATCCACTTAACAACTTCTGTTGTGAAGGGAAATGTAAAAACCAAACCGTTGTGGACCCAGCCAGCATAACTGATTAGGTACTAAGAAAGATGTGTCATTGTTAGTCCACTGAGCATCTCAGGTTGCATTGGCAGTACAAAATGTCAGTCACTTTTCTCACAAGACATTAATGGTAAATGTGAAGCTTTGACCAGGTGTCCCTTTGTAATAAGCTGAGTTGGCCGCAAGTTGGTCCCAAAAGACTCAGACTGAGGCGTGGAGAAAATCTGAACAATGATCATGAAATCTTACTCCAGCCTCAAAACACACAGAGGCATTCAAATTCCTGGGAAATCATGTGCTATGAATAACATGATACACTAGCTGCAGGCTGAATTTGATAGGCTATTACTATTCCAGGTGGAAATCAAAATGCTTCTTGTGTCTTCAATGTAATCTTTGGAAAATGGTACACATTTACAGACTGCAGCAGTGTCAGACATTTTGAATATGGTCTCAGGGAATCTAAGTATTTCGCATTCATGTTGGCATGAATAGCCTAATAGCAATTGTCATCCAGATGATGATATTTCAGTACAGTACATTCATGATGTTCATAAGGACCACATACTTTGTTTCATGTTTGGTCTGAGATGAACAATATGTGCAGAGAGAGATGGGATTGACCTGATTGAGGTCATGGTTTTAGGCCACGCTGGGCACTAACATCATACTGACAGACGGAGCATCACAATGGACACTGAAAGGGGAGGCAGTATAAACGGAGTGAGACTGGGAGGTGAAAGTTGTAAGTGCACCAAACAACGTTCCCTCAAAGTGTTTGTCACTGAGCGCAAAATTTAACGTTGTGAAAATTCTGTGAACACTGAGCCTGTGTCTGCTTTAAGTTAGTTTTAACAGTGGTCAAGAAGGCTACTGTGGTAATTTGATTTTAATGTAGGCCTACCATCAAATACAAATGGAAAAAAATGCATCCCATTACATTTTAACATGGAAATAGCTGTTCTATCATTCAGCCTACAGTAGCAGCCAATGTGTGGTGCTCAATGTAGGTCTACATTCCATGAAACATGCAGGGCTTGACATTAACCTGTTTATCCACAAAAATGTGTTGCATTCTTTGATGCAAGAAACCACTTTACAAAATAAAATGCATAATTTCCCCCATACCACTATTACAGAGAATCAGATTATGCTACCGTCTGCCTATTGGCTACTTCGGTTATTCAAGCCGGTCTCTAAATACAACAGAAAAAAAGCTCTATACCTTGTTTTTCAAAGATCTCAAAAAATGTAGGAAGCAATCACTCCCCCATTGCTGACTACAAATAATCAATAACTGGGCTAATAACTCACTAACTACACTGAACAAAAATAAACGCAACATGTTAAGTGTTGGTCCCATGAGCTGAAATAAAAGATCCCAGAGGCACAAAATACTTCTCTCAAATTTTGTGAACAAATGTGTTCACATCCCTGTTAGTGAGCATTTCTCCTTTGCCAAGATAATTCATCCACCTGACAGGTGTGGCATATCAAGACACTGATTAAACCGCATGATCATTACACAGGTGGACCTAGGGCTGTGGCGGTAAAGAAATGTCAGCCGGTGAATGTCAAGCAAATAACTGCCAGTCTAATTGACTTAAAATTCTATGGCATTTTATATTTTTGTATGAAGAACACAATTGAACAAAACTGAATAAAACAGAAAGGATGTTTTCTCCAAACGATTTGAGAGAGTGCGTACATGCGGCTATTCTCCATTGAGCAATTAACAAAGACATAGGTACTACTACAGTAAATTCTTAATTTAGAGTTATTCATATTACTCGTAATTAAGCTCGAGACCCTGGGTCTCGAACCCACCCTGTGCAACTGGGTCCTGGACTATGATGGGCCGCCCCCAGGTGGTGAGGGTAGGAAACAAAATCTCCACCCCGCTGATTCTTAACACTGGGGCCCCACAAGGGTGCTTTCTCAGCCCTCTCCTGTACTCCCTGTTCACCCATGACTGCGTGGCCATGCACACCTCCAACTCAATCATCAAGTTTGCAGACGTGTGACCTCTCAACATCCACAAAACAAAAAGGAGATGTTCGAGGACTTCAGGAAACAGCAGAGGGAGCATCCCCCCCATCCACATCAACGGGACAGTAGTGGAGAAGGTGGAAAGTTAAGTTCCTCGGCATACACATCACGGACAAACTGAAAATGGTCAACCCACACAGAAAGCGTAGTGTAGAAGGCGCAACAGCGCCTCTTCAACCTCAGGAGGCTGAAGAAATTTGGCTTGTCATCAAAACCTCAAACTTTTACAGATGTACAATCGAGAGCATCCTGTCGGTCTGTATCCCCGCCTGGTACGACAACTGCTCTGCCCACAACCGGTAGGCTCTCCAGAGGGTAGTGCGGTCTGCACAAGGCATCACTGAGGGCAAACTACCTGCCCTCCAGGACACCTACAGAACCCGTTGTCACAGGAAGGCCAAAAAGATCATCAAGGACAACAACCACCCGAGCCACTGCCTGTTCAACCGCTATCATCCAGAAAGCGAAGTCTGTACAGGTGCATCAAAGCTGGGACCGAGAGTAAAAAAACTCCTATCTCAAGGCCATCAGACTGTTAAACAGCCACCACTAACATTGAGTGACTGCTGCCATACATGTAAAAAATATATCACTAGCCACTTTAAACAATGCCACTTAATATAATGTTTACATACCCTACATTACTAATCTCATATGCATATACTGTACTCGATACCATCTACTGCATCTTGCCTATGCCGTTCTGTACCATCACTCATTCATATATCTTTATGTACATATTCTTCATCCCGTTATACACACAAGTGTAAGGTAGCTGTTGTGAAATTGTTAGGTTAGATTACTCGTTGGTTATTACTGCATTGTCGGAAATAGAACCACAAGCATTTCGCTACACTCGCTACACTAACCATGTGTATGTGTCAAATAAAATTTGATTTGGAGGACGCTTGTCCCGTGGTTCGTTTTCATGCCAGCCAGGTAGGCTATACTCCTGTTGTAAAGAGAAGCAACGTGCTTAGTATTAGGAAAGTTAAGAAAGTAAATATAGGCTTAGCCTATAGAAAGCTGATGGGATCATATTTTTAATAGAGGCCATCACTCTGTTTTCTCACGCAATTGCATAGCCTATAGAAATGTAGCGCAACATGAGCTCATGGGCTCTCATGAAGTGTTTGATTAGATTTGATAACATTTGCATTGATGTCAGAATGATTAGAGGGACAATAGAGTGCTGAGTACCAGGTAGTTAGCAAGTTTGGTAGACTATTAATGACTATCAGCAGCATCAGAGCTTGGAGCAGCCTAATTAACGTGAATAAACGGTCATGTGGAATTTGACTACCTTCATGACTAGTGAACGCCGGCAATACGGTCACCGCAACAGCCCAAGTTGCACCTTGTGCTGGGAAAGGCCACTCTAAAATGTGCAGCTGTCACAACACAATGCCATAGATGTTTTGAGGGAGCGTGCAATTGGCATTGCTGACTGCAATAATTTCTACCAGAGCTGTTGCCAGAGAATTGAATGTTAATTCAAGCTGCCTCCAACATCGTTTTAGAGAATTTGGCAGTACGTCCAACCGGCCTCACAACCGCAGACCAAGTGTATGGCGCTGTGTAGGGGAGCGGTTTGCGGATGTCAGCGTTGTGAACAGAGTGCCCCATGGTGGAGGTGGGGTTATGGTATTGGCAGGCATAAGATACAGACAACAAACACAATTGCATTTTATCGATGGCAATTTCAATGCACAGAGATACCGTGACGAGATCCTGAGGCCCATTGTTGTTCCATCACGTTTCAGCATGATAATGCACGGCACCATGTCGCAAGGATCTTCACACAATTCCTGGAACCTGAAAATGACCCAGTCCTTCCATGGCCTGAATACTCACCAGACATGTCACCCATGGAGCATGTTTGGGATGCTCTGGATCGACGTGTACGACAGTGGGTTCCAGTTCTCTCCAATATCCAGCAACTTCACACAGCCATTGAAGAGGAATGGGACAACATTCCACAATCAACAGCCTGATCAACTCGATGCTAACTTGATATACAAATATATAATTAAAAAATAAATATATATGCAAAGGAGATGTCACATTGCATGAGGCAAATGGTCACACCAGATACCGACTAGTTTTCTGATCCACGCCCCTGCCTTTAAAAAAAAAAGAAAGGTATCTGTGACCTATTCCCAGTCATGTGAAATCCATAGATTAGGACCTAATGAATTGACTGATTTCCTTATATATGAACTCAGTATAATATTTTTTAATTTGTTGCATGTTGAGTTCATATTTTTGTTTGGTATAGCAAAGGATATGAACAAATATAGACACGTCGCTCTTACTTTGATCTCAAAACAAGCGTGTCTACTCACGACCGCTCATGCTGTAAAAACAGTCCAGTTCAAATTGAATGGCACAGATCCATATATGGCAATGGTCTATTTGCCTTTAGGCCTACTGCAGCTCTGATTGGTTATGGCGCACCGGTCTGTGTAGAGTATGGGCCTGAGTCCTCCCTGTCAATGCAATAGAATCCTACTATCATGTGTTCTGCCTACAACATCTCTTGCATAGTTAGTTTTGCATACTAAGTCTTGCATAGTTCGTTTTGTTTAGGTATGTTCCATTGAAAGTTGCTAATATTGTGGTGATTTGCTCACAATTCCCACAGTAAAGGGAAACATTGATAGCGTTAACAGGGAAAACTCTAGAAAGTTGAGTGAAGTTCAATCTCGTGCTGATATTTCATGTGCACGGCAGTCCCGTGGAGGGAACATTGGTGCCAAACAGTATTTGTGGTTCAGTGTATAATTCGATGTACCAAATGAGGCTGCACAGAGCTTAATGCGGTTTAAACATGAAATCAATACAATTGTTGGCCAAAGAGTAGGCTATCCAGAGTTATATCAAAGTAACACTGCTTATTTGATGCCTGCTAAGTAGAGCAGCAGTAACAATTCTGCTCTCAAGTAAATAACCTAAGTGTTTAGAAAATTGTGCATCATAACCATAGGAAATTATTGTGATATAAATGCCTTTTTTATATTAGTTTCTCTAGCCCTTTGGAGACTTAAAGGGAGATTTGTTTACCTTGACGGATAAAGTACTGAGCCAATTCAATTCCTGAAGGAAAGCGGAAAGGAAAACAAACAAAGAGTGACAAGAAGTCTTGATAAGAACTCAAGAGGGAGGTGTTCGACTTTCGCCTTTTCTCCTGTATAACGAAAGCAATACTCAATAAAGTAGCCTATGTCGAGTGCTCCATCAGCCGTGTCGGTGGTGCATTGATATTGTTACACCACGCCCAGTCATGACTGATCATTTCACAATGGGACTGCTTGATTTCCTCCAGTGGAGCCAAAGAAAACAAACCATAGCTCTGAGATCACAACCGCAGAGTGGAGATATGTTCCTACAGCACCCCTGACGTGTTCTTGGATTAGCGGCTGAGAAGGCTGGAAACTTTTCATCTAATGATTTTCCAGCTCCTAAGCATACAGGCACAACGTATTTCTCTAAATCAAACATGTTCGGTTTCCAACACCTTTCCGGCCCTCAGATGAAGTAAACTAGACTTTCTCAGCTGGATTGTGAATCAAATATGACAGTATGTGCTAGTGGCTGGGGTGGGTAGATGAGAGTAACAGGGTCGGCAGGTGAATAAGTATCACCTTTAAAAAGGTCAACTGTCTTTTAGGTAGGCAGGCGTTCATAGTTTTGCTTAACTCTGAAGATTTTATCAAAAAGCTATCAAATCAATTAGATCCTAAATAGCTGCGTTCACTTATAAGTCACTGATCTTCTTTGGATGGTTAGTCTTACCACGTAACAATAAAACCTAAATGTTTTTCCGTCAAATCAAGTCTAATTACAGTGCCTTCAGAAAGTATTCACACTCCTTTACTTTTTCCACATTTTGTTGTGTTACAGCCTGATCGACACACAACACCCCATAATGTCAGTGGAATTTTCTTTGTAGAACATTTTCGAAATTAATTAAAAAATGAAAGTCTGAAATGTGTCAAGTCAATAAGTATTCAACCACTTTGTTATTGCAAGCCTAAATAAGTTCAGGAGTAAAAAATGTGCTTTTCAAATCACACAATAAGTTGCATGTTCAATAATAGTGGTTAACAAGATTTTTGAATGACTACCCCATCTTTATACCCCACACATATCAAGTAGTGAATTTCAAGGACAGATTCAACCACAAAGACCAGGGAAGTTTTTCAATGCCTCGCAAAGGGCACCGATTGGTAGAAAAAGCAGACGCTGAATATCCCTTTAAACATGGTGAAGTTATTAATTAGGCTTTGGACGATGTATCAATACACCCAGTCAATACAAAGATAAAGGCGTCCTTCCTACTCAGTTGCCGAAGAGGAAGGAAACTGCTCTGGGATTTCACCATGATTTTAAAACAGTTACAGAGTTTAATGGTTGTGATATGAGAAAACTGAGGATGGATCAACAACATTGCAGTTACTACACAATACTAACCTAAATGACAGAGTGAAAAAGGGAAGCCTGTACAGAATAAAACATTTTCCAAACATGCTTCCTGTTTGCAACAAGGTACATAAGTAATACTGCCAAAAAAATAAGTTTTGTCCTGAATACAAATCCAACACGTCACTGAGTACCCCTCTTTATATTTTCAAGCATGGTGGTGGCTGCCTCATGTTACAGTTATGCTTGTCATTGGCAAGTACTAGGGAGTTTTTTTAGGATAAGAATAAACAGAACACAGCTAAGCACAGGCAAAATCCTAGAGGAAACCCTGGTTCAGTCTTCTTTCCAACAGACACTGGGAGACAAAATCAGCTTTCAGCAGGAAAATAACCTAAAACACAAGACCAAATCTACACTGGAGTTACTTACCAAGACGACATTGAATGTTCCTAAATGGCCTAGTTACAGTTTTGACTTAAATCTGCTTGAAAATCTGTGGTAAGACTTGAAAAGGGCTTTATAACAATAATCCAACAACCAACTTGACAGAGCTTGAATATATATTTTTTAGAATAAATGGGCATATTGTACAATCCAGATGTGCAAAGCTCTTAGAGACTGAACCAAAAAGACTCACAGCTGTAATCGCTGCCAAATGTGTTTCTAACATGTATTGTCTCAAGGAGTGAATACTTACAGTTGAAGTTGGAAGTTTACATACACATATGTTGGACTCATTAAAACTCATTTTTCAACCACTCCACAAATGTATTATTAACAAACTATAGTTTGGCAAGTTGGTTAGGACATCTACTTTGTGCATGACACAAGTCATTTTTCCAACAACTGTTTACAGACAGATTATTTCACTTATAATTCCCTGTATCACAATGACAGTGGGTCAGAAGTTTACATACACTAAGTTGACTGTGCCTTTAAACAGGTTGGAAAATTCAGGAAATGATGTCATGGCTTTAGAAGCATCTGATAGGTTAATTGACATAATTTGAGTCAATTGGAGGTGTACCTGTGGATGTATTTCAAGGCCTACCTTCAAACTCAGTGCCTCTTTGCTTAACATCATGGGAAAATCAAAAGAAAATCAGCCAAGACCTCAGAAAATAAAATTGTAGACCTCGACAAGTCTGGTTCATCCTTTGCAGCAATTTCCAAACGCCTGAAGGTACCACGTTTATCTGTACAAACAATAGTACGCAAGTATAAACACCATGGGACCACGCAGCCGTCATACCGCTCAGAAAGGAGACACGTTCTGTCTCCTAGAGATGAACGTACTTTGGTGAGAAAAGTGCAAATCAATCCTAGAAAAACAGCAAAGGCCCTTGTGAAGATGCTGGAGGAACCAGGTACAAAGTATCTATATCCACAATAAAACGAGTCCTTTATCGACATAACCCGAAAGGCCACTCAGCAAGGAAGAAGCCACTGCTCCAAAACCGCATAGAAAAGCCAGACGACGGTTTGCAACTGCACATGGGGACAAAGATCGTACTTTTTGGAGAAATGTCCTCTGGTCTGATGAAACAAAAATACAACTGTTTGGCCATAATGACCATTGTTATGTTTGGAGGAAAAAGGGGGAGGCTTGCAAGCCGAAGAACACCATCCCAACCGTGAAGCACGGGGGTGGCAGAATCATGTTGTGGGGGTGCTTTGCTGCAGGAGGGACTGGTGCACTTCACAAAATAGATGGCATCATGAGGATGGAAATTATGTGGATATATTGAAGCAACATCTCAAGACATCAGTCAGGAAGTTCAAGCTTGGTCGCAAATGGGTCTTCCAAATGGACAATGACCCCAAGTATACTTCCAAAGTTGTGGAAAATGACTTAAGGACAACAAAGTCAAGGTATTGGACTGGCCATCATAAAGCCCTGACCTCAATCCTATAGAAAATTTGTGGGCAGAACTGAAAAAGCGTGTGCGAGCAAGGTGGCCTACAAACCTGACTCATTTACACCAGCTCTGTCAGGAGGAATGTGGAAGGCTACCCGAAACGTTTGACCCAAGTTAAACAGTTTAAAGGCAATGCTACCAAATACTAATTGAGTGTATGTTGTCTTCTGACCCACTTGGAATGTGATGAAAAAATAAAAGCTGAAATAATTCTCTACTATTATTCTGACATTTCACATTCTTAAAATAAAGTGGTGATCCTAACTGACCTAAAACAGGGAATTTTTACTAGGATTAAATGTCAGGAATTGTGAAAAACTAAGTTTAAATGTATTTGGCTAAGATGTATGTAAACTTCCGACTTCAACTGTATCTAATCAAGATAGTGTTAATATTTCATTCATTTTCAATAAATGTTAGAATTTTTCTTCAGCTTTCACATTAGAGAGTATTTTGTGTAGATTGTTGACCAAAAATTACAATTAAATAAATTTTAAATCCAGTTTGTAACAAAACGTGGGGAAAAAAAGTCAAGGGGTGCAATACTTTCTGAAGGAACTGTAAATAGGTCTTAATTACACACAGCCCAGCCCAGTATGTGTCAGAAGGGATATGAACATACGACAGCTGACAGGATAGCTTACTTATGGGTAAGATATACACCTAGAACCATTTCATTATGAAATGACTTCAATAGTGGGTCCCACTATGACATGTTTATGGATGTGTGTGCGTGTGCATACCGGTAGACTGGTCTCGGTGTACTAGCAGTGCAGTGTTTTTAAAGAAGAAAATGTTTATTTGATATAAGACAACATATTGTGGGCTAGTAATAATACTAGGATAATAGGATATCATAAGGTGAATGCACCAATTTGTAAGTCGCTCTGGATAAGAGCGTCTGCTAAATGACTTAAATGTAAATGTAATAGATACATTTTTTATAGTATTCCTTACTCACTATGCCAATCCCATTAGATCAGGAGACTGCCATGAGATGCAATGTATTGCGAGTGTGTCAGCAGCTATGGATGACAGAGGTAAACCTGCATGGGAGAGCTAAGGAGACACATCCTTCCTGCCATAGACCTCCTGACAGTTTTATTAGCCTACAGCATCATTGCGTTTTGGTACACCAGCAGAAGTACATTCATTTCCAACAGAACCCTGTGTTTGCCTTGCAGCACTACATTGTAGTGCAGTTGCAGTGCATTGTGTGGTGCATATGTTGAACTTTTGTTGCACGCTGCATGTGATAGCTGCGTTACACACCTACAGCGTCATTCAAATCAAATCAAATTGTATTGGTCGCATACACATGGTTAGCAGATGTTATTGCGAGTGTAGCGAAATGCTTGTGCAAAATGGTACGCTGCATCATCTTGATATGTGCAACAAAAGTTCAACATTTACCTTCTGCTACCAATTTCACACATATGTTTGATTAATCCAATGTATAGACGAGTTAGCTGACAACGTCGCAAAAAGAATGTGCGCATACTTCCACGGGGCAGAAGACAGCCTGTAGTTGTGATTCTGTATGTCCAGATTGCTAGCAAGAAAGACAAGAAACTAACATGTGGCGAATCATAAGTGGCCCATTTCAGCTTGTTTCATCTTGTTATTGATATCATGTCTTGTTTTGAGGTGTTTTGACAGATTTTTCATGTCAATGCTAATATGTCTCAAATTTGCTAAGCTAGCTAACCAACAACTGTAATGATGCATTTGAGAGACAAGTGCTCATTGAGCAAATTTATTTGCGTTTTCAATAAACATTGGAGACGAAATATTGCTGTCTGCTTTGACCTATAGTTGCACACTCCTGGGTTTTGTTGCTAAACAACCAACCAACACAGAACTCACTGCAACTGCCTCTGCAACGCAATGTTGCAAGGCAAACGAAGCGTTCCATTGGAAATGCATGTATTTCTGGTGTACCAAACGCAATTACGTTGTAGGTGTGATCAATGGGTTAGAACCTGGAGAAAAATAGTTTACTGTAAGAGTCATTTCTGAGTCATTTTGGCATTATGAGGAAATGAGAAAAATTAGTTTACAACATAACGGAAAATGTTGCACTCAAAAAATGAATGAAAACGCATACCTCGTTACCCCTGACCAAACCCCCACACACAGCCTCTGATTGTTCAATGGTTAAGCGACTAGTACACCCAAAACGTTCCTAATGAAAAGTACAGTTGATAGGATGTGTGTACCAAATAAAAAAACTTCAAAACAAAATTTGGGCTAAGTGACCTTGCGACGTACCTCCCTACCTATATCACATTCACAAAAAAATGACTGTACTTTGTTGTCACATGGCTTTAGCCATCATTCATTTTTTACTGTAAAGGTAGCTCACGTCTTTAGTTAAATGTTGTCTACAGTGGGGTGCCAAAATTTATCTTATACCAACGTTTTGAATGGGCATATTCATCTTTATCGACAATACCATTAAACTAGCAATATAAATTCAGTCATTCCCATTATTAGCTGACTAGCATTGCTAGCTAAACCAAAGACGTGGAGGCTAAACCTTTCCGTTACAACCTTTATCGTGCCAAGTGACAGCATAGCCTGCTGCTAGCTAACATTGCCTGTCAAGTCCTAACCAATGTGAATTTCAGTTTTAGAAGACAGTTCACTAACAAAAACACTATTCTCGGCTAAACAATGGCATTTTCACATATTTACAAACAGTACAGGTATTTTATCCACTTCCTGCTTACTTTAGTAGCTAGACTTCTTACCCCGACTCACCTCCCGCTGCCTTGTGTGTGGACGTGCTATGGATGCGCGTGCGTAAAATGTTTCATATTTCTCATGATGGCTCGACCAGAGACGGAAAAGGAAGCGAGACATCCCACTCCCTCAATTTATGTGGTTCATGTACTTTCAATGAACTAAGCAGACCAGACCCAGCTGCGAATGCATTGGTACTTATGGGAGAGCCACCCTATTAAGCAGACCGGAACTGACCATTTCTTTCAATGGTAAGTGAATATACGTTATTTATAATGAGGAATACCTGGATAAAATCGGATCTCTCTGAAATGAAAATAGACCGCTCTCACTTAAGTAAAATATATATTTTATCCGACGTTCCCTTTACGCTTGAAAAAAACAAGTGACCCTCCCCTATACCCAAAATAATGATTCAAACATATACAGCCTAAATGCGAAATGTATAGGCATGTTGTTGGAGTGCTGTTGTTGATGTAATGTTGAAATGCTGAGCGATCCTGCCAGCCTGTCGCGCGTCACAATATATTTTTTAAATGGCCTAAATAATTCATTTTCATTACTTCTTAGGCTACCTGTCATGCTCCTGACTCATTTAGAGTTAGTATGTTGTTTAATAGCCTGTTGAAATGTTGAACGTCAATTAAAGAATAATTACTTCTCAAGCAGAGTAAATGTTTTGTCTCCTCTTGGCCTGCTATGGAAGGTTGTAGCGCAGCCTCTGAATGTCAGAGACAAACCAAATATATCCCATATGCATCGGAGTCACGTCTTTCCCCAGCATTTTACAGCTGGTTTCTAGCATAAAGCATTGCAGACTAAAGCAACGTTATACAACGCTTTATATAATCAGGTCCAATTATTATTATTATTTTTAAATCTTACATTAACAAGGGCTTTAGCCATTTTCTTTAACAAAAGCCACACTACCTCCACATACCCCCTCAATTCGAGACCTGATTTTAACTTAAAACAACGAAGCTCTTCACTGACACTGATATATTTAAGGAGCGGTGACTGAATGAACTGGCTGACAAAAACTATGGATAGTAGACTATAATTTTGTCTGTCAAACAGGTAGACCTACCACTTATTTCTTGAATAGGAAGACATAGGCTCCAACACAGAGCCCTATTGTTGTGCGTAGCCTAAAGTCAAATTAAAATGAAGACTGTTTAAATGAATTACGTCATCTCGAATTAGCCTACTTTCAGCACCTACGCACTGTCCATCTCCACTGCTTCCGCTTCATAGTCATGTATGTAAATTACTCGAATATTGCTTATTGTGAGGTCAATAACTCTGATAAATAGCTTCATTTTGGGCAACGAAACATTGTTTTCATTAAAATGAATTATAGCAGTAGCAAGGTTACCTCCGGTCCTCCTTTTCATCTTCATGCTCTCCCTCTCAACCTGAACAGGACATTACCATCCCAGAAGCGCCAAAACTTGGGAAGGAAGTACATTTTCTAAGAAATCTAATTTTGCCCTGTGCTTCTCCGAGCATGCTCTTCGTATAGCCTATAACCTATATTATAGGCCAGCTTTTCTCAAACGTTTTGTCCCAGGGACACCACAGAGGTGTCAAAGTGTTTTCAACAGCCAGTCTGTTGCGATATTTAGATTTTGTTGCAGCAAGAGAGGAGAAGCTGGTCTCACATAAATAGGTAGAATGAAAGAGTATTAAGTTCTTCACTGCCATCTCGCAAATTTGCGGGTATTCTCCGCAGCTGAACAGCCAGAATGTGGACAGGCGCATCTCATTAAAACGAATGCGCAGGCCTTGGTCACAGGACAGCTCCAATAGTTTATCATCAAGAACCGGTGACAAACTGAGTCTCTTCAGTGTTGGTGAACGGATTACGTATCCACTGCTTTCCCGGGCGTGGATCAGATTGTGAAGGGAAGTAATCCTCGAATGTGAGCAGAGTTTTGCTCAGATGTGACCCAATCAATTTTCGCATGTGATTCATGTCTACATCCATCACCCACGTTAGAGTTTACAATAGGGGGAACATATCGAAAATACTTCTGTCCACTCGGTCTCTCTAGATGCCCAGTTTTGTCACTTAGCAGTCTCGTCGGTAGGCCTACAGACCGGATAAAAAAGGTCCCACCTGCTTTACATTTCCTCATTACTTGACGTGCATATAACCCTCTGTTCCCCCATGTCTGTGTGTGGAATTGTTTGTTGTAAAGTGTATGTGCACTTCAGACTGGTTTGCAATGGGTTATTTCAACCCGTATTTTGTTGTTCTGGGTGCAGTTTGTTTTGTCGCATTAAACTGCTCCGGTTGTTACCCATTTCTGCTCTCCTGCTCCTGACTTCCCTGCAGCCAGTTACGCACCTCTTACAGAATTCCACACTGGAATATGGAGTCAGCAGGAGCAGGTGCCCCTGGTATAGGGGTCGAGGAGTGCGTCCAGGAGCACGCGCCGGTGCTCCACCATCTCAGCGCCACCATGGACCGCGTCATCCAAACCATGGACCGCTGGGAGAGACAGGGAGTGCCTCCAGCGCCTCCACCAGCACAACAGGGGTTTCCACTACTTGCCCCCCCCCTGCACCCGGTCCCAGTGGGATTCGTCTCGCACTTCCCCGGGAGTACGATGGGACGGCTGCACGCTGCCAGGGTTTCCTGCTGCAGCTGGATCTATACCTGGCAACCGTCCACCCGGCTCCTTTGTGCCGTGAGAGGGTGTCCGCCCTCGTCTCGTGCCTCTCGGGGAAAGCCCTGGAGTGGGCCAACGCTGTGTGGGGAGATGCTGTGTGGGGAGACATCTAAGGCAGGGGACGAGGAGCGCCCAGGAGTTTGCGATGGACTTTCGGACCCTGGCCGCCGGTGCGGGATGGAACGACAGGGCCCTGATCGACCACTATCGCTGCAGTTTGCGCGAGGATGTCCGTCGGGAGTTGGCCTGCAGGGACACCACCCTCACCTTTGACCAGCTGGTGGACCTGTCCATTCAGCTGGATAACCTGCTGGCTACTCGCGGACGTCCAGAGCAGGATCTGTCGGTTCCATCCCCCAGCACCACCGCTCCGATGCCCATGGAGCTGGGAGGTGCTGCGCCCAGGGAGACCACTGTGAAGTACAATTACCCGCTACCTCTCATAGACACAGCGATTGAGTCAATGCACGGGGCGCGCTTCTTCACGAAACTAGATCTCAGGAGCGTTTACAACCTGGTGCGTATTTGGGAGGGAGACGAGTGGAAGACAGCGTTCAGTACCACCTCAGGGCATTATGAGTTCCTCGTCATGCCCTACGGGTTGAAGAATGCTCCGTCTGTCTTCCAAGCCTTTGTGGACGAGATTTTCAGGGACCTGCACGGGCAGGGTGTAGTGGTGTATATCGATGACATTCTGATATACTCCGCCGCACGCGCCGAGCATGTGTCCTTGGTGTGCAGGGTGCTTGGTCGATTGTTGGAGCATGACCTGTATGTCAAGGCTGAGAAATGCCTGTTCTTCCAGCAGTCCGTCTCCTTCCTAGGATACCGCATTTCCACCTCTGGGGTGGAGATGGAGAGTGACCGCATTTCAGCCGTGCGTAATTGGCTGACTCCCACCACGGTAAAGGAGGTGCAGCGTTTTCTAGGGTTTGTCAATTACTACCGGAGGTTTATCCGGGGTTTTGGTCAGGTAGCGGCTCCCATTACCTCACTGCTGAAGGGGGGACCGGTTCGGTTGCAGTGTTCGGCTGAGGCGGACAGGGCTTTTGTTGACCTAAGGGCCCTGCTTACCTCGGCTCCCGTGCTGGCCCATCCGGATCCTTCTTTGGCGTTCACAGTGGAGTTGGACGCGTCCGAGGCTGGGATAGGAGCCGTGCTCTCCCAGCGCTCGGGTACGCCACCGAAGCTCCGCCCCTGTGCTTTCTTCTCGAGGAAACTATGACATGAGGGACCAGGAGCTGTTGGCTGTCGTCAAGGCTTTGAAGGCGTGGAGACATTGGCTTGAGGGGGCTAAACACCCTTTTCTCATCTGGACTGACCACCGCAATCTGGAGTACATCCGGGCAGCGAGGAGACTGAATCCTCGCCAGGCAAGGTGGGCCATGATTTTTACCCATTTTGTTTTCACCCTTTCGTACAGACCAGGTTCCCAGAATGTCAAGGCAGACGCACTGTCCCGGCTGTATGACACAGAGGAGCGGCCCATGGATTCCACCCCCATACTCCCGGCCTCCTGCCTGGTGGCGCCGGTAGTGTGGGAGCTGGACGCGGACATTGAGCAGGCGTTACGTGCAGAGCCCGCTCCCCTCCAGTGTCACGCTGGGCGTCTGTACGTTCCGTCTGCTGTCCGTGACCGGCTGATCTATTGGGCTCACACGTCACCCTCCTCTGTTCATCCAGGTATCGGTCGGACAGTGCGCTGTTTGAGTGGGAAGTACTGGTGGTCCACCTTGGCCAAGGACGTGAGGGTTTATGTTTCCTCCTGCTCGGTGTGCGCCCAGTGTAAGGCTCCTAGGCACCTGCCCAGAGGTAAGTTACACCCCTTACCCGTTCCACAACGGCCTTGGTCTCACCTGTCGATAGATTTTCTCACAGATCTCCCCCCATCACAGGGGAACACCATGATCCTGGTCGTTGTGGACCGTTCCTCCAAGTCCTGCCGTCTCCTTCCTCTGCCCGGTCTCCCTATGGCCCTACAGACTGCGGAGGCCTTGTTCACTCACGTTTTCCGGCACTACGGGGTGCCTGAGGATATAGTGTCTGGAGAGCGTTCATGGAGCGTCTGGGGGTCTCGATCAGCCTTACCTCAGCCTTACCTCAGGTTTTCACCCCGAGAGTAACGGGCAGGTGGAGAGAGTTAACCAGGATGTGTGCGGTCTTATTGCCAGGACGGCTATCAGCGGAGCCTTGTCTGGCAGCGAAACTGTTAATTCAGCCTCATTTACTGCCTTTTAAAAAAACATATCTGATATGGCTGACTTACTTAAACAAATGTGGTTTCTACTGACAATTTAAATGTACAAACTATGGCAGAAGGGGACAATGGGCGGGTAAGAGGCAATTCGTAATTTCGATTAAGACATTAATGAGCGAGCTAGGACAGTACAATTTGTTCAGTAGTGTAACGACCCTGGGTTTATAAGTGCGGATATCGACTCTGCCGCACGAGAATGCTTTTGCGGCACAGTCGATAGCGCGCTGGACTTTGGGCTAGAAGGTCGATGGTTCAAGACCTGCTCCTTGCTGTTTCATTACATTGGTGTCAGAAGTCATCGGACCTTGCATCCACGACAGTGCGGGTGCTTGGCCGGTGAGCATGTTCCTGTAAGACGTAGAGTCGTAAGCTAGCGCGAGGACGCGCTCTTTGAAAGGATTGGAGTAGTGTAACGACCCTGGGTTTATAAGCACGGATATCGACTCTACCGCACGAGCATGCTTTTGCGGCACAGTCGATAGCGCGCTGGACTTCGGGCTAGAAGGTCGAGGGTTCGAGACGTGCTTCCTGCTGTTTCATTACAGTACTTTTGAAATGTACAAAGACAGAATTCAGAACATGGGTCATTCTTACAGTATTCTCCCTGTACACCAAGTCAGAACCGTAGGATAAATAAAGGGGGCATATAAGCAGACAATGAAAGCTCTTACAATATTTGATGAATACATTTCTCTAAAACAGGCTATAGGCTAAATGTGCACCACCAAGTCAAAACAGTAGGCTAACTTATGAGGGGAAAAGGGACCAAATTATTAGGGTGAGGCACATGGGCTACTAACAGCTTACTACACAACATACACTTTGTATTACTTTCTTAGCTACAGTATACATATCTCCCTGACATATTACATAATTTATGGAGCAGCATACAAGATATTTTCGGACTCACCTTGTTTTGCTGTGCTCACTTGAACAGGAAGGTGGTGCGGCGGGCCTTCGTGGCAAATTTTGTCATCAAAGTCTGTCATTCTCTGGATTTATGGTTGTTGCAAGACAACTGCGAACTATGAAAAAAAAACAAGGTTGAATCATGATGTCAGTGATCTTCAGGTCGGAGCTCTAGAAAGATGCCTGACTTGGAATTCCGAGTTGGATGGCCGTTCAAAAGTTATTTCTCAGTCGTGGCTCGTTTTTTTCCAAAATTCCCAGTTTTCTTGAAATCATTGAAGTCTGAGATTTCCCAGTTCCCAGACCCTTAAACCCAGACTTGGACCACACACCCACTCCACTGAATAGCAGGCTAGGGATTGCTTTGCAATGCTTGCAGTTAGCCACTGATTCCTTCCAAACCACTCAATGTTGAATTTGCGATTTCCAACTTGTTGGGTAATGTTTATGTCCAATTGCCGATGACCACCGATATGTTTTATCTATAATTTCTCTTCGTCATTTCTCTTCATATGACAAGGATTGAAAAGGCTTTGCCAGTAGATTGTTGACTTGATACATGATGATGACTGCAGCTTGCTAGCTAAGATTCTGAAAGTATGATGTTGACATGATCAGTCCAATCAAAGCTACGATACATATAACGTGATTTGACGTAATTTCATCTGTGACTAATGACCCTGAGCCTTCTTGGATGGGCACTTCTAATGTAACTCAATGGCAGCATCCAAGGGGCTTGAATTTTCTAGCTCTCCCCGTAGATTTTGTGGTGACGCAGTGTCCCCATGAGTGACAGAATACTGAGCCAATCACGGCACAACTAGAGAACATTACCATCCCCTATGCTCCGTAGAAAAAAAAAAAAACTGTTTATATGCGGCTTTATTAACTCAATGATTTGATTTTTTAAATTGTTTGCAAACTGATATGTGACACATATTAATGTCAAAATAACATGCAAAACAGGAACAAAAAAAATATCTATTTTTTGTTGTTGTTGCTAAACACCTGCCCTGAATGACGGGTCACCACTGGCTGCATGCATAGTTCAGTGCATTACACAAGTAGTCCTACTGCAATTATTTATTTGACTCAATATGCTGCAGACCTAAAAAAATTCAATAATAATATTCAGGACAAATATGCTGCAATCATTCCTCCACAGACTGGTGCCGGGACCAGGGTTTGAGAAAGGCTGGTGTAGGCTATGGATAATTTTATTGAGACCACACTAGGCGCACTTGATATTGCGCTGATTTTGCCTGCCCATCAGAGAATAAATGATGAGCGGCATCATTGGGCAGACATGAGATACTATAATAAGCAACTAATTCTCAAACCCTGAGCAATATAACATTTAATTGATTTTCAAATTACATGACCCTCTTGTCACGCCCTGACCTTAGAGAGCCTTTTTATTTCTCTATTTGGTTAGGTCAGGGTGTGATTTGGGTGGGCATTCTAGTTTGTCTATTTCTTTGTTGGGCCGGGTATGGTTCCCAATCAGAGGCAGCTGTCTATCGTTGTCTCTGATTGGGGATCATACTTAGCAAGCCCTTTTCCCACCTTCAGTTGTGGGATCTTATTTGTGTGTAGTTTCTTTCTGCACTGCATATAGCTTTACGTTTGGTTTTGTATTTCGGTGTCATTTTTAATAAAGAAAAATGTACGCCTACCACGCTGCACCTTGGTCTCATTCTATCAACGAGCGTAACATTTTAGAATACATTTCTAAAATACTAAACCTTCCCTGACTGAAATTGAAAAAGCATGACTCCTCCCCCATTTTCCTCCGGGTAACTATTGTGTAAATTTCGACCTCTCCCTAAACAACCTGAGTGGGGCATCTTCATTTATATGTTATCTTTGGCTCTACCACCAGTGTCTTTTTACGCAGGCTGGTCTCATGGACTATATCTAACAGTATGATATAGGAGTTGGCTTTGGGGATGACCAGTGAAATATACCTGCTGGAGTGCGTGCTACAGGTGGGTGCTGCTATGGTGACCAGTGAGCATGATATGTTATGTTTGCAGCTGTTATGTTTGCAGCTAGATAGCTGCAAACGAGTGGCTACTATTAGCTAACGTCTCTGTCCCGAAGCAAGCACCAGCTAGCCTTGAGCTAGCTGCATATACCAGCTAATTCAAGGGCTACAATACCTCCTTTGCCAATTGGCCTCGAAGAATGATGCCCAGTGGACTGTTTCAATAACACGGTACCTCATTTTATTTACCTGTCGGCCGCAGCCTCGAACTCAGGTCCTGTATGTACGTAACTGACCCGATCTGCCTATTCATTTCCATTTACCCGTTGTTGTTTTAGCTCTCCTGATCAATACCTATGATTGCTTTATGCCTCTCTCTAATGTCAATATGCCTTGTCTACTGCTTTCTTGGCTAGTTCTTATTATTTTATTTCACTGTAGAGCCCTCAGTCCCGCTCAACATGCAATAGATAGCTCTTTTGTCCCACCCCACACACATGCGGAGACCTCACCTGGCTTAACTGGTGCCTCCAGAGACAAAACCTCTCTCATCATCACTCAACGCCTAGGTTTACCTCCACTGTACTCACATCCTACCATACCATTGTCTGTACATTATGCCCTGAATCTATTCTACCACGCCCAGAAATCTGCTCCTTTTATTCTCTGTTCCCAATGCACTAGACGACCAGTTCTTATAGCCTTTAGCCGTACCCTTATCCTACTCCTCCTCTGTTCCTCTGGTGTTATAGAGGTTAACCCAGGCCCTGTAGCCCCCAGGTCCACTCCTATTTCCCAGGCGCTATCATTTGTTGACTTCTCTAACCGTAAAAGCCTTGGTTTCATGCATGTTAACATCAGAAGCCTCCTCCCTAAGTTTGTTTTATTCACTGCTTTAGCACACTCCGCCAACCCTGATGTCCTAGCCGTGCTAAGGAAGGCCACCAAAAATTCTGACATTTCCATCCCCAACTACAACATTTTCCGCCAAGACAGAACTGCCAAAGGGGGGGAGTTGCAATCTACTGCAGAGATAGTCTGCAGAGTTCAGTCATGCTATCCAGGTCTGTGCCCAAACACTTCGAGCTTCTACTTTTGAAAATCCACCTTTCCAGAAATAAGTCTCTCACTGTTGTTGCTTGCTTGTTATAGACCCCCCTCAGCCCCCAGCTGTGCCTTGGACACCATATGTGAATTAATTGCTCCCCATTTATCTTCAGAGTTCGTACTGTTATGTGACCTAAACTGGGATATGCTTAACACCCCGGCCATCCTACAATCTAAGCTAGATGCCCTCAATCTCACACAAATTATTAAGGAACCTACCAGGTACAACCCTAAATCCGTAAACATGGGCACCCTCATAGATATCATCCTGACAAACCTGCCCTCTAAATACACCTCTGTCTTCAACTAGGATCTCAGTGATCACTGCCTCATTGCCTGCATCCGTAATGGGTCCGTGGGCAAACGACTACCACTCATCACTGTCAAACGCTCCCTAAAACACTTCAGCGAGCAGGCTTTTCTAATCGACCTGGCCTGGGTATCCTGGAAGGATATTGACCTCATTCCGTCAGTAGAGAATGCCTGGTTATTCTTTAAAAGTGCCTTCCTCACCATTTTAAATAAGCATGCCCCGTTCAAAAAATGTAGGACCAGGAACAGATATAGCCCTTGGTTCACTCCAGACCTGACTGCCCTTGACCAGCACAAACACATCCTGTGGTGTACTGCATTAGCATTGAATAGCCCCCGCGATATGCAACTTTTTAGGGAAGTTAGGAACCAATATACACAGGCAGTTAGGAAAGCAAAGGCTAGCTTTTTCAAACAGAAATTTGCATCCTGTAGCACAAACTCCAAAAAGTTCTGGGACACTAAAGTCCATGGAGAATAAGAGCACTTCCTCCCAGCTGCCCACTGCACTGAGGCTAGGAAACACTGTCACCACCGATAAATCTACGATAATTGAGAATTTCAATAAGCATTTTTCTACGGCTGGCCATGCTTTCCACCTGACTACCTCTACCCCGGTCAACAGCTCTGCACACCCCACAGCAACTTGCCCAAGCCTCCCCCATTTCTCCTTCACACAAATCCAGATAGCTGATGTTCTGAAAGAGCTACAAAATCTGGACCCCTACAAATCAGCAGGGCTACACAATCTGGACCCTCTCTTTCTAAAATTAACCGCCGCAATTGTTGCAACCCCTATTACTAGCCTGTTTAACCTCTCTTTCGTATCGTCTGAGATCCCTAAAGATTGGAAAGCTGCTGCGGTCATCCCCCTCTTCAAAGGGGGAGACACTCTAGACCCAAACTGTTACAGACCTATATCTATCCTACCCTGCCGTTCTAAAGTCTTTGAAAGCCAAGTTAACAAACAGATCACCGACCATTTCGAATCCCACCATACCTTCTCCGCTATGCAATCTAGTTTCCGAGCTGGTCTTGGGGGCACCTCAGCAACGCTCAAGGTCCTAAACCATATCATAACCGCCATCGATAAATGACAATACTGTGCAGCCGTCTTCATCGACCTGGCCAAGGCTTTTGACTCTGTCAATCACTGCATTCTTATCGACAGACTCAACAGCCTTGGTTTCTCAAATGACTGCCTCGCCTGGTTCACCAACTACTTCTCAGATAGAGTTCAGTGTGTCAAATCAGAGGGCCTGTTGTCCGGACCTCTGGCAGTCTCTATGGGGGTGCCACAGGGTTCAATTCTCGGGCCGACTCTTTTCTCTGTATACATCAATGATGTCGCTCTTGCTTCTGGTGATTCTCTGATCCACTTCTACGCAGACGACACCATTCTGTATTCTTCTGGCCCTTCTTTGGACACTGTGTTAACAAACCTCCAGACGAGCTTCAATGCCATACAACACTCCTTCCGTGGCCTCCAACTGCTCTTAAATGCAAGTAAAACTAAATGCATGCTCTTCAACCGATCGCTGCCCGCACCTGCCCGCCCGTCTAGCATCACTACTCTGGACAGTTCTGACTTTGAATATTTGGACAACTACAAATACCTAGGCGTCTGGTTAGACTGTAAACTCTCCTTCCAGACTAACATTAAGCATCTCCAGTCCAAAATTAAATCTAGAATCGGCTTCCTATTTCTCAACAAAGCATCCTTCACTCATGCTGCCAAACATACCCTCCTAAAACTGACTATCTTTCCAGATCCTTGACTTCGGCGATGTAATTTACAAAATAGCCTCCAACACTCTACTCAGCAAATTGGATGTAGTCTATCACAGTGCCATCCGTTTTGTCACCAAAGCCCCATATACTACCCACCACTGCGACCTGTATGCTCGCGTTGGCTGGCCCTTGCTTCATATTCGTCGCCAAACCCACTGGCTTCAGGTCATCTATAAGTCTTTGCTAGGTAAAGCCCCGCCTTATCTCAGCTCACTGGTCACCATAGCAGCACCCACCTGTAGCACGCACTCCAGCATTTCACTGGTCATCCCGAAAGCCAACTCCTCATTTGGCCGCCTTTCCTTCCAGTTCTCTGCTGCCAATGACTGGAACGAATTGCAAAAAAATCACTGAAGCTGGAGTCTTATATCTCCCTCACAAAGTTTAAGCATCAGTTGTTAGAGCAGCTTACCGATCATTGCACCTGTACACAGTCTTTCTGTAAATAGCCCACCCAACTACCTCATCCCCATATTTGCTCTTTTGCACCCAAGTATCTCTACTTGCACATTGATCTTATGCACATCTATCAGTCCAGTGTTAATGCTAAATTGTAATTATTTCGCCACTATGGCTTATTTATTGCCCTACCTCCCTAATCTTACTACATTTGCACACACTGTATATAGATTTTTCTATTGTGTTATTGACTGTACATTTGTTTATCACGTGTAACTCTGTGTTGTTTGTGTCGCACTGCTTTGCTTTATCTTGGCTAGGTCGCAGTTGTAAATGATAACTTGTTCTCATCTGGTCTACCTGGATAAATAAAGGTGAAATATATATTTTTAGCATGGTTACATAGGACAGAAGGTTATTTAAAGGGACATTTCACCCTGTCTCTGCCGCTGCGTATAGTCATTACTACACTGAACAAAAATATAAATGCAACATGCTAAAACAGGTAGGTGCGTGGATCAGAAAACCAGTCAGTATCTGGTGGGACCACCATTTGCCTCATGCAGCGCGACATCTCCTTTGCATATTGATTGTGGCCTGTGGAATGTTGTCCCACTCCCCTTCAACGGCTGTGCAAAGTTGCTAGGAACTGGAACAAGCTGTCGATCCAGAGCATCCCAAAACACGCTCCATTGGTGACATGTCTGATGAGCATGCAGGCCATGGAAGAACTGGGACATTTTCAGCTTCCAGGAATTGTGTTCAGATCCTTGCGACATAGGGCTGTGCATTATCATGCTGAAACACGAGGTGATGGCGGTGGATAAATAGCACGACAATGGGCCTCAGGATCTCATCACGGTATCTCTGTGCATTCAAATTGCCATCGATAAAATGTTCGTGGTCCGTAGCTTATTCGTGAAGAGCACACTTCTCCAGCATGCCAGTGGCAATCGAAGGTGAGCATTTGCCCACTGAAGTCAGTTAAGGGTCTGAATACTTATGTAAATGTGATATATATAAAAAATATATATATAAATGAGCAAAAACCTGTTTTTGCTTTGTCATTATTGGGTATTGGGTGTAGATTGATGGGGTGAGGACAATTTAATCAAAATGGTCAAGGGTTCTGAATACTTTCCGAAGGCACTGTAGCTAGCTAGTAAAATGATTTACAGTTGCTGATGTTTCACGTTTGCTGACAATTTACAAACGCAAGGCTTGGCGCATAGCAAATTAGCAGGCACCAGGCTAACTAGCTAGCCATCTCCAGTCATGAGCTGACGTTTGCTGGTAAACCTAGCTGTTTAGTAGCCATATCTACAAATAAAAAGAGAAGAGGTTTTACATTGAGATACAATCTCCTATTGTAAAACATATATTTTTAGACATATATATGGCTACTTGTAGCTGTTTAGATAGCTAGCTAGCGAGACAAGATACCTAAGTTAGCAAACAGAAAAATAATTATATTTTAGATTCAAAGTAGCCACTCTTTGCCTTGATGACAACTTTGCACTCTTGGCATTCTCTCGACCAGCTTCACCTGGAATGCGTTTCCAACAGTCTTGAATGAGTTCCCACATATGCTGAGCACTTTTTCTTCATTCTGCGGTCCAGCTCAACCAAAACCATCTCAAATGGGTTGAGGTCAGGTGATTGTGGATGCCAGGTCATCTGATGCAGCACTTCATCACTCTCCTTCTTGGTCAAACAGCCCTTACACAGCCTGAAGGTGTGGGGTCATTGTCCTGTTAAAAAACAAATGATTGTCCCACTAAGCGCAAACCAGATGGGATGGCTTATTGCCGCAGAATACTGTGGTAGCCATGCTGGTTAACTGTGCCTTGAATTCAAAATAAATCAGTGTCACCAGCAAAGCACCTCCACACCATCACACCACACATGCAGAGATTATCCGTTCACCTATTATGCATCTCACAAAAACACAACAGTTGGAACCAAAAATTGCAAATTTGGACTCATCAGACCAGGACAGATTTCTACCGGTCTAATGTCCATTGCTTGTGTTTCTTGGCCCAAGCAAGTCTCTTCTTCTTGTTGGTGTCCTTTAGTAATGGTTTCTTTGCAGCAATTTGACCATGAAGGCCTGATTCACGCAGTCTCCTCTGAACAGTTGATGTTGACATGTGTCTGTTACTTGAACTCTGTGAAGCATTTATTTGGGCTGCAATTAATGGGGCTGGTAACACTAATGAACTTATCCTCTGCAGCAGAGGTAACTCTGGGTCTAACTTTCCTGTGGCGGTCCTCATGAGAGCCAGTTTCATCATAGCGCTTGATGGTTTTTACGACTGCACTTAAAGAAACTTTCAAAGTTCTTGACATTTTCCGCATTGACTGACCTTCATGTCTTAAAGTATGATGAACTGTCGTTTCTCTTTGCTTATTTGAGCTGTTATTGCCTTAAATGGACTTGGTATTTTACCAAATAGGGCTATCTTCTGTATACCACCCTACCTTGTCACAACACAACTGATTGGCTCAAACGCATTAAGGAAAGAAATTAACTTTTAACAAGGCACACCTGTTAATTGAAATGCATTCCAGGTGACTACCTCATGAAGCTGGTTGAGAGAAAGCCAAGAGTGTGCAAAACTGTCAAGACAAAGGGTGGCTACTTTGAAGAATCTCAAATATTAAATATATTTTGATTTGTTTAACCCTTTTTTAGTTACATGATTCCATATGTGTTATTTCATAGTTTTGATGTCTTCATTGTTATTCTACAATGTAGAAAATAGTAAAAATAAAGAAAAGTTCTTGAATGAGTCAGTGTGTCCAAACTTTCGACTGGTACTGTATACATTTTATTAAGCACAATCTGACTGCAACACACAGGTTGGAATGTCTGACTGAAATACTGGACAAATCTACCTTTTTTCAACGTTTGTGATATTTGAATTTGTTGATAAAATGCGGGACATGATTGTTTGGTTTCAGTAAGCGGGTCAAAGGGCCAAAATGTGGGACTGTCCCGCCAAATCCGGGACATGTACACTATATAGACAGAAGTATGTGGACACCCCTTCAAACTATTTCAGACACACCCGTTGCTGACAGGTGTATAAAATTTGAGCACACAGTCATGCAATGTCCATGGACAAACATTGGCAGTAGAACGGCCTTACTGAAGAGCTCAATGACTTTTAACGTGGCACCGTCATAGGATGCCATCTTTCCAACAAGTCAGTTCAGTCAAATTTCCGCCCTGCTAGAGCTGCCCTGGTCAACTTTAAGTGCTGTTGTGGTGGAAACGAACGCAAAGTGGTTGCTCACAGAACGGGACCACCGAGTGCTGAAGCGTGTAGCAGGTAAAAATCGTCTGTCCTCGGTTGCAACACTCACTACTTAGTTCCAAACTGCCTCTGGAAGTAATGTTAGCACAATAACTGTTTGTCGGGAGCTTCATGAAATGGGTTTCCATAGCCAAGCAGCCGCACACAAGCCTAAGATCCCCATGTGCAATGCCAAAAGTCACCTGGAGTGGTGTAAAGCTTGCCGCCATTGGACTCTGGAGCAGTGGAAACGAGATCTCTGGAGTGATGAATCACACTTCACCATCTGGCAGTCCGACGGACAAATCTGGGTTTGGCGGATGCCAGGAGAATACTGCCTGCCCCAATACATAGTGCCAACTGTAAAGTTTGGTGGATTAGGAATAATGGTCTGGGGCTGTTTTTCATGGTTTGGACTAGGCCCCTTAGTTCCAGTGAAGGGAAATCTTAGCGCTACAGCATACAATGACATTCTAGAGTAGACGATTCTGTGCTTCCAACTTTGTAGCAATAATTTGGGGAAGGCCCTTTCCAGTTTCAGCATGACATTGCCCCGGTGCACAAAGCAAGGTTCATACAGAAATGTTTTGTTGAGATCGGTGTGGAAGAACTTGACTGGCCTGCACAGAGCCCTGACCTCAACTCCATCAAAACACCTTTGGGATGAATTGGAATGCTGACTGCAAGCCAGGCCTAATCGCCCAACATCAGTGACCGACCTCGCTGCTCTTGTGGTTGAATGGAAGCAAGTCCCTGCAGCAATGTTCCAACATCTAGTGGACACCTTCCCACAAGAGCAGAGGCTGTTATAGCAGCAAAGGGGGACCAACTCCATGTTAATGCCTATGATTTTGGAATGTCGATGTTCATCGAGCAGGTGTCCACATACTTTTGGTCATGTAGTGTTTACGTAGTCATAGTTCAAGTCCCCTGTTATTTTCTTGACAATTTCTCATACATTTGGGAGGGGATACTGACTGTCCTTTTGCCTGACGACTCAAACTGAATTCGTTCGCTGCTCTTTGTGGCGTAGTGTTTGGCCGGAGCAAGGCGTTTGGGTACCAGGCAAACTGTACTACTGTTCTTGCCGTGGATAAACCATGGTCAGAGAATAAATGGAGCAAGCGTGACCCCCGCTGTTCAAATACAGTAGTTTAAAGAAAGCGGCACCACGAGCTGCTGGTTATGTGGTGTGGATTATCATTTGCTGACTGTCTTGTCTGAGTACACATTGCTACAGACAGTTTTAATGATATTGAAACAAAACGACGAAGTGTTCAAACGTGTGTGTAGTCTGTATAAACATTTTCTTATTTTGGAATAACGGTGGTTTTCGGGGCGTTTCCCACTGTCTGTCAGCAGTTTTGATAGGTTCAAATCGCGTTCTGTAATGTAGCCATTGGCTCTGGCTACTAATCTTTCCTTGACATGCAAGCCAACAACAGGGCACATAGCTAGCTAGTGCAAAGAACCACTGAAACTGAAAGTATGGATTCCACTCCGGTAAGTTGCAAATAGCCAACTGGCTTAATACTTTCACTTCTAAAGAATAACAGTTATTACTTAAATAAGTTGGTACAGTAGTAACTAACAGTTAGCTAGCTAATTGGATAACGTTAGCTAGCTATGTTAGCTATTGTACCTAGCACATCCTCCATTGTAAATTCCCGTAGCAGTAGTTCGCTTGCTAGGATGACAGTAAGCTAGCTAGCTACCGGTAGTTATCTGCATTAAGATACAAATGGCCCTGTTTAGGTTAGAATGAGCTCAAGTAAAATACCCGGACTTTGATAATTTCCCTGAAGTGGAGTTCAGAGTGATCATCATGTCACGTCGAAGTTTCTAACCTAGAGTAGAGGTCCTAGACTATAGCAAAGATTTTTTGTAACTAAACAAAGATTGACCACAGACTGTCGTTTCCAATAGGAATAAATTAGTCAAAGTGGGCAGAGCCAAGTACGAGCTACCGATATCCTATTGGCGCGATCTAGCAACGTCTGCATATTTCCATCAGGGAACACCTCCTCTGTGAAGTGCGCGTGTGCAATAACTCATTCCCATTGCACTCCTAAACAAACAACACGATTTGTAAAAAACTTTTGCAAAGGGTAAAGTCTACAAAACGTAGTCCACTCGGTTCATATCAGATTGTAGTTTTAGGAACCGAAAACTGTATTGATCCGTTGTCAGTTTAGCCTACATTTCACTGATCTTAGTAGCAGAAAGCATTTTTTATTTGTGTCCTTCAAGGCAGCAGTCAATGATCAAGATTAGGCTAATTTTCATTTGATTTTTTATGGCGGTTTGATCGCGGGTAGGCACAAGTAATGTCTGCAGTTTTCGGTTTGGCTATTTGGCTAAATACATCTCTTTGCCAAAATGTGTGATCTCTCCCATGTCTTATTCGACTAGTAGTTGTTCTGAAATGTTTATTGCTTGCTTATATTTTACTCCCTCTGTTTAATATAACACACATACATTGATTATTAATTTCGGTTGCCTATCCTGACGGGAAGTTTGTTCTATAGAAAGTATTTGACTCTGATGTGTGCCACAGAAAGTACTTGACTCTAGTGACAAAATTAAAGAAATTAGGAGGGCCGTTTTCTTGCCTGCCCGAAATTCTCCCACCCCCTACTATTTTAGGACTGCAAGGCCTGGCACACTTCAGAATCATTTTGGTAGCTCATGTTGACCAGTAGTGTGTGCCGCGGAAAGTATTTGACTCTAGCCACAAAATTAAGGAAATTAGAAGGGGGGTTGAATTTTGGCAGGCAAGAAAATGCCCCCCCCCCCCCCCCTAATTTCCTTAATTTTGTGTCTAGAGTCAAATACTTTCTGTGGCACACCCTACTGGTCAACATGAGCTACCAAAACGATTATGAAGTGTGCCAGGCCTTGCAGTCTCAAGATGGAAGGGGGGGGAGAACTTTGGCAGGCAAGAAAATGGCCTTGCTGAACCCCCCCCCCCCCCTTCTAATTTCCTGACAAAATTGAGGTCAAATACTTTCTATAGAACAAACTTCACATCAGGATAGGCAACTGAAATTAATAAAATTAATCTATGTGTGTTATATTAAACAGAGGGAGTAAAATCTAGGCAAGCAATACACATTTCAGAACAACTACTAGTCGAATAAGACATGGGAGCGATGACGAATTTTGGCAAATACATTTATTTATAGACTAATACAAACTGAAAACTGCAGACATTACTAGTGCCTCCCCCGCAATCAAAGGACACTAATAAAAAATGCTTTCTGCTACTAAGATCAGTGAAATGTAAGCTAAACTGACAATGGCGTGAAGAGCAGAAATCTCAACTAGCAAGAAAGTCACAGCAATGAAGAATTGAGTGCGTGCTCGTTCACGCGAGGGGGGGGGGGGGAATTCTGGCAGGGGGGAGATTTTCGGCACAACACCGGCCAGTGGGCTTCCTCTCATGAGTGGAAAAGCCAAGCGGATGCTTCACATTTATACATCTGAGGAAATATCTGTCTCATTGTTCTATCTGTGACTATAGTTTATTAATTGGCACGAAGTACAATACAGCTAGCTAGATACCAACTAAGCTAGCCAGCTAGTTGAACATACATATTAAATTGTTGAGCTTTATCAGACCTAGAAAACAAGCTTTTATGACAACACAGCATTTCCCTATAAGGATTAGTCTCAGGGCTAGCTCACTTCAATCAGCTGCTGTCTTTAGTCAAACTTGCACTTTGTCGTCAGAGCCAAACAATCACTCCATTCATCAGTCACACTTCATTCAGGCATTATTGAGTGAGATTGATTGACTTTGTAGGGCATCATCTGATTGATCTGCTCAAAGAAACCAGGGGCACCCTTTGCCCCTTTTGTGTTCGGGCAATTGTGCGGTTTGTGTATAGGCCCGCCTTTTGTTATGAGTTTTCCTGTTGTCTCACACCCCCATGGCTTTGTGTTGTAGACTATCGGAGAGTTGTTCCATACCCTGTGTGAGATGGGCTTCAGTGAGGAGCAGATCCAGTCTGCCGTGCAGGCAGGACACTTCTCAGTGCCTGATGCAGCTGAGTGGTGAGTCCTCCCAAACCATAACCCTTAAATGGACAGGCAAGGAACTATGTTTTCCGATGTCAAGACAGGTGTTGTCAATAACTGAACATGTCAAATGGTTAATGTTTTTTTCCCCCCATCTTTTTTTCTATGTGTTTACGTCAGGCTTTTACAAGGTGAAAATCTGAGGCACAAGCTGGTCAAAAATCCATCCCAGCCAGTTTCAACGGCGTTCGCTGCATTTAACCCTCCCAAAGATGCGGGGAGCTCTTGCCCCCCAAGCACATCACACTCACAGACATCGCCCAATGACAGTAGAGGTGTGACACACCATTATGATATTTCATCAGGCATTTGTTTTCCATGGTTGATTGCATACTGTAATGTAATGGTCCAATGTCTTATTGTGCACAATTGACCACTTGTGGTGTCTTTTATCCCTTTTGTACAAATCAGATAACGGTCTTGTAAAACTTGGAACAGCGAGTGGCTTTGCCTTGTTTCCAGCTGAATATACAGGGGAACTGTGTACAGGACAGGGCATAAGTTACAGTAAATTATCCAAGCTTTTTGTTTCCAAGCTAATCTCCCTCCCTCATAATCTTCCAATAATACTTATTTGTTATAACATAGTGATGACATTGATTACATTTCAGTATGTGAAGTCTCAGTGGTGCATTTGACGTATTGCCATCTTGCTCATGGAGGAGTTGTTGGAAACATCGCATGTGTAGTTTTAGCTACTCTAGGAAGTGACTTTGCAGGCTAACTTAGTGCTGCCCCCTTCAAATCATTTAGTATCTCAAGTTGAAGGCCAACCGGGGTAGTGTAGGCTGGTGGTAGTAACTCAATTTTCCTTCTTCTTTTGTGTGCGATTTTAAAATAATCGGTTCAAGGACATGCATGTGGTGTGATAGAAGCAATTATTGGTACTATGATTGTGTAAATAATATGTAAATATTGACCATGAAGATTGCCATTTTCCCATTCACCGTAATGGGGATCTTACTTTCTGGAAACAGCTTACAGTACTGCGTTCGACCTTGAACTTTGTGACTTCAATGAGAGAGGGCAGTCGCGGCAGGTAGGCTAGTGGTTAGAGAGTTGGGACAGTAAGCGAAAGGTTGCTTGTTTGAATCCCCGAGCTGGCAAGGTGGAAAAATCTGAGTACGGCAGTTAACCCCCACAGCAACTGCTCCCCGGGTGCCGATTATGTGGATGTTGATTAAGGCAGCCCCCACACCTCAGAGGTTTAAATGAGGAAGGCACATTTCGGTTGAATGCATTCAGTTGTGCAACTGACTAGGTATCTATCCCCTTTCCCAGTCGTCTCCCCTGCCTCAGACACATTCCTCGCTTGAAATTGTAGCCTTAAATATATATTACTTAACTGAAGTTTTGGGCAAAACACCAACCTACTCTGGACATAGCATAGTAGCTAGTTATTTGACTCTTTATTTCAGCAGTGACCATTCTGTTTCTAATGTGTGTCTGAAGGCCCCTCTTTAGTCCTGGGACCCACGCAACCCACCAGCCCATCCACAGACACCCCACCGCTGGAGTCACGTATCAGGCAGGACAAGAGTGACTTTCAGGAGCAGCAGAGGATGCGTGTGGCCAACGAGGCCAGGAACGAGAGGAGGCAGAAGAAACAGGTCAGCAGCACCTGCCTGATTGATCAGCTGAAACACACTGAGCACACACACACACACCCAGCATAGCCACAGGGTATTCGACATGCTAGTCTAACATACTGCAGTGCATACTGCCTAGTGACACAATTTACATTGAAGATTGGTTTATTCAAATTATTGAGACTATATATTCAGCCCTTTTTGCAAAAAAGTCACACTTAGACATGGCATCCCTGTGACGTGTGTGTTGTTACCTCAGGAGCGTGAGCTGGTGCTGAAGCGTATTGCTGAGGACCGGAGGAGCTTACAGGAGAAGAAGACCCAGCCGAGCGCCTCCACTGAGACCACGTCCCCCCCTGGCAGCAGCCAAGGCCAGAGGCTGGGGGGTACGGTCCAGACTAGTGTAGACAACAACTGCATCCTCATGGTGAGACTGAACCCTCCTCTGGCAATGTTTACATTCAGTGCCTTCAGAAAGTATTCACACCCCTTGACTTTTTGTTGTTACAGCCTGAATTTAAAATTGATTTCAACCGAGATCGTTTTTGTCACTGGCAAATTATGTCAAAGTGGATTATTTTTGTTGTTGAAATTTCTACAAATGTATTTAAAAATGAAAAGCTGAAATGTCTTTGAGTCAATAAGTATTCAACCCCTTTCCTATGGCAAGCTTAAATAAGTTTAGGAGTAAAAATGTGCTTAATAAGTTACATGGACTACAATAATAGTGTTTAACATGTTTTTGAAGATCTACCTCATCTCTGTACCCCAAACATACAGATAATTGTAAGGTCCCTCAGTCGAGCATTGGATTTCAAACACAGATTCAACCAAAAAGAGGTTTTCCAATGCCTCGTAAAGAAGGGAACCTATTGGTAGATGAATTTTTAAAAAGCAGACATTGAATATCTCGTTGAGAATGGTGAAGTTGTTAATTACCCAGTAACTACAAAGATACAGGCATCCTTCCTAACTCAGTTGACAGAGAGGAAGGAAACTGCTCAGGGATTTCACCATGAAGCCAATGGTGACTTTAAAACAGTTACATAGTTACATGGCTGTGATAGAACTGATGATGGATCAACAACATTGTAGTTACTTCACAATACTAACCTAATTGACAGAATGAAAAGGAAGCCTGCACAGAATAAAAATATTCCAAAACATGCATCCTGTTTGAAATAAGGCACTAAAGTAATACTATAAAAAATGTGGCCAAGCAATTCACTTTTTGTCCTGAATGCAAAGTGTTATGTTTGGGGCAAATACAATACAAAACATTAGAGTATTACCACTCTCCATATTTTCAAACATAGTCGTGACTGCATGATGTTATGGCTATGCTTGTAATTGTTAAGGACTGGGGAGTTTTTCAGGATAAAAATGGAATGAAGCTAAGCACAGGCAAAATCCTATAGGAAAACCTGGTTCAGTCTGCTTTCCATCAAACACTGGGAGATTAATTCACCTTTCATCTGTACAATAACCTAAAACACATGGCCAAATCTACACTGGAGTTGCTTATCAAGAAGACAGTGAATGTTCCTGAGTGGTCAAGTTACAGTTTTGACTTAAATCTACTCAAATCTATGGCAAGACCCGAAAATGGTTGTCTAGCAATGATCAACAACCAATTTGACAGAGCTTGAATAATTTTGAAAATAATATTGGGCAAATGTTCACAATCCAGGTGTGCAAAGCGACTTACCCAGGAAGGTTCAGCTGTAATTGCTGGCAAAGGGCTTCTACAAAGTACTGACTCAGGGTTGTGAATACTTATGTAAATTCAATATTTCTGTATTTCATTCTCAATAAATTTGAGAGCGAAAAAATATATCTAAAAACATGTTTTCACTTTGTCATTATGGGGTATTGTGTGTAGATGGTGAGAAGAGAAATTGAATTCATTTTTTTATTCAGACTAATAACAAAATGTGGAATAAGTCAAGTGGTATGAATACTTTATGAAGCCACTGTATGCCTAGCAGCATAGGCAGTGCTCTAAAGTGCGACCATTTTGGTTGGGTATGCTCCTAAATATTTTGCTCTACGACCAGTGCGCTTCACTGTACTGTTGTTCCCGAGTGACTATTTTCATCATGATATGCATAGAAAATAATGGAAGTCTATGTTTTCAAAAGTATTTGAGTGTTGTGTTGATATTTCACAATCTCCTCAGGCTTTTGGAATTGCCTAAAGTCAATTGCCTAATGTCAGTCAATAGCAAAATATTGCACTTATTGATTTAAGCTTACATTATAACATGCTAAATGTTTCTGATATGTTATAAATTAGCAAATGAATAGATGAGCTGCACCTCCACGTATTTTCCCAGCCAGAGGTCAACCAAAAATATGGAGATTTCGTTTTTAAAAAATCACATTGATTCATTACCAGACAAGTCACAGGATTTTGGTTTGGAGAAGCCAAGGCTATTACGCGAGTGAAAAGCAAAATAATCCACTAACGTTAGGCTACATAACATGCTAGCAACATTTTCTGATCAGTCCTGCTAATAGATGAGCAACCTAGAATAATGATCATAAGCACTCACCTTAATTTAGCTAATATTTTCCAGCCTAATTGTAACCAAATATCCAAATTGAGATTCCGTGAAAACAAAAATCTGATATTGATTGATTTATCAAGAGGAGTCCCCATGTTTGTATCAAAGCAGGCACTCCCAAATTAAATTATCATCCAGTTGACCACACCGCTATTGCTTTACATTTATTATAATGGTTGGATGACTTTGGAAGCTGTCATCAAGGCATAGGGTGGCTATTTAATAAATCTTAAATATAATTTTGATTTGTTTTAACACTTTTTTGGATACTATATGATTCCATGTGTGTTATTTCATAGTTTTGATGTCTTCACTATTATTCTACAATGTAGAAAATAGTAAAAATAAAGAAAAACCCTTGAATGAGTAGGCGTTCTAAAACTTTTGACCGGTAGTGTATGTCGGACAGGTTTTTTGTATCAYGATTTGTTACGGGGGGCACACAAATCCAAAACAATGTGATTGCAAAATCGAATGCTTCTAACCAAAATAGTTACCTTAACTTTCTACTTAAAACCTAAATCGATAATGTCATTTAATGTGGTTCTTCAATAATTATGCATAATACTTGTTGGATACGCATTTGGTGTCAAGCTGACTAGTTAAGCCTTGATGTTTTCACACATCATCTGATCCAGGAAGGAATTTTCCAAATGACAGTCAATTGACTAACAGCTGTTGTGATAGCGCATGCGATGCAACAACAGCCCAAGTGCTAGAAAAAAGGTGTTTGTGAGGAATGTCCAGAATATTTTGGTGTCTCATTCGTTACGCCAGTGACCGTTGTACCTGGTTCCATGCTGGATCTAATTATCCCTAGCAAATTGATGTTCATCATTTGTCTGCTTGATTTACAGCAGGGTCTCATTACCTTGATGCTTTCTCTGTTAAATCTAATGTGTTCATGTTTTTGTGCCTCAGATTGGACACCGAGTCTACTATGCGCAATTGTGTAGGCTAGACTCTTGCGTATCACCCAATACTATTCCTATTAATTATTCTGCATATAATGACAACAAATTATACTGAACAAAAATATGAATGTGTTGTGTGACAAAACTGCACATTTTAGAGTGGCCTTTTATTGTCCCCAGCACAAAGTGCACCTGTTAAATGATCATGCTGTTTAATCAGCTTCTTGATATGCCACACCTATAAAGTGGATGGATTATCTTGGCAAAGGAGAAATGCTCACTAACAGAGATGTGAACAAATTTGTGCACAGAATTTTAGAGAAATAATCTTTTTGTGGTATGGAACAGTGGTGGAAAAAATACTCAATTGTCATAAAAGTAAAGATACCTTAATAGAAAATGACTCAAGTAAAAGTGACAGTCACCCAGTAAAATACTACTTGAGTAAAAGTCTCTAAAGGTATTTGTTTGAAATATACTTAAGTATTAAAAGTAAATGGAATTGCTAAAATGCACTTAAATATCAAAAGTAAAAGTATAAACCATTTCATTTTAAGCAAACCAGACTGCCCAATTTTTTTATTTAATTTTTTATTGACGGATAGCCAGGGGCACACTACAACACTCAGACATAAAATACAAATGAAGCATTTGTGTTTAGTGAGTCCGCCAGATCAGAGGCAGTAGGGATGACCAGGGATGTTCTCTTGATAAGTGTGTGAATTGGGCCATTTTCCTGTCAAAATGTAACGAGTACTTTTGGGTGTCAGGGAAAATGTATGGAGTAAAAAGTACATCATTTTCTTTTGGAATGTAGTGAAGTAAAAGTTGTCAAATATAAATAGTAAAGTACAGATACCCTAAAAAATGACTTGTGTAGTACTTTAAAGTATTTTTACATAAGTACTTTACACTACTGTTATGGAAAATTTCTGGGACGTTTTATTTCAGCTCATGAAAATATGGGACCAACACTTTACTTGTTGCGTTAATACTTTTGATCAGTATTAATAGCCTAGTGGGCTTATTCTCAATGTCATCTGGTAATGAAATAACATGACAAATACATTTTTCCCCCCATGTTACTTACACCTGCAATTTTAAACAATACAAGGAGCTTGAAAAAGTCTACTTGAATTTGGAGCTCAGAAATTCAAGTACTGGAGTAGGACTACCTTAAAAAGCAGACATTTCTTCAATTTGGTGCTTGAAAAGTCCTTGTAATTATTGTAGCCAATTTATAAGTTCCCCTGTTGCCTTTATGATTTTCCCTGATTTCATTTTTAAATAGTTTTTGTGAGAAATGTGGCCACTTTCGTTTGATTCCTGCCTCTTCAATTGAAGGGTGCGGTAAAACCATGTGCGCTTATTATGAGGATAACATGTTTTTTCTCTTTTACCCTTATTTTATCAGGCAAGTTGACTGAGAACACATTCTCATTTACAGCAACGACCTGGGGAATAGTTAATGGGGAGAGGAGAGGAATGAGCCAATTGGAAGCTGGGGATGATTAGGTGGCCATGATGGTATGAGGGCCAGATTGGGAATTTAGCCAGGACCCCGGGGTTAACACCCCTACTCTTACGATAAGTGCCATGGAATCTTTAGTGACCACAGAGAGTCAGGACACCCGTTAAACGTCCCACCCGAAAGATGACACACTGCACAGGGCAATGTCCCCAATCACTGCCCTGGGGCTTTGGGATATTATTATTTATTTATTTTACCAGAGGTAAGAGTGCTTCTTACTGACCTTCCAACACCACTTCCAGAAGCGTATGGTCTCCCATCCAGGGACCAACCAGGATCAACTTAGCTTCAGAGGCAAGCCAGCAGTGGAATGCAGGGTGGTATGCTGCTGGCAACATCGAATGTTGGTTTCAATTTGACTTTCCATACAAATCCTTCCACTTTTCATAGCTTAATTATGTGTGCCTGCGTCAACCACATACTGTAGGCTACAGAAAAATTGCCATGCATGTATCCAGTCTATTTAGTCAGACCAGTCTATTTAGTCAGACAATGTCCACATTATTCTCACATATTTTAGAATGTAATAATAATTTGAATATCAACGCATTGGCAAGGTATTTTTAGTGGTAATGGCCTATTTAGTGGTTCTATATTAGGCCCTATATATACAATGATTTACAATTGTATAACGTTGAGGTCCTTGAAAATTAAAATGAAGCGCTGGAGTTATGGGTCAATTTGCATATTTTCACTTTTATTCCTCTAAGTACACATGTGGAACTGCATGAAAATCCATTTGGAAATGTTGATCCCTGTGTCACACATTGGCTCCATTATTTATAGAAATAACCTGTTACACAGTGTAGAAACCTAATATTCCACCAATGACAGGTTTTTGTATACACATTTTAGCTTTTAATAATAAACAAATGTTTTACAGGGTTCCATATTCGTTTTTATGGTACAACATGTGCTTCAGAAGTATCTAGAATACATATAGGCCCAATATATAGGCTATATCTCAATCAATTAAAAACATCTTATTTTCTGGTGCTCCTTAACACCAGTGTTACCAAAATGTGTTGTATTAATTTAGAGCCCTGAGCATAGGTAGACTTCTGTCTTGATTGTTGACTTGAGAGCACTCCTATTAGTTGATTGAAGAGGCGTGCATGAATTGTGTAGCTTAGTTAGATGGAGACTGAGGTGGTATGTTATAATGGAGGTTTCACCCTCTCTGTCCCTCCCTGTAGATCCGGCTACCCTCTGGGGAGTCCATGCGGGAGCGCTTCCCTGCCGACGCCCCTCTGCGCAGCGTGATGGAGCACATCTCCGGGCGCTACCCCTCCCTGGCCTCCTTTTCCCTCCTCCAGGGGTTCCCACGGAAACGCTTTGGGGAGGCGGAACTGGCTTGCTCCCTGCGCTCCCTGGGCCTCACGCCCAACGCCGCCCTCTGTATCCAGACCACGCCCCCAGAGACACCCCAGGATCCGGCCAGCCCAGCTGCCCGCCTCTTATTGGGCCAGGAGGAGGTGGTGGTTCCACCCCCTGCGCTTCCGCAGCCCCAGATACCAGAGCTGGAGGAGGAAGGGATGGAGGATCCCGCTCGGCCCTCACCTCTGCCTCACCAGCTGTGGGAAGAAGCAGTGGGCTACGCAGGCATCCCTGGTGTTGGGCCCCCAATGACCGGACCTTCTCACTCCTGGGGTAAGATTCACGTCTGGCGTATGAAGTCCTCATTCACAATGTATTTGATGTATTTTCAAATATCATAGTCGATGACTTGTTGGGTGTTTTACCTTCAGAAATGCATTTTCTTGGAGTGTAAATGGTTACATGGTACCATGTAACGCTGTATAATTGCCTTACTCACGAAGGCTATTGCATTATGGACCCATTAGTTTGAGGCGTCACTTTGTGAAGACACCATAACACCATTACAGGCACTAAGTTTCATTCAGGCATTCTCTGTGTCAGCTAAATGTGAATTGTTCACTCCGGGCGCAGTTTCTCCTAGGTACAGATCTAGGATCAGCTTCCTCTCCCCCAATCCTAACCTTAACCATAAGTGGGAACAATGTGAAACTGACCCAAGATCAGCGTCTAGGTGCCACTTCATCCCACTCCAAAGTGTTCATGCAGTTTTTCCCTGACAGGACGGGGCCAGAAGCTGAATCCTGGTGATGCAGAGGAGGCTGCCAGCTCAGATGATGAAGAGATGCCAGAAGGGGGTAGAGAGCCGCCCTTCTTCCTCAATGGTACTAAAACCTCTGTTTGGAATTTTCTTTTATCCTTCCTTCCTTCGTCTCTCTGTGTCTCCCTGGTTTTTCCTCTGAACTCCTTGTTCTTTACAATCCAATAAAGATGAGCCCTCTCTCTGTGTCAGTGGTTAGACAAATGGCTTTGAACTTGATGAGCACTGTAGCCCCATTTGCAGTAGGATTTAACCTGCTGTCCCCTGGGAATATATATATTTTTTACAGCAGGTTACTGCAGAAGTAGTTGAAGTGAACCAGTGTGTGTGTAGAAATCCGTTGAACTAACCTGCCATGGCTGCGGTCAGGATAGTGAGCCAACTGGCCCAGTGATGATGTTTGATATTGCCTCACTCACCATGAGAAAGCTGCTTTGATTGGGAAATAGCAGGTGAATGCGCCCGACTTTCCAACTTATGCAAGTTTGCACTGCACTCACTCGTGCCAAAAATAAGTCTGTCTTTCTGAGTAGTCAACCTCTGAGGTACAGACAGTAATCCAAGTGTTACACTTCGTGTGAAGCTCATTGCCGGGGATTCTTTTTACAGCCAAAGAGGAAGCTAAAGCTGAAGAAGAGGAACATTGTGATTAGAGAGAGATTTTGTTTATGAGGGGCATTGTGATATGTCTCAGAGACAGGCATTCAGATTGTTAAATAGCTTGGATATTTGTCTGAAATACACTATATATACAAAAGTATGTGGACGTCCCTTCAAATTAGTGGATTTGGCTATATCAGCCACACCCGTTGCTGACAGGTGTATAAAATCGAGCACACAGCCTTGCAATCGCCATAGACGAACATTGGCAAGTCAGTGACTTTCAACATGGCATGTGCTGTTATTGTGAAGTGGAAACCTCTAGGAGCAACAATGGCTGAGCCGCGAGGTGGTAGGCCACACGAGCTCACAGAACGTCACTGCCGAGTGCTGAAGCACGTAGTGCGTAACAATCGTCTGTCCTCAGTTGCAACGTTCACTACTGAGTTCCAAACTGCCTCTGGAAGCAAGGTCAGCACAATAACTGTTTGTCGGGAGCTTCATGAAATGGGTTTCCATGGCCGAGCAGCCGCACACAAGCCTAAGGTCACCATGCGCAATGCCAAGCGTTGGCTGGAGTGGTGTAAAGCTGACCTCAACCCCATCAAAAACCTTTGGGATAAATTGGAACGCCGACTGCGAGCCAGGCATAATTGCACAAATAGAGGGCCTGACCTGACTACGGCTCTTGTGGCTGAATGGAAGCAAGTCCCCGCAGCAATGTTCTAACATCTTAGGGAAAGCCTTCACAGAAGAGTGTAGGCTGTTATAGCAGGGAACGGGGGACCAACTCCGTATTAATGCCCATGATTTTGGAATGAGATGTTCAACGAGTCCACATACTTTTGGTCATGTAGTGTAATTCAAGATGTATGGCTTCTAGAATTAATACAGATTTAAATTGAGTATCCAAAAGGCCTAACCTATTGTTAACCCCAGCAGATATGCCCCGATTACCCTTCTTCCCAGAGAACCGGCTGCGTGGAGTGCTGGAGCCCAGACACCACTGGCCAGACCAGGGCAACAGACTTAGGTGAGTGCCCAGCCTAAACCTAGCCTATATCATGACCTTGACCTCCACTTTAAAGCAATGTCTTTTTTTGTAACGTGATTTCAATTTCATTTGATACTGTTCAGGATCTAAACTCAGCGAAAAAAAGAAACGTCCCTTTTTCAGGATCCTGTCTTTCAAAGATAATTCGTAAAAATCAAAATAACTTCACAGGTCTTCATTGTAAAGGGTTTAAACACTGTTTCCCATGCTTGTTCAATGAACCATAAACAATTAATGAACATGCACCTGTGGAACGGTCWTAAGACATTAACAGCTTACAGACGGTAGGCAATTACGGTCACAGTTATGAAAAATTAGGACACTAAAGAGGCCTTTCTACTGACTCTGGAAAAACACCAAAAGAAAGATACCCAGGGTCCCTGCTCATCTTCGTGAACGTGCCTTAGGCATGCTGCAAGGAGGCATGAGGACTGCAGATGTGGCCAGGGCAATAAATTGCAATGTCCGTACTGTGAGACGCCTAAGACAGCGCTACAGGGAGACAGGACGGACAGCTGACCATCCTCGCAGTGGCAGACCACGTGTAACAACACCTGCACAGAATCGGTACATCTGAACATCACACCTGCGGGACAGGTACAGGATGGGAACAACAACTGCCCAAGTTGCACCAGGAACACACAATCCCTCCATCAGTGCTCAGACTGTCTGCAATAGGCTGAGAGAGGCTGGAGAGAGGCTGGACTGAGGGCTTGTAGGCCTGTTTAAGGCAGGTCCTCACTAGACATCACGGCAACACGTCGACTATGGGCACAAAACCACCGTCGCTGGACCAGACAGGACTGGCAAAAAGTGCTCTTCACTGACGAGTCGCGGTTTTGTCTCACCAGGGTGATGGTCGAATTGGCTTTTATCGTCGAAGGAATGAGCGTTACACCGAGGCCTGTACTCTGGAGCGGGATCGATTTGGAGGTGGAGGGTCCGTCATGGTCTGGGGCGTGTGTCACAGCATCATCGGACTGAGCTTGTTGTCATTGCAGGCAATCTCAACGCTGTGCGTTACAGAGAAGACATCCTCCTCCCTCATGTGGTACCCTTCCTGCAGACTCATCCTGACATGACCCTCCAGCATGACAATGCCACTAGCCATGCTGCTCGTTCTGTGCATGATTTCCTGCACGACAGGAATGTCAGTGTTCTGCCATGGCCAGCGAAGAGCCAGGATCTCAATCCCATTGAGCACGTCTGGGACCTGTTGGATTGGAGGGTGAGGGCTAGGGCCATTTCCCCCCAGAACTGGCAAATCTGGTGCAGTCCATGAGGAGATGACTGTAACTTTTGATTTTGACCCCACCCCTTTGTTCAGGGACACATTATTCAATTCCTGTTAGTCAAATGTCTGTGGAACTTGTTCAGTTTGTCTCAGTTGTTGAATCTTACATTCATACAAATATTTACACATGTTAAGTTTGCTGAAAATAAACACAGTTGACAGTGGGAGATTGTTTATTTTTTTTGCTGAGTTTATAACCCTAAGCAGAACTTATATCTGAAAAAATATTTGTAGGATTATTCAAGTTGAATTGATATGTAATAGGTAACTCCGTAGAAAGTGGATTGTTTTTCAATGTTTAGTTCTGATCAGCACTGCAACGCCTTATAATAAACTTGTTGAATGTGTAGAAGTGTGCCAGTGTCCTAAAGGTCAAACATAAGCGGTGACTTGATGTGTTGGCATGCAAACTTCAGACTTGGCATGTAGCCTTGATGGCATGTAGCCTGAGAAGGGGCTCAGGACCAAAACCTGCTCTGTAAATACATGAATTTTGAATGCAGCAGAGTTCTCCACATTATAGCCAGAGTGTGAACTTGCACACTCCCCGTCATGGATTTAAAGCGTTGGATTGGTGTAAGCATTGGCTTGGAGTAAGTTTCCACCATTGTTAAATCCATGACGGGAAGTGTGCACAAGGGTGGAGAATCGGGAAGCTTTTCTTATCTTTAATCATTTGACTAGATGCAAACGTGGTTGTGTCTCACCCAGGGAGGGGGTGGCAGAGGATCCAGCAGTGGAGCCAGAGGAGGCTGCAGGTTGTGTGGTGCCGGGGGCAGCGGGCCAGGCTGCAGTAGAGCGCCTCCAGAGAGCTGCCCAGGACGACCCCCAGGCCACTCAAGGTCACCCATCCCCCCCCAAGAAACCCTTCAGGACGCCCAGTGTCCCCTCCCTCTGTGTCATGGCCACCCGGGCCACAGTCAACCTCATGACAGGTCAGAGAACAACTTTAAAGTCCAACACTGTTATTTGCACACAAATAAATGTTGAAAGGCCTCACTTCTTGCCAAAACAACGACCTAGCCAAACGACTGTTTTTCCAACCATCTCATCTCAGAAATGGTCAGAATTGTACATACAATGATATTGGTTGTGGTTTATTGCAATTGTGTAAAAAATTCAAGATCACAGAAATTCATGTCTGGAAAGCTGCATAGAAAACGTATTTCTTTCTCTCCTTCGTTCCTCCTCTCTCAGCTCCCAGCATGCAGTACAGCAGCAGTCTGTCGTGTCTGACCCCTGAACTGGCCGAGCTCCTGCTCAGTCACATGTCCCGCGAGAGGCTCCTTCGCCCGCGCACCCTGGAACTCTTTTTCGGCTGCCCGATGCAGAAGTTTGTCCTCAACTGCTACCCGTACTCCACCAACGAGCTGCTCCGGCAGCTACGGGCCTTCACTGCACTGAAGCACCTGAGCCTGGTCAACTCTCCTCTCATCACAGGTATACCTTTACCTTGACAGCTTTTGTGCTCACTGAGTATGCGTCCCAAATGGCAACCTATTCCATATAAAGTGCACTACTTTTGACCAGAGCCCTATTTCAACACTATTATTAGCGCCATTTGAATGTCAAGTTAAGTAAGAAAGTTACAAAAATAAAGGAATATAGATGCATTGGTAAGCTATCACTTTAAGCATGTGACCGGTTATCTTTGCAGCTTGTGGCTATGATAGTGATGGTTGCTATCTCTTTGTTTTCCCGTTGTCCAGACGCAGGCCTCTCTGTGCTGTGCAGCCTACTGAAACTGCAGCACCTGAACCTGGCCTCATGTAGCAAGCTAACAGACTCCTGTCTGCAACACATCACAGGCGAGGTTCTTCTCTAATTCTGGGTTGTATTCACTAGGCATCAAACAAAAGAAAACTGACTGAAACAGGAAGGGACTATACCTGAACTTGCCCAATAAGTAACGTTTGTTTTGGTTTCTGTTGCAAAACGTTTTGCTATGGTGTGCACTAATAAATACGACCCTGGCTACAGCATAGAACGGCTGTGGATGAATTACGTTTTTAATGTTTGGTAAGCAGTCTTGTAAATACAGTGCATTCGGAAAGTATTCAGACCTCTTCAATTTTTCCAAATTGTGTTACGTTACATCCTTATTATAAATGGATTTAAACAATAATAATCCTCATCAATCTGCACACAATACCCTATAATGACAAAGCAAAAACTGTTTTTTAGACATTTTTGCACATTTTATAAAAAATCTAAAACTGAAATATCACATTTACATAAGTATTCAGACCCTTTACTCAGTACTTTGTTGAAGCACCTTTGGCAGAGATTACAGCCTTGAGTCTTCTTGGGTATGACGCTACAAGCTTGGCACACCTGTATTTGGAGTTTCTCCCATTCTTCTCTGCAGATCCTCTCAAACTCTGTCAGGTTGGATGGGAAGCGTCGCTGCACAGCTATTTTCAGGTCTCTCCAGAGATGTTTGAAGTCCGGGCTCTGGCTGGGCCACTCAAGGACATTCAGATACTTGTCCCGAAGCCACTCCTGTGTTGTCTTGGCTGTGTTCTTAGGGTCATTGTCCTGTTGGAAGGTGAACCTTGGCCCTAGTCTGAGGTCCTGAGCACTCTGGAGCAGGTTTTCATCAAGGATCTCGCTGTACTTTGGGACTAGGTCAGGGAGGTGACCAAGAACCAGATGGTCAATCTGACAGAGCTCTAGAGTTCCTCTGTGGAGATGAGAGAACCTTCCAGAAGGACAACCATCTCTGCAGCAGTCCACCAACTGGCTTTTATGGTAGAATGGCCAGCCGGAAGCCACTCCTCAGTAAAAGGCACATGATAGCCCGCTTGGAGTTTGCCAAAAGGCACCTAAAGGACTCTTAGACCATAAGAAACAAGATTCTCTGGTCTGATGAAACCAAGATGGAACTCTTTGGCCTGAATGCCAAGCGTCACGTCTGGAGGAAAACTGGCACCATCCCTACGGTGAAGCGTGGTGGCAGCATCATGCTGTGGGGATGTTTTTCAGCAGTAGGGACTAGGAGACTAGTCAGGATCGAGGGAAAGATGAACGGAGCAAAGTACAGAGAGATGTGCCAAGCTTGTAACGTCATACTCAAGAAGACTCAAGGCTGTAATTGCTGCCAAAGGTGCTTCAACAAAGTAGAGTCTGAATACTTATGTAAATGTAATATTTCATTTGCTAACATTTCCCAAAAATTATGGGATATTGTGTGTAGATTGATGAGGGGGAAAAAGCTATTTAATACATTTTAGAATAAGGCTTTAACGTAACAAAATGTGGAAAAAGTCAAAGGGTCTGAATACTTTCCGAAAGCATGATATGGGAGCATAATATGGCAAGAGTGGCGCTTCAACTTGGTAAAAATGATTGAAATCATAATTACGGATAAATGTGTCAACCATTTCACCAACTTGAAAGGAGGACTAAGATAAAAACAAAAATCTCACTCCGCACCCTTTGTGTCTTAAAGGCTTGAAGAGCCTGTCTTTCCTGTCGCTAGACCAGACCAAAGTAAGCGATGTAGGGATGGTGCTGTACCTGCAGTCTGCTCCTTCGACACTCACCCAGCTTAGTCTGAACCAGACCTCTATCACGGAGGCCACCCTGGCAGCGCTGCCCGCCTGTGTGCCCCAGCTACGACTGCTCAGCATCAAACACACTAAGGTAGCTCACTCTTGCGCTCGTACAAGCACACAAACACGACAACGCACCCAACCACAATATCCTGAGCCCGTTTTGAGATTTAGGTCTACTTTGACCCCTTCCTCCCTCGTCTGTCAGGTGAGTGACGTGTCGGCCCTGGCTGAGCTTCCCAGCCTGCAGACCCTCTACCTGGACGGCACGGCGGTGAGGGAGGGCTCTCTGGAGCACCTGGCCACCCACTCCGCCCTCTCTGCCCTCAGCGTGGCTGGCATCTCCGTCGCTGATGGCAACAACGTTCTCCAGATCATCTCAGGTGAGCTGCACATGGTATGTGTGTGTACAGCAGGAGTATTCACATCTGAGAGGGAGAGAGACTGTGTACAGCAGGAGTTTTCAAATAAGGGGCCTCAAGGTCTGCAGTACTGCTGTTTGATTGACTTAAAGTCATTGATTTTCCAGAGTCCATTCTCCCTGTTTTCTCAGGTCCAGTCCCTGATTAGAGGGGAAGATTACAGCAGATGTTAATGTTGTGTATGGCTCACAGTATATAGTTCAATGTATTTACTAAAGTACTACGTCTGTTTTGGCTTGTTCATCCCAGGTCTCCGGCTGACCCAGCTGACCCTGCCTGGACGCCACTCGGTGACGGACGCCGGCCTGGCCTTCCTCTCCAGACTGTCCCTGTTGTCCGAGCTGGACCTTACTGACTACACATACGTCACCGACCAGGGGGTCACCCAGCTGGCTACCATGACCAGGTCAGCTCACTCTCTCTCATAACTATTATCCTCTCCTGGTGTCAATATACACGCTTGTCATGATAGACTGGCACTCAGTGGTCACCAACCTCTGTCTTGTGGAGCTATACAGTGATTTCAACTAATCATTTAGACTAACTGGTTGTGTTCGTGGTGAGCTGGAACAAAAATGTGCACACCATTGCTCACATGGACTAGAATTGGTGGTCACTGCTCTAGTTGATTCACCAGCGTCCTCCAGTGTTGACATTGCAGTGAATGAAGAAATGCTGGGCCGTATTCATTAGGGACCAAACAGAAGAAAACGGACTGAAACAAGAGGGACTACCTGAATTACCTGTCCAATAAGAAACGCTCATTTTTGTTTTCTGTTGCAAAACGTTTCGCTACGGTCAGCACTAATGTATACGACCCTGATAGAAATGTCCCCCTCTCTTGTCTCCAGGCTGAAGAGGCTGTCGCTCAGCAACACCCAGGTGACGGACGCGGGGCTGCCCTCGCTGCGCTGTCTGCAGGAGCTGCTGGAGCTGTGTCTGGACCGCACGGCCGTCACCAGCCGAGGAGTGGCCGCCCTCGTCACCGGTCTGCCACACCTGCAGGTACGGAGCATGCATGAAACCCCATAGACAACTATTGTGTCAGTGGATAGAACTCTGCAAATAAGTTATATGGCACCAATGGCGCTAACAGCGCTCCGTTGTAAAACTTTGTTCAAGCTGCACGGCCAGGTACGACTCCTACACCATCATTAAGTTTGCAGATGACACAACAGTGGTAGGCATGATCACCGACAACGACCTCCTCCTATAGGGAGGAGGTCAGCAGGACAACAACCTCTCCCTCAACGTGATCAAGACAAAGGAGATGATTGTGGACTACAGGAAAAGGAGGACTGAGCACACCCCCATTCTCATCGACGGGGCTGTAGTGGAGCAGGTTGAGCGGTTCAAGTTCCTTGGTGTCCACATCACCAACAAACTATCATGGTCCAAACACACCAAGACAATCGTGAAGAGGGCACAACAAAACCTATTCCCCCTCAGGAAAAGATTTGGCATGGATCCTCAAAAGGTTTTACAGCTGCACCATCGAGAGCATCCTGACTGGTTGCATCACTGCCTGGTATGGCAACTGCTCGGCCTCCGACCGCAAGGCACTACAGAGGCTAGTGCGTACGGCCCAGTGCATCACTGGGGCCAAGCTTTCTGCCATCCAGGACCTCTATACCAGTCGGTGTCAGAGGAAGGCCCTAAAAATTGTCAAAGACTCCAGCCACCACCATAGACTGTTCTCTCTGCTACCACACGGCAAGCGGTACCGGAGCGTCAAGTCTAGGTCCAAGAGGCTTCTAAACAGACTCCTGAACATCTAATCAAATGGCTACCCAGACTATTTGTATTCTCCCTTCTCTCTCTTTTACACCACTGGTACTCTCTGTTATTATCTATGCATAGTCACTTTAATAACTCTACCTACATGTACATATTACCTCAACTAACCGGTGCCCCCGCACATTGACTCTGTACCGGTACCCCCTGTATATAGTCTCACTATTGTTATTTTACTGCAGCTCTTTAATTACTTGTTCCTTTTATTTCTTATTCTTATTAATATTTTTTTAACTGCATTGTTGGTTAGGGGCTTGCAAGTAAGCATTTCACTGTAAGGTCTACTACACCTATTGTATTCGGTGCATGTGACTAATAAAATTTGATTTGATGCAATTATTAGCAGTAGTTACATTGATGTTGTGGCTTTATGTTCCAGGTATTAAGCTTGGCCAGTACTCAGGTGGGCGACACGGTCGTGAGGAGAGGTCTGGTCCACTGTGTTCAGCTCTTCAAGCTCAACCTCAGCCGGACACGCATCACTGACCACGGTAAGATCCCATCATACAGTTGAATAAAGGGCGCACTTGGCCCAAAATAGTCAACTGAACGGTCATTGCAAAGATAGGACATGAGCTCTCTAATACATCTCTATATGCCAGCAGCATACCACCCTGCATACCACTGCTGGCTTGCTTCTGAAGCTAAGCAGGTTTGGTTCTGGTCAGTCCCTGGATGGGAGACCAGATGCTGCTGGAAGTGGTGTTGGAGGGCCAGTAGGAGGCACTCTTTCCTCTGATCTAAAAAAATATCCCAATGCCCCAGGGCAGTGATTGGGGACACTGTCCTGTGTAGGGTGCTGTCTTTCGGATGGGACGTTAAACTGGTGTCCTGACTCTCTGAGGTCATTAAAGATCCCATGGCACTTATCGTAAGAGTAGGGGTGTTAACTCCGGTGTGCTGGCTAAATTCCCAAATTTTGCCCTCAAACCGTCACTTAATAATCCCCAGTTTACAATTGGCTCTTTCATCCCCCTCTCCCCTGTAACTATTCCCCAGGTCGTTGCTGTAAATGAGAACGTGTTCTCAGTCAACTTACCTGGTAAAATAACGGATAAATAAATAAAAATAGGTCCCGCTCATTATCTTGCAACACTTCCATGGAAGTATTTAGAGGTGAAAACCTAATATACCTTCTTTTTGTGTCCATTTCCCTCAGGACTGAAGTTCCTGAAGTGCATGTGTCTGACCCAGGTGAACCTGGACGGCTCGGGCGTGACCCTATTGGGCATCGCCAACCTGGTCGCCTCCTGTCCCCACATCACCAGCATCAGGGCCAGCAACCCGCGAGCCATCCCCCCTGACCAGGTCTCCGACGACAACGACGGTGACAATCAGTAGGGGGATGAGTAGTGACCCCGCCCAGCCCTTTCTGATGAGGCTTGGGTCAGCTAGCTAGTAGCTTCCGCTGTGCTCGGCGGTATCAGCCCCATGTTTCTGCATCCAGCTGACAGGCTCAGCGTAGTCTGGGTGAAGAGAAACCCAGCTCTAACTGCACTGCTTCAACAGCGGCTAGTGGCACTACTCGCTCAATCACAAGTCCACCATAATAGCTGTCGAAACCTTAGAAGGGTGCCTTCTTGTGCTTCTAAAGGTCTAGATGGGATCCCTGCTCCCTGTAGTTAATCTCAACCCCCATTAAAGTTATTACGACGAAGTCTAACATAAGTGTGCTATGTTGATCCCGGTGTAGGGTTCAGTTGTCCCTAAACGCAGATTTTGGGTCAGTTTTGCATTTCTCCTGCTAATGGTTCAGTGTATGATTGGGGGAGGGAAAGCTGATCCTAGATCTGTACCTAAGGGAAACGTCACTCCAGAGTGTAGATCCCCCTGGGCCTGGCAGAGGTATAGTATGCATGATGTCCAATCTACATAAAGCAAAGGAACTATGATTAGGAATTGATCAGGGATATAACCTTAATATATCACAGCATGTTTTCACCCAGATTTTTCTGCCTGAATTCTCTAATGAATCATTTAACTCCAGTTCTACTTACTTCCTGTATTGTCAAAAAATGAAATGTTGGGGGTGGTTCAAGCTAAGGCAGGTTCTATCTACAGTTGAAGTCGGAAGCTTACATACGCCTTAGCCAAAAACATTTAATCCAAGTAAAAATTCCGTTTTAGGCCTATTAGGATCACCACTTTATTTTAAGAATGTGAAATGTCAGAATAATAGTAAAGAGAGTGATTAATTTCAGCTTTTATTTCATTCATCACATTCCCAGTGGGTCAGAAGTTTACATACACTCAAATAGTATTTGGTAGCATTGCCTTTAAATTAGGTCAAACGTCGTTTCGGGTAACCTTCCCACAATAAGTTGGGTGAATTTTGGCCCATTCCTCCTGACAGAGCTAGTGTAACTGAGTCAGGTTTGTAGGCCTCCTTGCTCGCACATGCTTTCTCAGTTCTGCCCACAAATTTTCTATAGGATTGAGGTCAGGGCTTTGTGATGGCCACTCCAATACCTTGACTTTGTTGTCCTTAAGCCATTTTGCCACAACTTTGGAAGTATGCTTGGGGTCATTGTCTATTTGGAAGACCCATTTGCAACCAAGCTTTAACTTCCTGACTGATGACTCAAATGATGTCAGAAGCTTCTAAAGGCATGACATAATTTTCTAAGCTGTTTAAAGGCACAGTCAACTTAATGTATGTAAACTCCTGACCCGCTGGCATTGTGATAGTGAAATAATCTGTCTGTAAACAATTGTTGGGAAAATTACTTGTCATGCACAAAGTAGATGTCCTAACTGACTTGCCAAAACTAGTTTGTAAACAAGACATTTGTGGAGTGGTTGGAAAACGAGTTTTAATGACTGCAACCTAAGTGTATGTAAACTTCGGACTTCAACTGTACTAACATTTGATTAGCCAGCAAGTGGAAAGCTAAGTATTGTTGGTGGTTGTGGAGAGGTTGACTTCTCAAAGCAAATAGTGGGCCATGATATGGGTTGCATATTGAGTGGTTGGGTTCAACAGCAGGAATCCAAAGCATCTCCGTTCATAATGAATATAGTTTTGCTTCTTATGTTATGTTTACACAGATGTAAAATGAGGTTTATTTTCTCAAAATGTAAATGTTTTAGATAAGTGCACTGTATTCCCTACATTGTCAAAGGAAAATGCAGAATTAAAAGCTGCATTTTGGAAGATGTTGTGTTTGTTCAAAGACCCCAAAATATGAGACAGTAAGTATTCAATTGTCAATTCAGTAATTTATTCAGACAAATCGTTATTGCAATACGTTAAAGAAAAATAAAAGGCAGAATTAATGCTCTTTTGCACAAATCACCTTCAAGCTGCTGCATTCATTTTTGGTTGTTACACTTATTAGAAAAAATATAACTTTTTCTATGATGACGGCAGTAATATGGAATGCGTTCCATAATGCACTTTGAGATGCTTCAGGTGAATCAGCCAATCAGATTGCAGCTGGAGGCGGGTGGGTTTAGGGTGAAGTTGCCCTTAGAGGCTGACTTTGGGTCAGTTTTGCATTTTCCCCACTAATGGTTAGGATTTGGGGAGGAAAGCTGATCCTAGATCTGTACCTGGAGGAAACCTCCCCCCGGAGCATTGAGGACTACTGTTCCACCACACAAGCACTTTGGAGTCCAAATCCATTATGGTGATTGGGTTTACTGGCTCAGATTGCAGGGGCTCTAGATGTCATGCGCTTGCTTGTCAATCTTCGATTTCAAGTGTTCCTTGTATGCCAGGATGTCCCTGTTCCATTTGGTGATGGTTTGCTTCTCACATACCCAGATCTCCTGAGCCACCTGAAAAATAAAAATAAAATAAAAAAAACAATTGGTGTCACAACTCAATATTAGAAGCATAGGCAATGAACAAACCTCAATTGAAAACATGTTCCCTTTCTCTCCAATTCTATCCATATTGTATCTCGGAAACCCAAGTGCTCGATTAGGTTCTGGGGGAAGATGTATGAGAAAAGTTACTGGCGAAGTCTCCACCCCCCCTAAATGGAGACTCTCAGCCAAAGCATGGGCAAAAAAATCCCTCCCTTTCTGAAATTCAAAAGATGTGCACGCACACCTGCAAAATCTTGATTTGTACAAATGATCACGTCGTCGCATCACACAGTCTGTTGACAGACGCTACGATGCCATCCTATGTTACATGTGTCTGTCCACGAGAGATTATCCATATTGTAACTACCTAGCAGGGTCTAAGACTTAAGTGATGTGAAGTATAGATGTGGGACCGGTCAGGGAGGATATAATTGTGGTACCTGCTGGATGAGTCTGAAGTCGTGGCTGACCAGCATCATGCCGCCCTCGTAGTCGTTGATGGCATCAGCCAGGGCGTCAATGGTCTCGATGTCCAGGTGATTGGTGGGCTCGTCCAGGAAGAGCATGTGGGGGTTCTGCCAGGCCAACCAGGCGAAGCAGACCCGACACTTCTGGCCGTCCGACAGGTTCCTGATCGGACTCACCTAGGGGAGAGGACAGAGTAAGGACCATGAAGGAGTGCAAGTGCTTCCATGCTCTTGAAGAACTATCAAATTCCACCATTAAGTACCCACCAGAATACACCACAGGTTAACGCTACAATGATTGTGGAGGATTAAAAGACACAGGGTTTGAGAGGAACAGGTATTCCGAACAAACACGGGAAAAGCTTTCAAAGTCACTAATTCCTGTACTATCAATGACGACGATACAATCATGCCAAAGTCACTTCAAACAGCGTTTCTATACCAGGTGACCAATCTGATTCGGTCAATGCTTCTCCAGTGGATCCTGGGCCCGGACCGAGCTCTGCGGTCTCACCTGTTGTTTTCCTGTGAGGCCGTAGCGGCCGATGATCTTCCTCATTTCCTCCTTCTCCTTGATCTCTGGGTAGCACTTCATCATGTACTCCAGAGGAGACAGGTCCAGCTCCAGCTGCTCTGTCAGATGCTGCAGAGAGATAACACCATACAGGTATATTAGATACATTCAGATGCACTTTAACAAGCGTACGTGCTGACCCAGTACAGGCGTGAAGTACAAAGGCATTTAGGTCTTCGGCTGAGGTCGGACAGAGACACGAACACACTTGAAATTGATCTATTGTCTGTTTTTGGTCTAAAAAGTTACGTCAAGTATTTTCAAAATAAGCTTTGTACGTAAAAAGGCGGACATAGTGGGATTTTAGACGGACAATCTCTTGTCTATCATCCGACAAACGATAACTCCCATTTGAAAAACCATTGACTCAATCCCACATTTTCAGACACAAAATCCCAGTGTCAGCACCCATACATGCTGACCACACCGCCTGCGTTGCATGCATGAGCGTCGCAAAATAAATGTACACAAGCATGTTACTGAATTTCATCCAAATTGCTCATGCGTGTCAACAAAGGAGCATCTGTGTACCCAGGCGCTAAAATAGAACTTGGATCAATTTTTGACGTTTGATGCCCCGCCTCTCCCATATCATTGGTTTTTAGGAGCACGTGGGTGATTGAAAGATGAACTGAGATCCACACTCCAGTCAAAGTTGGTTGCCAACCGCCATGTAAAGTCCACAGAAGAATAAGAAGGCTGAAGGAGAAGAGATTACTAGAAACTAACTGAGTTTCCCCTTTTATCTGTGGATTAATTGTTAGAGAACACAATTTTATGTGACTCAAAATGGGTCAAAATTCTACGAAGATCCATAAAAAAAGGACCTTAAGGGCATTTCAGGTAAAATAACCGAATGTTTATATCCCAGGACAAATTAGCTAGCAACAGCAAGCTAGCTAGCTAAATGTACATGAATATTTCATGTTTCAACCTGTCCCCAAATTAATATATACAGAACAAAAATTTAAACGCAACATGCAACAATTAAGAACACTTTACTGAGTTACAGTTCATAGAAGGAAATCAGTCAATTAAAATAAATTCATTAGGCCCCAATCTATGGATTTAACATGACTGGGCAGCCCCGCCAGTTGAGGCCGGTTTTGGGATTACTGCCAAATTCTCTAAAACGACGGAGGCGGCATTTGGAAGAGAAATGAACATTCAATTCTCTGGCAACAGCTCTGGTGGACATTCCTGCAGTCTGTATGCCAATTGCACGCTCCCTCAAAACTTGAGACATCGGTGGCGTTGTGACACAAAACTGCACATTTTAGAGTGGCCTTTTATTGTCCCCAGCACAAGGTGCACCTGTGCAATGATTATGCTGTTTAATCAGCTTCTTGATATGGCACACCTGTCAGGTGGATGGATTATCTTGGCAAAGGAGAAATGCTTACTAACAGGGATGTGAACAAATTTGTGCACAGAATTTTTGAGAAATAAGCTTTTGTCCGTATGGAAAATTTCTGGAACATTTTTATTTCAGCTCATGAAACATGGGAACAACACTTTACATGTTGCGCTTATATTTTTGTCAGTATAGTTGGTTCAGAGTTCATTTTGATATTTCAACCTGCGTGTCCTGATCCCGTTTGTTGTGGATGGACAAAATCAACACGCGGACGCACTCGTGTGCCCGGTCTAGTCAGCATATTATGCTCAAGCAGGTTTATGTCTCTGCAACCGGTCTATTTTTATTTTTCCGTTATTTTACCAGGTAAGTTGACTGAGAACACGTTCTCATTTACAGCAACGACCTGGGGAATAGTTACAGGGGAGAGGAGGGGGATGAATGAGCCAATTGTAAACTGGGGATTATTAGGTGACGGTGATGGTTTAAGGGCCAGATTGGGAATTTAGCCAGGACACCGGGGTTAACACCCCTACTCTTACGACAACTCTTACGACAAGTGCCATGGGATCTTTAATGACCTCAGAGAGTCAGAACACCCGTTTAACGTCCCATCGGTTTAACGTCCCATCCAACCAATTTTTTAGACCAGAGGAAAGAGTGCCTCTTACTGGCCCTCCAACACCACTTCCAGCAGCACCTGGTCTCCCATCCAGGGACTGACCAGGACTATGGCGAGTTGAAGCATCCATGCATCAAATCAGAGTTTATTTATGCCTGTCAATCAAAACCCAGCAACCAGCATGGGATGGCCGTCTTTAGGAACCACCAGGCAATGTGTCATATTCCTACGTCCTTTCTCCTACCTGGTGATATCGGCCAATCTTCACGTGAGAATTTTTCCTGATCATGCCGTCAGTGGGGAGCAGCTGGAGAGAAAGAGAGGTTTTACGGTATATGCCATACTGTCATTACGAGATGGTAAAACAAAGAGTTGACTGAAATGGCACCACCTACCTCTCCCATCAGGAGTTTGAGGAGTGTGGACTTCCCTGCTCCGTTGGGCCCCACCAGAGCCACTCGCGTGTCCAGGTCAATGCCAAACTCCAGGTTCTTGTATATGTGTGGCTGGAGGAGGAATAGGCTGATTAGTGAATGAGGACGGAACACAAGAAACGAGCTCTGAGACTCCAATAAAAACCCGCTCATTTCTACATACTGACCTGGTTGTCACTGTATTTGAAGCTAACGTTCTGAACCATGATAACAGGAGGGGGGATCTTTCCACAGGAAGGAAAATAAAACGACAGTGTCTATGAGAGGGAGAGAGATGATTACCACCACTGCAACACTAAAATTAGCCATAGCGTGAACAACCTATTATTTATTCCTAAGAGTATGCACTACTTTGTTCAAGAGTAAACCGTGAATGGCTTTAGAAAGCGATAGATGTGATTCAGTCCAGTACATTAATATATTGCATCCACACTGAAATGTTTCAGTGAGCCTCTTGCCTTGTCATCCACCACACGTTCAGTCAGCCCTGAGGCCACCATCTTCTGCAGCGTCTTCTCTTTGCTCTGGGCCTGTCGTGCCAGCTTGGCCGAGCCATGACCAAACCTGGCAATGTAATTCTACACAGCGGGTAGAGAGAAAGACGGCATCGGAGTAAAGCATCATACCCTTTTAGCCTGGTTCCCACGGTTGGCGCCTTTTGTCAACTCCGTTGCTGTCCTTGACACTCATTTGGCATGACGATGAGTGTCAACGATAGCACAAACAGACCGGGACTTAGGCTATCATACTTTTACAGTACAGGGGAATAATATTTCCACGTGGGGCAGTATTAGTACTCTGCATCGTCACAATGTGGCGTCGCCTACCTTCATGTGTGAGATCTGGTCCTGCTCCCAGTTGAAACGTTTCATCTGGTTCTCTTCCAGCTCCTCCCTGGTCTTCACGTACTGGTCATAGTTACCCTTTCATTCGAAAAATAGAATCTGCATGGTCATCTCACACCATTCGGTGAAGCCAACGGACACACTGTCTCGCATGCATAATTAGCAACAGGCCATAACCCCACGACCCCCCTTCTCCTCCCTAATAAGGAGTGATGAAATCACAGTTGGCTGTGTCTGTCCAGGACACTCTAGTGGAGGGTTTCTCAAACTGGGTCCTGGGCACAGGAGGTTGGCGGCACCTTAATTAGGGAGGACAAGCTGGTGGTAATGTCTGGAGCGGAATCAGTGGAATGGTGTCAAACACATGGTTTGACGCCATTCCATTTGCGCCGTTCCAGACAGTATTATGAGCCGTTCTCCCCTCAGCAGCCTCCACTGGTCCTGCCCCCCGGTGCACGTTTTGGTTTTTGCTCTAGCATTACACAGCCGATTCAAATAATCGAATAATAATGCTCTACTGCACAATACATGGTTGCCTTCTAAGGGGTGACTCAATAGCCTGATGGAACGAGCATGATCGCTGCATTCACCATTATTTTTCACTTCAATGTATGTGTATCTGCTGCCAGGTGTAATATGTTTAAGTATTTTAAAATTGTCAAATAAAATCTATCAATTAACTAAAACAATGGTGAAAGGAGCAAACCGCCTGGTTCCACCAGGCTAGTGACTGAATGCCCTTTGATAAACTGCTAAATAGTAGTGTGGCAAAAGTGAATCGATCGCGTCTGTTGACCAGGGGGGTGAGTGAGTGAGCTGCTGTGTTCTTACCGTGAAGTACTTGAGCTTCTTCTGGTGCAGGTGGATGATGTTGGTGCAAACTCCGTTTAGGAAGTCTTGAGAGTGGGAGATGAGCACAAGGATTCGCCTGAACCTGACAAGGGATCGGTACATTCAGCACATCTCAAATGCACGCGACTACTAAACGGATTGACATTGACAGATGAAGCACACTCACGATGCGAGCTCCTCTTCCAGCCATACACAGGCATCTAGGTCCAGGTGGTTGGTGGGCTCGTCCAGCAGCAACATGAAGGGCTTGATGAACAGAGCTCTAGGAGAATGAAAAGGGAAAAGAAAAGCATTTATTCCAGACATTTTCTACTCATATTATTGCAATGTAACTGTGAATGTAATCTGAGATATGACTGGGTAAGAAACTGATGACCATGTCCAGGCATCTGCCACTAGTAATGAAACCTGTCTACTTCTTTGCATAACAATCTGACACTACTTCCTAATACTTGCATTGGCTCAGGAAAAGGCTTAGTCATGAGTGTGAAACAAACACTTTATATTTTTGGTGTGTTGGCTCTATCTCAGTAATAAATTGGGTAACGATGGCAGTATCCTCACAGCGTTCAGTAGAGGGAGCCAGAATATCATCACTGACAAAACCAACACTGTCAATTCATTAAGGGATGTTGAGAAGGCGTAGAGACCAACTCAACTTGCAGTACAGTTCATTAATCGTAAAGCATCATGTTCGCTTTCCCACCTGGCCAGAGCCACACGCATCCTCCAGCCTCCGCTGAAGTCCTTGAGCTTCTTCTGCTGCATGGCGGCGCTGAAGCCTAGGCCGTGGAGGATCCTGGAGGCTCGCACCTCCGCCTTGTCTGCATCCAGCTCTTCCAGACGCTCGTACAGCTCCATCAGCTTCTCACACTCAGCTACAGAGGGATGGTGGGGGCGAACATTTTCAGCTACATTGTTTATAAATAGATTACTATTGTGCACCTGGTTGTTTCCGGGAGAATACAACTAGGTGGTTTCGAACCATGCCCCAGTTACCTTTCATCATTTAAATGTAACTATCAGGTGGAGGTGCTTTGTAAAATACATTGCATTCGGAAAGTATTCAGACCCCTTGACCTTTTCCACATTTTGTTACTTTACAGCCTTATTCTAAAATTGATTGTTGTTTTTTCTCTCTCAATCTACACACAATACCCCATAATGTCAAAGCAAAAACAGATTTTTAGAAATGTTTGCAAATGTATAATTTTTTTCAAAACTAATCACATTTACATAAGTATTCAGACCCTTCACTCAGTACTTTGTTGAAGCACCTTTGGCAGTGATTACAGCCTCGAGTCTTCTTGGGTATGATGCTACAAGCTTGGCACATCTGTATTTGGGGAGTTTCTCCCAATTTTCTCTGCAGATCCTCTCATGCTCTGTCAGGTTGGATGGAGAGCATCCCTGCACAGCTATTTTCAGATCTCTCCAGAGATGTTCGATCGGGTTCATGTTCAGGCTCTGGCTGGGCCACTCAAGGACATTCAGAGACTTGTCCCGAAGCCACTCCTGCGTTGTTTTGGCTGTGTGCTTAGGGTTGTTGTCCTGTTGGAAGGTGAATCTTCACTCTGGAACAGGTTTTCATCAAGGATCTCTCTGTACTTTTCTCTGTTCATCTTTCCCTTGATACTGACTAGACTCCCTGCCCTTGAAAAACATCTCCACAGCAAGATGCTGCCACCACCATGCTTCACCGTAGGGATGGTGCCAGGTTTCCTCCAGATGTGATGCATGGCATGCAGGCCAAAGAGTTCAATCTTGGCTTCATCAGACCTTTTGGCAAACTCCAAGCGGTCTGCCATGAGGAATGGCTTCAGTCTGGCCACTCTACCATGAAGGCATGATTGATGGAGTGCTGCAAAGATGGTTGTCTTTCTGGAAGGTTCTCCCATCTCCACAGAGGAACTCTAGTTCTTGGTCACCTCCCTGACCAAGGCCTTTCTCCCCCGATTGATTAGTTTGGCCGGGCAGCCAGCTCTAGGAAGAGTCTCTTAGTGGTTCCAAACTTCTTCCATTTAAGAATGATGGAGGCCACTGTGTTCTTGGGGACCTTCAACGCTGCAGACATTTTTTGGTACACTTCCCCAGATCTTTGTGCCTCGACACAAACCTGTCTCGAAGCTCTACGGACAATTTCTTCAACCTCATTGCTTGGTTTTTGCACTGACATGCACTGTCAACTGTGGGACCTTATATAGACAGGTGTGTGCCTTTCCAAATCATGTCCAATCAATTAAATTTACCACAGGTGAACACCAATAAAGTTGTAGAGACACCTCAAAGGATTATCAATGGAAACTGGATGCATCTGAGCTCAATTTCTAGTCTCGTAGCAAAGGGTCTGAATACTTATGTATTTATTTTTAATAAAGTTGAAAACATTTCTAAAAACCTGTTTTTGCTTTGTATTATGGAAAATTGTGTGTAGATTGAGGAAAATAAAATATTTAATCCATTCTAGAATAAGGCTGTAACGTAACAAAATATGGAAAAAGTCAAGGGGTCTGAATACTTTCCGAAGGCACTGTAGATACAGTATGTGTGTCACTCACAGTCCTCGGCTGCTAGCCGCTCTGCCTCCTTCTCCAGCTGGATCCTCTCCTCGTCCACCTCCATCACACACTGCAGGGCCGTCTTGTCACTGGGGGCCATTTCCCTGGTCAGGTGGTAGATGTCTATGTGCTCGGGAATGGGGATCTCGCGATGGCCGATGGCTGATAACAACATGGACTTTCCTGGCAGGGGGAAACGCCATACATTAGCAGCGGGAAAATCAATTTTTTTGAGTGCAGACCCTCTACAAATGAGAAATGTGTCAGTGAAAATCATTGAGGTTGTGGCCCCTGGCGTAGGGCTACGCCCCTATGCGACGACTTATGGTGGTACTACCTACCTGTGCCGTTGAGGCCGAGGAGGCCGTAACGCCGTCCCGAGTTGAGCTCTAGGCTAGTGTCGGTCAGCAGCTCCTGACCGTGGAAGGTGAGCGACAGGCTGGCAATGTGCACGTCGGTGCTGTTGAGGTGGGACGCCAGCACCCCCGTCACCGCCCGCGCATCCAGCTTCTTCAGCTCAAACTCATCCAGCTCCTTGGTCAGGCTAGCCACCCCTGTCAATCACAATAGTCTGGTTGACTATATTAAGCCCAAGTAGAGTGTTAGCGTGAGGGTTAATGCTGTCAGACACCTTGGTTAATGGAAGCCATTGGAATAGTGGTGAAAGATATATTCCCAGCAGAGAAAGTGTCACAAGTTTAGCATAATTTATATTCAACCAACCAGTGGACATATTAATCCAAAACGGATTATATAATTGATAACTGTTCAGTACATTTTCACTCCTCTCACCATTGCTGTCTGCTCCATTTTCCTGGCACTCTGGCTGGTCGTTCTCCCCATTAAACTCATCAGTTTTCTTTGTATGCGCCTGGCGGGACTTCGCAGCTTCCTTCTTCTTCGCTGCCTTCTTCTTGGCAAGATCTGACGGCATTGCTCCGTCTGAACCCCGGACACCAACATCCAAAACAAGAAGAGAGCAACAGAAATGTACTGCCGAGTACTTAGCTGTGGACGTTAGTGAATGGCAAGAAACATAGCAGCAATGTGTTGAGGTGATGTTGAAATTAGAGTTCCGTTATTTAGATTTAGGAGGCATGCATTTAATTCCCAGGGACAGTTGGTAGCTTAGTGGTTAGAGCATTGGGACAGTTACCGAAAGGTTGCTGGATCGAATCCCCGAGCTGACAAGATAAAAACAAATATGTAGTTCTGCACCTGAACAAAGCCCACTATTCCCCGGTAAGGCCGTCATTGTAAATAAGAATGTGTTCTTAACTGACTTGCCTAGTTAAATAAAAACAACCACTCTGTTTGAATTTTTCCAAACTCTGCGTCTTCTTCCGTCCGGCCAGAGTCCGTCGAAGAAGTTACCAAACCACTGATGATGAAAATATGTCGTTTCCGACGATGAGTTTATGGGATAGCTAACGTTAGCAACTTGTAAACAATTATCCATTCCTATAAGTACTATTTTAATATGTTAAAAATACACATTGGCTGTTAAGACTGTGCATATGACTGTTGCCTACCGTTTTAGTTAATTGACGTTCGTTTTTTATTCCAATTATTAGGAGGTCGCTAGCAAACAGCCTAGCTCTTAGCGAGCTAGCTGCTCTGTAAGCTACCTTGACTTGCTAGAATGTTATAGAAACAAGTTGAAGAAAAAGTAACAAAACATGTGTAATAAATACCATTTAATATAACACAAGCATATCCATATTACATTGTTATAACTAACTTCTTTCAAAACAGGGTTTCTCACAAACTCATAAGCAGATACTGAGACCCACACACACCCAGAGACAGATGGCTGACATAGACCTTTTATAAACACTGACAAGAAAAGGGTGCTTGGTACTGTATTTCACGAGYTACTGAGACACACACATACCCAAGGACAGAGGGCTGACGTAAYCCTTTCATAAACACAGATAAGACAGGAACATCTACGCYCACACAAAATCTCCTGTTTTAGCTGAACATTTCTGAAGACAAAGAACTCTACTCAGAGCCAATGGGACAGTGATACTAGCCTGAAGGAGACCTCGCCCAACTCATCAGAACCAACCAGAGGACCAGAACTTCCAGACTCAACCTACTTTCTGTACTGTATAAAATGTCTAATGCACTCTGTTATCTGGGCTTATTTCTGCAAGTTCCATATGAGCTAAATGAATAAGTCCGTGCACGCTTGTACCAGATATCTTTACTCTTAAATAAAACTGTCGCTTGTCATACAATTTACCACCTTGTCTGAATCGATCCTTGACCGGCTCACCCTTCTCCATATCCAATTATCAACACATGTTTTATTATCTACTGAAACAATCGTTTTTTTCTGTCTTGAATGAAAAGGTCATATTTTACAATCTCCCAAAATAAATGCGATCCATGACGAGAGACAACGCTCCCTACATTTATGTAGTGCTGTTCTTGTCTATTGATGTTATGTATTATGTCACGTTTTGTGTGGACCCCAGGAAGAGTAGCTGTTAGTTTTGCAACAGCTAATGGTGATCCTAATAAAATACCTCCATCTTGTCTTGTGAAACGTTCCCTATGCTCGCCGTCCAGTAACAGAACGAGATAAAGGTCATGTTAAAAATACATTTAAAAAAACATGTTGAAAATAAATTTGATTTCAGTTAAAGGACTGATATCTCATAGAACAAAACGTATAAAATATCCTAAATCTGTGTTAACCCCAGAGTTTATTTTCGGAGTTTATCCCCAAATCCTATTATTTCCCCCATGTATTGTTCCCATAGGAATAATTGAGTGAACCAGCGGTAACTCATTTCCGGTTTTTAGGACTACAGGCTGGCGAGCTCTATTACAGCAGCTCACATGTTGCAGTAGCTGACTAAACTCAACTCCCGGATTTACGATGGAGTTGACAAGCGACTAGTGTGGGCGGACTGGAGCTCCGATGTCACATAAAATGACGTTTTTATAAAAATAACTACTGATTTCAGCACCCAAAGAATAGCCCGCAAGTAGTCGTCCCTAGTTACCACAGCCACAACGTCAATTATGGCTAAACGCCTATTTATAAAATGTATCTTCTTGAATCTGATTCTAAACCTTAACCACACTGCTAACCTTATATTAATAATACCAAAAAGCTAGTTTTCATGATTTTCTACGATATAGACCATTTTGACTTTGTGGCTGTGGTAACTAATGACAACCCGCAATTACATAGAACAATGGTATTTTAAGTGACGTCGAGCACCAGTCCGCCCACATTAGTCGTGGTACAACTCCATCGTAAATCCTTGAGTTTAATCCGCTATGTCGCAGTTCACGTAAAAACGCACTGATGGTGGTGGCTTGCATGGCCTAGCCGGTTGCACTAGCGCAGCAAGCTATTAGGTTGCTTATGACATGGTAGCTGGTGAATCTAGCTAACTAATCGGCTACCATAAAACTATGTGAAATTGCAATCAATAGCTAACATATATAGCTAGCTCGCTACTGACTGAGAGAGTTGCGCAAACTAACAGCAACGTGGTTGGCCTAACTCGCGTTGTAGCAACTCAACGGTCTATTTTTCGCGCCAACTGTGCGAGTCACGACAATATATTTTATTCTTCCGTGTCTGACTTTCTTACCTTGATGACAGTCACACGAGTTTCGGCCGGCTTGCTGTCACTTAACAAGTTGATACTATTCTGCTAGCGACACTAACGATTACGTCACTTTCTATGTTATTGAATAAACCTTCAAAATAAAAGCCCGCATTTCAAAACATCGCAAGGTGACTTATTCAAAATATACTATATTTTGATCAATGTCGATTTTTATTGTGTTTAATAGCAAATGCATAATCTATATATGGTGTTTCATGGGGAACTGAATAATACGGAGTGTTGCTGGCCTTTTACTACACCCATTCTATAGGCCACAATGCAAATCACTGTATATGTACTAGGTTTGAATCACATACACTGCCTTTCCTTCTAGCGGGGCTAGCGCTGACCCCGCCTCAATTGGGTAATTACTATGTAATTAACTACAAACTAATGTAATTGCAGTAAAGCATTCTAAATTGTGAACCAAACATTATGCACACCCTGTCATTATAGCTGATAACAGATGCTCTGTGGCTAAAATGTATACTACTGACTGTCATCATTAAGTTGTGTCACATAAAAGCTCACTGCTATTTTAAAATTGAACCTTTATTTAACTAGGCAAGTCAGTTAAGAACAAATTCTTATTTACAATGACTGTCTACCGGGGAGCAGTGGGGTTAACTGCGTTGTTCAGGAGCAGAACGACATATCTTTACCTTGTCAGCTCAAGGACTCGATCCAGCAACCTTTCGGTTACTGGCCCAATGCCAGTAACCACTAGGCCACTTGCCGCCCGGTTGGTATGATTAGTTTCCCCCTAAAGTTTTTCTCACAACTGTTCTGGATGCATGCATTAACTTGAATGCAATAACATTTATACAATAGAATGAAGCATTCCAAATATTGCCTGGTCTGGTATTGATTGATGAAGTAAGTATAACTTGAAGGGCCCTTCATCTCATCACAGAGATCCCCTCTTCAGACGTCTGATGACGTGTCTGCCAGAATATTACGCTGGGGAAGCAGTGGAGCGCACTGAATCACATCATCATCAGATGGATGCAGAATGAGAAGCAAGATTTGCAGATGAGACCAAAATGCATATTCCAGTGCACCGCACGCTTTCCACAAGGTTTCTCTCGGACCAGTAGTTATTTTTATGAATTCATGAAGATTTGACAGTGATGCTTTTCTTGGAGGCGGTGAATGACTCACTTTGAGGAAGTTGCTGATGTAGAGGAAAAAAGGTCGACATGGTAAGCTACCTGGCTAATGTAGCTAGCCATCGTTTGACGAAAAGACATAATGTGTTTCCGTGCATAACTCTGACATGGAATGTGATTGATCTCCGACAACCTACAGACAAAACATCGATAATTGCGACTGAATCAACAAAAATTGAGAGGAGAACATCCTTTGTTTTGGGGAGAGACCGAAGGAGGGAGGACCAACACCGTTAGCTGATACTGATGCATGAATGTTGGATGTTGTTTTGTCAGGGTATCTAAAATATGAATTCAACTTTGTAAATCCCTGGTTTGTTTTGAACTAGCTAGCTAACTACAATAGTTTCACTGTATGTAACTAATTAGGACATTAGCCAGTCAGTTAGCTAGCTAATTAAGAAAGTAATAGCAAGCCCATTGCAATTTGTTATTGGTTAGCCTGCTAGCTAGCTAACTAACTAGCTAGATCGTTTATTATGGGACAGTAGCCCATTGTTAGTACAGTAGGTATTGACTGCTGAAGAGTGTCAGTCAATAAAGCTGTCTGTCCACTGTCCAGTTATTCTCTAGTAATGGCCTTGTAGCTAATGACCTTATCTTCCAATGGCACTGTTAAGGATGTAGTAAGCTATCTAATCCATGGTGCAATAGTCACCAGTAAAAACACAGCGAGGATTGTGCCAAATCTACTGAATCTAGCTTGAAAGTTGAAAGTGGTTGGCACTTCACCAGAAGGGTCATTACATGGTTTTGGAACAGCATTCTGCAAATAATTATGTAGAAAACGTCAGAGGAACGTCACATAACACTTTATTGACAACACCCAAGTCCACCGCTTCGGCTATGCGTCTCTCCTCCTTCCTGGCCGTGTTCAGGCCTGCTCTTCCCCTTATCCTGGGGCTCTCTTTAGGATGTAGCCTGAGCCTGCTGATGGTCTCCTGGACCCAGGGAGACACAGATGACTCGTGTGGAGATGAACTGGGCAATGGGGGTCTCTTCCTGGGCAGCAATAGGGGAGACCCCCCAGAGGACCAGAGAGGTGGTCCTGGGAATGAGGACTTCCAGCCCCGCATTGTACCATACCACAAGGACCCCAACAAACCACACAAGAAGGTCCTCAGGTGAGCATTTCGGGATGGATGCACAGAGGAATACCACATCCTATCATAACATTAGATTTCAGAGACAGTTTGCAAATGGAAGACACTGCTTCAATGTGTCTCAAAAATATATGCAGAGCTGTTGGATCTCTTTTATGAAATGCTCTTTTATAACTGTGTTCAGAAAATATGCACCCCAGTGCGAGGCATTTGGGTTGTATTTCCTGCTAACTAACGCTTATGCAACCCACCCACATTGCCAAATTCTTAATTGATATGTAAATGAGGCAAATCATGATGCTCGCTACAGATGCATCACACTTTGTTCCAAAATGAAGGCCTTTGTAGGCCACTGTCTGTTTGATTCCCAGCGATTTTTGTTGTTTGTTCACCCACTTAATAGGCTTAAGCTGTTCTAACTTCATACTGGATCTAAACCACTCTAGGGTGGATACGCAGTAGAATATGTAGGCCCTACACTTTTAGGGAACTGAGAACATAATTTCTTAGGCTATACAAATGTAGCCTATATGAAATGGTCCCCAAAAAAAGGTAAATACATGGTCAATGCTATTAGACCACTGCTGACCTTTCACCGCTTTATAAAGATTTGTTCAAAAAGCCCATACGGTTTGATAATCCTACTGTCTCGCGTCTCTCCGAATCGCCTCTTAAAGCTGATTATTGGCCGGGATTTACTGTAATTAACCAGTTAGCCTGGAGTGTCTGAAGAGCCCACCATTTTAATGATCTTAGAATGTTTTCAAAGTACAGTCATGGGACAGAATGACTCAGAAAGATCCAATTTCATTGTCGTGTCTTCTTTTATGAAAAGCCTTACTGAAGAATTGTGATGCCTGTTGTATATGACTATGATCTCCTTTGGTCATAGCCTAAAATCCTTACTTCTTGCAGATGGTGAGAGTTAAGTCTAGACTCTGGAGTTCAACAATGAACTCAATGACATTCTCTTCCAGTACCTAGCTATCTGGACAAGAAAAGGCACTAGGCGCATTCACAACTTATATTTACCATGACATTTTTTGTTTTTATCCAATTTGACTTAAAACAAGTACATTTATTGTAGAATTAATAGTATTGTAGTAACACCTATGTATGACATATTATTGTTACATAGTGCATTAGACAAGTAATTGCATAGTAATGGAGTTGAGCGTTTAAAAAATAATACTCAGTAAGATATGGCTGTTCCTTATTCCATCTATGTAATAAAATAAATCGCTCAGCTCCGCCCAGTATTGAGTGTTTGATTTGAAACAGTGAAAGTCCCTCTGAACGCCACTCTCCTCTGATCAGGACGCGCTACATCCACACTGAACTGGGCATCCGAGAACGCCTCCTGGTGGGTGTGCTGACCTCACGGGCCACCCTCAACACGCTGGCCGTGGCGGTGAACCGCACCGTGGCCCACCACTTCCATCGCACCTTCTTCTTCACGGGCCTGCGCAGCCCCAAGGTCCCCCACGGCATGGCGGTGGTGGCCCACGGCGACGACCGGCCCGTGTGGCTGATGTACGAGACGGTGCGCCACTTGCACCAGCACTACGGCTTGGATTACGACTGGTTCTTCCTGGCCCAGGACGACACCTACATGCAGGCCGAGAGGCTAGCCGAGCTGGTGGGCCACCTCAGCGCCGGTCAGGACCTCTACATGGGCCGGGCCGAGGAGTTCATCGGTGGGGAGGAGAGGGCCAGGTACTGCCACGGGGGTTACGGCTACCTGCTCTCCCGGAGCTTGCTGGCCCGCCTGCAGCCCCACCTGGACACCTGCCGCAATGACATCCTCAGCGTCAGGCCTGACGAGTGGCTGGGCCGCTGCATCATCGACTACCTGGGTCTGAGCTGTGTGGAGGTACACCAGGTAAACACACAGCTGAGACATCATTATTATAAAACATGTTTATAGAGTTGTTCCATAACGATTACCAGTCTTTTATCAATGCTATGTCATCATGATTTACAGTACTTTGACTACACCCATCAGTTGTCTTACCTACGAGATGGCTAACATTTCCCTCCCCACTGTTTGCATGTTACTTACAGGACATGACATATCGCTCCTTTGAGCTGGGGAAGAAAGCAGACCCAGAGCGAGAGGACAGTGCCCAGTTTAAGAATGCCTTCACAGTGCACCCTGTGTCAGAGCCCAGCCTCATGTACCGCCTGCACAAACGCTTCAGCCAGATCGAACTGGACTGGACCTACCTACAGATACAGCAGCTGCAGGTTGGTGTTGTTTAATGGGATTAGATATGCTCTCTCTATGCTTCAGGCTATTTGATGGGTTGTCACTGGTGTTGGTTTGACTGGTTTACTGGTCCAGCGTGCAAATGTAAAATATTTGTACATACCGCACCAATTTCCACAATTCTACACCTAGGTAGAAATTCCTATCTCAAATTGTATTTGTCACACGCGCCGAATACAACAGATGTAGACCTTACAGTGAAATGCTTACTTACAAGCCCCTAACCAACAACGCAGTTTTAAGAAAATACCAAAAGAAAGTAAGAGATAAAAATAACCAATAATTAAAGAGCAGCAGTAAAATAACAATAGCAGGGCTATATACAGGGGTACCGGTACAGAGTCAATGTGCGGGGCGACCTGTGTCGAGGTAATTGAGATAGAGTTAGCAGCACCTTAGGGGGGTAATGCAAATAGTCTGGGTAGCCATTTGATTGTCTGATCCAATATGTCAAGAAGCCACAGTGATTGAACATTTTGTCAGGACGTGATGTGTGAAATTCGTCATTTTGTAAACAATCTGTCAGTTTAAAAGTGTCAACTTTGTAATTTAATTCAATAAAACTTTATCCCCTCAGGGGCAATTAAGAAAAGTCAGATTTACAAGTATCAAGTCACACAAAGTCCTCCACAGAAAATAGCCTACAATATACAACAGACTTCACATGATTCCCTAATACCATACACCCCACACAATACATAAATACAACATATTAGGATCACCTTCCTAATATTCAGTTGCACCCCCCCAACCCCACTTTTGCCCTCAGAACAGCATCAATTCGTTGGGGCATGGACTCTACAAAGTGTCGAAAGCGTTCCACAGGGATGCTGGCCAATGTTGACTCCAATGCTTCCTACAGTTGTGTCAAGTTGGCTGGATGTTCTTTGGGTGGTGGACCATTCTTGATACACGCGGGAATTGAGCGTGAAAAACCCAGCAGCGTTGCAATTCATGACACACTCAAACCTGTGCGCCTGGCACCTACTACCATACCCTGTTCAAAAGCACTTAAATATTTTGTCTTGCCCATTCACCCCCTGAATGGCACACATACACAATCCATGTCTCAATTGTCTCAAGGCTTCAAAATCCTTCTTTAACCTGTTTCCTCCCCTTCATCTACATTGATTGAAGTGGAATTAACAAGTGACATCAGTAAGGGATAATAGCTTCACCTGGATTCACCTAGTCAGTCTGTCATGGAAAATGTTTCGTACACTATTGTTTATAATAACCTTATAATAAGCTTTGAGAGACGCTGACCAAGGTGTAAGTCATACCATTAAAGTTAAGCCTTAAAAGGACTACCTTTTACATTGTTCATTAATATCCTAATACTGAAGAAAAAAATATTTTATTAGATGCTTATGATACGTTGTCTCATCATGGTTGTGTCTTCTTGTCTTTTGACCAGGTCCAGATCAACAACCTGAGTGAGCTGACCCCAGAGGGGAAGGCGGGGGCCACCTGGCCCATCGGGGTCAACCCCCCTTTCAAGCCCAAAACGCGTTTCGAGGTCATCAACTGGGAGTACTTCACAGAGGAGCACATTTACTCGTGCCCCGACAGCTCCCCCAAGTGTGAGCTGCGTGGCGCAGACCGGGCCGACGTGAGCGCCGTGCTGGAGACGGCCGTGGAGCGCCTCAACGAGCGCTACCAGCCCCAGCTGCGCTTCAGGAAACGGCATCTGCTCAACGGCTACCGGCGCTTCGACCCCACCCGGGGCATGGAGTACGTGCTGGACCTGGCCCTGGAGGCTTTCACCCAGAAGGGTCACAACCAGGTCATCGCCAAGCGGGTCAGCCTGCTCCGCCCTCTCAGCACCATCGAGATCATCCCCATGCCCTACGTGACGGAGGCCACCCGGGTGCAGGTTATCCTGCCAGTCACGGCCCACGAGCAGGACTATGTGAGCAACTTCCTGGACATGTACGTGATGAACACTCTGGACACGCATGACAACGTCCTGCTCACCTTCCTGTTCGTCTATGACCCCTTCGACGCCCAACGGATCAGTCAGGCCGACGTGTTCGCCGGCATCAAGGCCATGATTGGCGAGGTGGAGAAACGCTACGGCGACGTGAAGATCCCCTGGATCAGCGTCAAGACGGAGGTGCCGTCGCAGGTCAAGCTGATGGACATCATCTCCAAGAAGCACCCGGTGGATACGCTCTTCTTCCTGGCCTCGGTGTGGACCGAGGTCAACGCCGACTTCCTCAATCGCTGCCGCATGAACGCTATCAGCAACTGGCAGGTGTTCTTCCCCATCCACTTCCAGGAATTCAGCCCGGCCATCGTGTACCGCGACCAGCAGCCCTCAGCCGCCTCCTCCTTCACCGCCGAGGCACTGCGCGATGGACGCTTCGACCGCCACGTCTTCGAGGAGGCCTGCTTCTACAACGCCGACTATATGGCGGCGCGCACCAAGATGGCCGCCGACATCCTGGATAACGATGAGCTGCTGGAGAGCATGGACGTGTACGAGATCTTTGTGCGCTACTCGGGCTTGCACGTGTTCCGGGCGGTGGAGCCAGCGCTAGTGCAGAAGTATGTGCGGCGGGCGTGCAACCCGCGCCTCAGCGAGGACATCTACCACCGCTGTGTGCTCAGTAACCTGGAGGGCCTGGCCTCGCGATCCCACCTGGCCATGGCCCTGTTTGAGCAGGAACAGGCCAACAGCACCTAGGTGGTCTAGTGGGGCTCTTCCACTGCAGCACTGGTGTCACGCCAGACTTTTCTGGACCAGGCCTCAGAAGGCAACATCTATGGGCCTAACACTGGTGCAGTGCCTGACAGTGGAAATGCACCATACTGTAGGTCTACCATCTAATGACATTATGAACGTCAACCACACTGCCTCGACTTTTAGACAAGGCATGTTATGGGATGCTTAATCTTCAGACGGATCCCTAAGGACCCATGTGCAATCTTAGGCCTGCGAAGACTGAGGAGCAATGTTACAACGTGTATTCCTGCTAACTGTGTGTGCAGGCGGACAGAACTCTGTGCTTTCACACCAATGGTAGCCCAAGGGGAGGCTCTATTGGGAGGTGATGAATGAACAATGAACAGCATTGATGTCTATTTAGGGCTGGGCAGTATACCGTATTTTACTATGTACTGTTATTGATGCACGGACCAGTTTGTGTTTATACTTTATCTTCTATAACGGTATTTGTGATACGTCACTCTGGCTCGTGTAATGTCAGTTTTTATAGTTTACTCCATTTGCTACTTGAGTTGTCTCTCTCCTCCTGCATGCCACTTCCCCATGTGCTTCCCTGCCAATCCCTGCCCCCGTCACTGTTGGTTGTCAATGCCGTGCCGTTCACTTTGTCTGCATGGTCAGATGTAACCAGATGTTAGTGATTTCCACTTTGCTTCTTAATATAATTCCACAAAAGTTCTATAATTACATTATTTAATGTATATTACAGTCTGCAAACTAGTAATTTGTCTTTTGAGAGACGCTAAATAGTGTTTGGGCTAATTGCTAGTTAGCTAACTAGCAAGCTAGCTAAATGTACACAGAGAAAACGTAGCTAGCTAATAAAACTTGATACCAGTACTGGTGTAGGCCTAGTTCAGCATGTTGTTTGTGCAAAAGTATCTTCTAAATCAGAGATGGAGAAGCATGAATATGTTAGCTAGTGCTAGATAACTACATGAAGTAAGAGAAAACATGTAATGTAACATTAGGGTCCACTGGGAAACACTGACCAACACTTTGGTTCCTACCATGTCACAATAATTCCTCCCTGGCTTTTTCATTCATTGTCATGTCAAACAACAATGTATTCAAAGTACTGTCCACTATATTCCAACAATAGCATTAGAATAATCATTCTATTTCCATGATTCCAACAGTTCACCAATTAATTAGGACTATATTTTTTGCCCATATCATGCAGCCCCACGTGGCACAGAGTGTAAATGATAACAAATGAGTGCAGGAAATGCAGAAATATCGTGATAAGATATTTTGGTCATTTCGCCCAGCCCTATGTCGGATGTTTACAATGTTTTGTTTTGCCTTGAGAAAATCGCCATGAGCTATATGTCTTCCTTCATGACTGTGCTGATTTATGATGCTAAAACTGGAATTAAAGAGAATTAAGTGTCTTATGTGTCTTTCAATTTACACTTAGTTTGCTCAGTATGTCGAACCTGTAGAGAGTGTGGTTTGATTCATTCCCTCGACATATGGTCTGTTTTTTATTTTTCTACGGTTATTAAAGGCAGATGTCGCATTCTGACTCGTTTCTTATGTTATTGTGGAATCGCAGACCTAGCAATTTCCTTTGCCATTTATCTTTTGTGCAGTTCAAGGTTTGTTTGAAACACAGCTTCATTACTGTGGGGTTCTCAATTAGGAAGACAAAATAAAAACGGCTTGTCTTTGAGAACTGCAGCCTCAATAATGACATAATAGTGATGCATGCTTTGCAAGTCAGGACTGAGGGTTTGCGAGCCAAGGACAAGCTATTAGAGGGTGTAGATTCTAGTGGTTGATATTCCTCCAATCATATAGCTCTGAAGTCTGTATTCTTCCTGGTTGCCTCTATAGCTGTGACCTGAGGCAATGTACAGTTTGTACTGAAGCCTGAAATATGCCTCCCCACATTAAAGTCAGTAAACCTCCACCCCTACCCGGGCCTCCCTGGATTTGGGATGGAATTCTCTACACATGTGTCTTATGGAAGGGAGTGCAGATTCAGAATGCCCTAGCAGGGTGGGTTTTGTCCACCTGGCCACAGTCCAACAGGGAGAGGGAGGGGGGAGCTGTTTCTCCATAGTGTGGTGGGTGGGGGGGTTCAGAGCACTGAATAGGTCACTTGACAGTCTCTCTGTCTCCTCCCTCTCTGGGCAGGGGGGAGAGGATTGCACCGAGGGGCGAAATGAATGTCAGGCCAGGGTTTGGCGGGGGGTGAAAGAGTTTCTTTCTGCAGTAGCTAGCTAGCGCTGAGGTTGTAGGTTAGCATTACTGCATGCACGCCACCTGTTCAGACACGGTCAACAATAACTCACTTGTCTGCCATCTCAAAACGACGTCTTCCTCATGCGAGGACTGCTAGAAGTGTTACTCCCTTCTGACTTTTATCAGTCAGCTTATTGGCAAAAATGTAAGTGTTCTACCTCTCACCAAAGCCAAAGACTATTTGGCCCAGTACTGTATGAAGGTGTTTTTAGACTAAGCTACACATTGATAGATATAGCCCCCTGGGCAGCTGGATTCCATTTCATTTGAAACCTATGAAATATAGCAAAGTCCACCTCTGGTCTTTCCAATTTGATGTTTCTAGGAGACATATTTAGACCATTGATCAGCATGAAAAATCTAAACATTTGTTCTTCGGATAAGGCCCATCCCCCTGACTTAGCAATAAACCACACATTGCAGACCTCATGGCATTTACAAACTTTGGCAAGCGCTTCTTTATTTACATCCAGGCTGTCTCACTGAGTCACAGCTGTAGTTTCATCATTTCATTTTTCAATTTTTTTCTTCCTTTGTTTTTTGTTTGTTTGTAGAATGGGGTAACCCAACACATTTGCACAAGTGAGAGCTATATCTCCATGGTGGTGACCAACAGACAAAACGGTGTAGCAGTGGAAAGAGAGCTGTGAGGAACATGGGCACTCCTCACAAAGTCATGCACAGAAACTGCGGTTACCACCTATCCATTCGGGTAGACCAATATCAATGCTTTTAGTCAGAGAGCGAGAGAGAGAGGAGAACACAGTTTAGGTACAGTCTATAGTCAGATGACACAAGGTTTCCGGCGTCCGTGAGTTGTAGTTTCTAAAATGCCCAGAAAGGGGAGCCCTACAGTTAATGCTCCATGACTGCCAACCATACAAGACCAATCTGGGTCAAACACAAGTATTGATTGACACATAATTGAATACAACAACGATTATGCTCCCTTGCTTGGTGCGGTTGAAATACACGTAACCTGTAGTAACAAAAACTCTTATGCAGATAACATCTATGCTGGTTGGGTAGCCCGCAAGTTTTTAGCAAATGTTCAGTAAAGGCCCCTTCAACATGGAAATTGTGTCAAATCCATTGCTCTCCAGATCCACTTCCATGCATTTGTGAGAGTATTTACATGTCCCGTTTTAAATGTATAAAACCTGTCCATGCAGCATGCATAGGTCTTTAAGAAATCCAACCTCGTTGTTTATGCTGAGTTAGGTCTCAGCTATGTCGAAGAAAATGTTGACACAAAAGAGATGTAACATGGACACAATTTTGATGTGACTGAACCTTACAGAAGACAGCAGTGTTGACTTCATATCAGAAACGGATTTCTGAGAAGGCTTCTCCCATCACAAGCACACAACTACTGTGGAAGGGCACAGAACTGAGTTGCTGTGGAAGTTAGTTAAAGAGATGGGCGTTCCCTGTGGGTGGGGAGAGAGGGAGGTATCATCACTCCCAGCATTACATTTTGTGGTTCTGCCCTATTAAAACTCAAGGGCCTAAAATAACCATCCCCCACACCCTTCCCCCAAGTGTACACAGAGGGACACTAGCGTCCCTGTCCTACACCTTTAAACGTATGGACCCCGATCCTTCCCACCCCATGTCCCGCCCTTCACTAAACCAAACACACTGACACAAACAGTGCTATCCCTGAAGAAAAACAAACAGATTTACATTCAGAGGTTTCCTTTAAAAACGTTGTCATATTCACCCGTGTTCAATTTCAACTGGTAACGTAGCTTTATCGGGTTTAGACAAGATCACGGTAATCGTTATTCATTGTCCATTTGAACCATTCTAATACTCTTCCATCGAGACCTTTGGTGACTCTGTCAAAACGTTCAAGGACAAAATACTGTCAGACAGATCCACTTGAGACAGGTAGTTCACAATAGATGTTAACTAAAAAATACAATGAACAAAGACCTATTTCCCCATTCATTTCGAATAAAAGGATTACTAAAAGTTTCGGGCCAACATTTGTCAGGCTGCATTTTCACTGCCCGCCCCATGATTCTTCAACATAGGAAATGTTGGTTACTCTCACATCATATCCCAAAATGTGTCCTTTGTTAACATTAAAAACACTGATTTGAGCACTGAGAGGGTTCTGTAGCTAATACTGTTCCCAAACATGACTTTTTGTACAGTTATTATGACAGGACAATGAGCCCCTGGAATACATATGTCTAAAATAGCAACACAAACATTTAACCACTAACGTTAATCCATTTTGCACGGTAATTTACTGCGGTCAAGACGTGCCTTCAGGGGACAAGTCTGTCTGGGTGCTCTGCGTTACAGAGAGTTAGTCTGTGTAAAAACATGCAGGCTGTCCTGGCTCTAAGGCGCCACGCTATGGCCGCCAAGTGTTACTACATTACTTTGCCTTGTGCCTACCGTCACCTCCTCACGTTAACGTCTATCTTCTACGGTCAACTGATATGAGTCTTATTCATCCTTGTCCCTTTTAACTTCATCTGATGGAATATATTCACTTATACAGAGATCTACTTTTACAGTTACATTGTTTAAGGGAATTACGGTAGAAAGGTGGAAAAAATAAACTAATCTTCGATTGTGTCCTGATTAGTTAATAATGGGGGGAAATCTCATTCATGGAAGCTGCCTTCCTTGAACAAGTTCATTTTTTAAATGACAGACCTCAACATTTGGGCTTCAGAAGGGAAATTAGCCCAGTCCCCCGACCCATTACTTCAAACAGTAATCTTCATTCTGCTAGTGTAAATTTGGTTCCACACATCAAAAACACACATGCACACTTGGAGCATATTGCTCACATGAACAATACCACTAATGATACACTAAAACAATGGGCACAATCCACTGTGTGTGAGTCAAGACACTTGAAACATTGGGTTACAAACGACCACTTTGGGCTCATCCGAATGAGACGCAGTGGACCACTATGACTCAGCAGAAAAGTCAATCTGGTTGAGATGAGAAGGCTCTAAAACAGTAATCGTTCTGCAGGCAGCTGGTACAATGACTTGTAGTCTCTATGGAAAGACTGTGACATGCTAGTGGGTGACATTAAAAGTAACCAACTGTGGGCCTGGGATTCCAGGAGTGTGGAGAGAGATGTTCGGTCAGTCAGAGCTGAACAGATTGAGGGACGTTTTATTTTTGGACACATGCAATTGGGGGATGGGCCAGAGGTCAGTTCCCTAGCGATTAAAAAAACAAACAAACACAACACACAAAAACACAGGTCTGGGGTCAGATGAAGAGTGCAGCGTGACGTCCGAGACGGCGTTTAGGTGTTCCTCACGGCCAAGGCCTGCTCCAGCTCCTGTCTCCTCTGCTGGATCTGTGAGAGGGTAGAGTGGAAGGATGCCATCACCGTCACACACACAGAAACAACCCGGGCCTCACTACACCCGAGGTCGATTCCCAGTATCAATCAATTTGTAAGAAGGGTTATTTAAATAAAGTTGGATTGCTTGTGTTACACAGTTGTGGTAAGACTAGTGTAACAGAGCAGGCACAGCTTCAAAGCTAAAAGATGACTATTCCACGCTGACCTCAATTCCCAGTTTGTGTTCCTACTTGGACGCTGTGTTGTGGTAGTTGTTAAAAGGTTTTAAAGGTGCAGTGTTTGACGTGTCTCCTCACCTTGCTGTAGAAGTAACGACTGACGGCCTCCTGGGACCAGGGCTCGTGGTAAAACGCCGCCCTCCTCTCCTCCTCTGGGTTCCCCACCACGTCTGTCATCAGCTGCAGCCAATCAGAGAGCACTGTTGGTCAGGTAGGTGTGTGTGTGTGCGTGCGTCCGTGCGTGCGTATGTGTGTGTGCGCGCGTGTCCCTCACCTTCAGGTCTCTGCTTTGGGACTTGAGCCAGTCCTGGATGTAGCCCTTAGGATCCCTGGAGAAGCTGAGCATAAAGTCCCTCTGGATCTTCAACTGGTTGATGGACTCAATGGTCTCATGGATCTACAGGGTTCATAATGATCAATGATGTTAGAGGACAGCTTACACAGATCTAAGCATATGAAAATAACTTTCCAATACACCAATTTATTTGAGCCACTGCGTTTCTTCAGAATTTGCATTCAAATAGTTGTGTAAGAAACGGGGGTGACGGTGTAAAGAACAAGGCTTTTCCCACAGGAACATGAAGCCACAACACCTATGTAAAGGTAGATTTACATTGTGGAGATGCGGGAACAGCTCTGACAACACAGAGATTTTCTCCACACGGCCGACATGCAATTTATACCAGTGCGATTGTTTATCCACGGCGCGCGCAAAAGTGTTAGCAAGGGTTGGGGTCAATTCCATTTAAATTCCAGTCAATTTAGAAAGTAAACCAAATTTAAATTCCAAATTTTCCCCATTTGAAAAGCATTTCAGTGTACTTCCAGAATTGAAATGGAATTGACCCTAAACCTGGTGATTGCACTTCGGGCGACAAGATTCTCCGGGAGAATCAGATAGAAATCTATCCGACACGGTCAGACAGCTCTGAACTCTAATTCACATATAACTGACGGTAATTAGTCGTCACACATCTCCGCAATGTAAATCTACCTTTAAAGTCATCTTGGGTAATTGTGATTGGCTATCCTTCCTGTGTGGTTGTCCCACCTTGTTGTCCAATGAGGCGATCTCCTGCTGGTTGGCGGTGGAGAGCAGGAAGCTGCTCATCTGGCTCTTCAGGGGGTCCTCCACCTCCACGTCAATGTCATAGCATGCCGTCTTCTTCTGGTCGTTAGGGTCCACACTGCATGGAGAGGCGGGGAAGGATGGTGAGACTGAGGTTGTTGGCAGCATTTCAAATGTAATAAAAATGAAAAGCCTGGAAGGCAAGAATGCTGGTGGTCTGTCTGTATCTTACCAGGATTCTTGCCTCCCAGCCTTTACACTTTAATTGGATTATCTACCCTTTGGGACAGTATTAACTGTGAAGCGCTGTGCCCACATTGTTATCTTATAGCTTTTCAAATGTATTCATCTGCTAGGTTTTTATATTTTTTTATAATATAAAAAAATGAATTTTATGACCAGGCATTCACCCTTCAATTCAAACCAGGAAGTTGCCAGGTAGGTGTTACAGTAAGTGTGAGCTACTCACCTGATGACGTGGTTGATGACGATGGGGTCAGGGGGTAGGAGGAGGTTGGTGAGACGCTGGGGGATCTCCGAGAACTTGAGCCTCGGGCAGTCAAAGATCTGAGAGGAAGACAATAACATTACAGAATACAGACCTATCAGCAGGGAAGGGCAAATGTGTGTCTCCCAAATGGCACCATATTCCATTAATAGTGCACTACTTTTGTCTAGGGCCTTAGGGTTCTTGTCGAAATTAATGAATTATATAGGGAATCGGGTGCAATTCAGGACGCAGCCAATAACAAAAGGCATACTCTCCCTACTGAAGGTACTATGACAACAGGTAATACAGTACCAGAGGAGAACTAGAAGGGTGTAGTCTACCTGCTGAAAGTACTTGTCACAGTTGATGTACTCCTTGTCATGGGAGTCCTGCAGCTTGTTGGTCTTGACATACTGCCACAGGGCCTGGATGATACAGGAGCGGGTCTGGGTGTGGATACCCAGCAGCCGGGCCAGGCGAGGGTCCAGTTTAAACTGGGGGGGCTGCGGAGAGGTCACAGTCAGTACTAGCCAACTGACCTCAGGAACTGTTACAACTGCCAGATGACAGCTGCTTTGGGGACACTTTTGTAGAGTTTTGTAAGCCCTCTAAATAGATTTTAGCCTCGTGCACTACTGAAAATTAAAAGGACTGCCAAAGCAGCAGCTACTCTTCCTGGGGTCCAGCAAAATTAAGGCAGTTTATACAATTTTAAAACATTACAATACATTTCACAACACACTGTGTGCCCTCAGGCCCCTACTCCACCACTACCACATATCTACATTACTAAATCCATGTGTATGTATAGTGCGTATGTTATCGTATGTGTGTGTGTATCTGTGTGTGTGTGTATGCGCCTATGTTTGTATTGCTTTACAGTCCCCGCTGTTCCATAAGGTGATTTTTTTATCTGTTTTTTTAAATCTAATTTACTGCTTGAGTCAGTTACTTGATGTGGAATAGAGTTCCATGTAGTCATGGCTCTATGTAGTACTGTGTGCCTCCCATAGTCTTCTGGACTTGGGGACTGTGAAGAGACCTCTGGTGGCATGTCTTGTGGGGTATGCATGGGTCAATGCACCGAGCTGTCTGTCTAAACTACTGGCACACAGCTCGGTGCATTCAACATGTCAATAAATAAAAGTAGTGATGAAGTCAATCTCTCCACTTTCAGCCAGGAGAGACTGACATGCATATTATTAATATTAGCTCTCTGTGTACATCCAAGGGCCAGCCGTGCTGCCCTGTTCTGAGCCAATTGCAATTTTCCTAAGTCCTTTTATGTGGCACCTGACCACACGACTGAACAGTAGTCAAGGTGCGACAAAACTAGGGCCTGTAGGACCTGCCTTGTTAAGGCAGAGCATCACTTTATTATAGACAGACTTCTCCCCATCTTAGCTACTACTGCATCAATATGTTTTGAACATGACAGTTTACAATCTAGTGTTACTCCAAGCAGTTTTGTCATCTCAACTTGCTCAATATCCACATTATTTATTACAAGATTTAGTTGAGGTTTAGGGTTTAGTGAGTGTTTTGTTCCAAATACAATGCTTTTAGTTTTAGAAATATCGAGGTCTAACTTATTCCTTGCCACCCACTCTGAAACTAACTGCAGCTCTTTGTTAAGTGTTGCAGTCATTTCAGTCGCTGTAGTAGCTGACGTGTATAGCGTTGAGTCATCCGCATATATAGACACTCTGGCTTTACTCAGTCAGTGGCATGTCGTTAGTCAAAATTGAAAAAAGCAAGGGGCCATAACAGCTACACTGGGGAATTCCTGATTCTAACTGGATTATATTTGATAGGCTTCCATTAAAAGAACATCCTCTGTGTTCTGTGAGACAAGTAACTCTTTATCCGCATTATAGCAGGGGGTGTAAAGCCATAACACATATGTTTGTTCAGCAGTAGACTATGATCAATAATGTCAAAAGCTGCACTGAAGTCTAACAAGACAGCCCCCACAATCATTTTATCATTAATTTCTCTCAGCCAATCATCAGTCATTTGTGTAAGTGCTGTACTTGTTGAGTGTCCTTCCCTATAAGTGTGCTGAAATTCTGTTGTCAATTTGTTTACTGTAAAATAGCATTGTATCTGGTCAAACAATTTTTTCCAGAAGTTTACAGGATGATTAGTCGGCTATTTGAACCAAGGGGCTTTACTATTCTTTTAAAAAATGTTTAAAAAAATGTACCCCTTTTTTTTCTCCCCAATTTCGTGGTATCCAATTGGTAGTTACAGTCTTGTCCGTACGGGAGTTGCAGCGATGAGACTCGGGAGAGGCGGAGGTCGAGAGCCATGCGTCCTCCGAAACACAAACCAACCTAGCCGCACTGCTTCTTGACACAACGCACATCCAACCCGGAAGCCAGCCGCACCAATGTGTCGGAGGAAACACCGCACACCTGGCGACCTGGTCAGCGTACACTGCGCCCGGCCCGCCACAGGAGTCGCTAGTGCGCGATGAGACAAGGATATCCCTGCCGGCCATACCCTCCCTAACCCGGACGACGCTGTGCCAATTGTGCGTCGCCCCATGGACCACCCGGTCGCGGCTAGCTGCGACAGAGCCTGGGCTCAAACCCAGAATCTCTGGTGGCACAGCTAGCACTGCGACGCAGTGCCTTAGACCACTGCACCACCCGGGAGGGCTCTACTATTCTTGGGTAGCGGAATGACTTTAGCTTCCCTCCAGGACTGAGGGCACACACTTTCTAGTAGGCTTAAATTGAAGATGTGGCAATATCGTCTGCTATTATCCTCAGTAATTTTCCATCTAGATTGTCAGATGGCTGGCTTGTCATTGTTGATAGACAACCTTTTTTTCACCTCTTCCACACGGACTTTACGGAATTCAAAAGTACAATTCTTGTCTACGGCGCCCTCACCTGGTAGTCCAGCATTAGCAGCAGTGTGCAGCGCACGCTCACGTCCCCTGGCCGCTTCACCTGGAAGCCGTCTGTCTCCTGGGTGGTGGGAGTGCGGTGCCACTAGCAGGAAACACAGAGACAGAAACCCCACCTTGAACACTACCTACAGGCACCGGCCACGGAATTCCAGAATATGTACATACAAACGTGCACACAAAGACGATAAAAGAATACAAAACCAAATGTGTACACTTTCAACGAGCAGCCTTGCTCTCGACCCTTTGAGTATGTTGTCTTTTGGAAGGCTGAATCGCTGTAAAAGAATAGATCATGCATGGTGTGGTAAGGAACTGAGTGAACTATCAAGACAGCAAAGGGTTGATCATTTGTTTTTCCAGAGGCGCTAACGCATATGTTGGCATTCAAAACAATAAAATAAATCAGATTGAGAATCACTATATCAGAAGTATTTTATAACCTAACAAGAGCATGGCTTATCAAGTTGAGACTGTACCCTACCCAAATAAAACCTCTATTTGGCATTACAGTATCAATTTTCTCCTCTGATATCCAGATATCAAACCCTCCCTGGTATTTTATCTATGTGGAAATGTTATTTGAGTCTGCATCTTACCTTCGCTTTACTGGTCAGCAGCTGAAAAGAAAAACACTTAAAGTTCCCTGCGTTTCAGTGAATTGTAGCCACTTAGCATGCAACACTGGGAGGGAACTGATGGAATGCTTTTCTACTGCTTTACCACTAACTCAATGTAGGGTTTACAAAAATATATGTTTTCATTGCTGTGTTGTGGTACATTCCATTTGATGGACAGATTCATTCCAAGCAAAGCTTTATCTATGCCATCTATCCTTGCTAAAATATTACAAGGTGGGAAACCTTGAGAAGTACTCTAACCTCAAAACACTCAAGGAAGCATTTTGTCAAGTTAGAACACCTTGTGGCTGTGTGTGCGAATGTGCTTACAGTGTCAAAAACATGTTTTTACAATTCAAAGGTTGGAACCTCAGACACCATTCTCTGGTAAAATCTTAATTCTCCGGTATAGTGGATTCCTCAAGATCTAAAACCCCATTGAATACTAAAATCCGTAATGAGCTGTTTTGGACTGACTGTTTTACTGCCTTTTCAGTAAAATATCTGTTCTCAGATGATAACATCCGCCAGCTAAGTCAATAAGAGTGATGTCAGATCTAGTAGCCAACAATACCAAAATAGGCTAAATACAGTAGATGAGAATACCCACTGGGCACACACTGGTTGAATCAACATTTCCACGTTATTCATTAACGTATTGTCGAAAATACATTGGATTCGAAAAAAGTAATCAACCAGTACTGTTTCTCAGTTTTTCACTATCTGACGTAAAATTCCTTGTCTTAGGTCAGTTAGGATCACCACTTTACTTTAAGAATGTAAAATGTCAGAATAATAGTAGAGAGAATGATTTATTTCAGTTCTTTCATCACATTCCCAGTGGGTCAGAAGTTTACATACACTCAATTAGTATTTGGTAGCATTGCCTTTAAATTGTTTAACTCCGGTCAAACGTTTCGGGTAGCCTTCCACAAGCTTCCCACAATAAGTTGGGTAAATTTTGGCCCATTCCTCCTGACAGAGCTGGTGTAACTGAGTCAGGTTTGTAGGCCTCCTTGCTCGCACAGGCTTTTTCAGTTCTACCCACAAATGTGCTATAGGATTGACGTCAGGGCTTTGTGATGGCCACTCCAATACCTTGACTTTGTTGTCCTTAAGCCATTTTGCCACAACTTTGGAAGTATGCTTGGGGTCATTGTCCATTTGGAAGACCCATTTGCAACCAAGCTTTAATTTCCTGACTGATGTGTTGAGATGTTGCTTCAATATATTCCCATAATTTTCTTTTCTTATGATGCCATCTATTTTGTGAAGTGCACCAGTCCCTCATGCGGCAAAGCACCCCCACAACATGATGCTGCCACCCCCGTGCTTCACGGTTGAGATGGGGTTCTTCGGCTAGCAAGCATCCCCCTTTTTCCTCCAAACATAACAATGGTCATTATGGCTAAACAGTTTTAATTTTGTTTCATCAGACCAGAGGACATTTCTCCAAAAAGTACGATCTTTGTCCCCAAACCGTAGTCTGGCTTTTTTATGGCGGTTTTGGAGCAGTGGCTTCATCCTTGCTGAGCGGCCTTTCAGGTTATGTCGATATAGGACTCCTTTTACTGTGGATATAGATACTTTTGTACCCGTTTCCTCCATCATCTTCACAAGGTCCTTTGCTGTTGTTCTGGGATTGATTTGCACTTTTCGCACCAAAGTACATTCATCTATGAGACAGAATGCGTCTCCTTCCTGAGCGGTATGACGGCTGCGTGGTCCCATGGTGTTTATTCTTGCGTACTATTGTTTGTACAGATGAACGTGGTACCTTCAGGCGTTTGGAAATTGCTCCCAAGGATGAACCAGACTTGTGAAACTACAAAAAAAAAATTCTAAGGTCTTGGCTGATTTCTTTTGATTTTCCCATGATGTCAAGCAAAGAGGCACTGAGTTTGAAGGTAGGCCTTGAAATACATCCACAGGTACACCTCCAATTGACTCAAATTATTTCAATTAGCCTATCAGAAGCTTCTAAAGCCATGACATAATTTTGGGGAATCTTCCAAGCTGTTTAAAAGCACAGTCAAGACGGATCACCAGCAGAGTCTGAGATAGAAAGTAGCTTGATTTAGCTTTCTGGAATGTGGAAGTGTATCTATTTCTCAATTGCCTGAAAAGCTTCCAAACAGCTAGTCAGTTTTTCAAACCTTTGCCCAGGCCTGTTTAAAAAAATTGATAACTAGATCTGAAAGTTCTATAGAGAACCAAGGATTTGTTCAATTTTTTTTTTACACTAAGTTGTTTAAAAGGGAGAGCATGTTTTGTCTGCCAGAGAGAGAAAAAGAGATGAGAACAATTCTAGAGCTAATTCAGGGTCAGGTATGCAGCTGAGATAGAGGAGAGGTCAGGGTAATACACATCATGAAGAAAAGCTTGTGGGGGAAAAATGTCTCTTCATAATTATACGAGGATCAGTGTTAATCCTTTTGGTATCTCTAATACAATGGCAGGAGAGCGATCACTGAGATCATTAGCAAAGACGCCACTCGACAAATACTTGTGGGGATTATTTGTTAGAATTAGGTCAATCAGTGAGAAGTTTGCTGGATTTTGTATTAATCCGTGTGGGTTTCGCAATCGGTTGAGTCAGGTTAAAGTCAAGAAAAATATTCTTAAAATGGTCTGAGGCCGGGGTAAGCCAATCTAAGTTAAAATCCCCTAAAACGACAAATTCAGATGAAAGAAAAGGTTTAAATACTCAGAAATAGTACCAACATGGTGTCCTTTGTTGGGCAAATCAGCTGTCAATGTTAACTTCATAAATCCAACATCACTCTGAATTGACATTCACATACAAGCCTGGGGAAAAAAAAGTTAGGCATTACTTCCAACTATTCAACGTTATTTAGGTAGTCTACACAAATGAGTATGGATGCTGAGCAATGTCTAAATGTGTTCAGCTGAAACGTACACAGCTTGTTTCCAAATCTAAGCATGGTACATAGAGGTTGGCATTTGGATGGTAAACTTGTTCTCACTGAAGTGCATTACCCCTCATTTACCAGTAGGTGTCACTGTTTAACTTGGACTGTGGCTTCACATTTTATTTCAACATACCCCTTTATTTAGGTTGATGGCATGACGTTGAAACGATGACGTTGATTCAAACATTTTACAATCAACATTGAAACAGGGTCAAATAAAATCTGTCGAATCAAATATAAAATTCAACATAATTTCAACCATGTGTGGTTGAAATTGTGGTTGAAATTCAACCATATATTGAATTTTCTATGCAATTTCAACATATACATATTTCTGATGATTATATTGAAATTAGATTGATGTAACAACCTGTAAGTCAGGTTAAGTCAATGTATTTAAGTTGAAGTTTACCCTAATTTCAATGTTTACAAGGCAGGTTGAAATGAGACGAAAACAGCACTGGTTGATGACTTTTTTTCAAATCTAATGTATTTTCCACGTTGATTCCACGTCACAATACGTTGACAAATTACATTGAAATAATATTGATTCAACAAGTGTGTGGGTAGTGTATTTATTTTCTCAGAATCATAACTAGTCTATGGCCTAATCTTCTACAGGGGTGTACATTGTGACCTGCATTGTAACTAAAGATACGATGCCAAGAGTCTTTAGTGGTTAAACACTATAGTTAACCCCTTGTTTGCCCAAAACCTGCTGAATAGATCTGGATGAGGCTGAAGACCATAGAATTAGAATGAATAGAACGGATGTCCTCATTCAGATTAATTACGCCATTATGAGTGGACTGGGGGCCATTTTGAGGGTCCCCAAAGCAGTAAAGCACAAAGCGTCCTCAACTGACATTCCAAAAAAGATATTCCATTCTCATTCTATTTCTATGGGCGGAACACAGACAGGGTAGAGGAGACGAGAGTGAGACAGAGAGGACAGAGGGTGCAGGTATACGGTCAGCGGTCATCAGGGAACATGAACTCACCTCTACAAGGTGGTTGTCAGGACCGTATAGGTCTTTGTCCAGCTCAATCACCAGGCTCTTGAAGAAAGAGGAGAATTTCCTCTTCAGCTTCCCAGGCTATGGAATAAAGAGAGGTGGTTAGTTAGTTTAACGTGGACGGAACATTTGGGCTGATATGAACATTTGAAGAGTGTAACACGGGACAAACTCACACACACACACACGGAAGTAGCATTAGCCACTCTAGCGTGGTGTTTCATGCTAGAAAGTATGCATATTTTCCCAATTTTTCCATCTTCTCGACATTAAATCGAGTTAAGAAAGAAATGGATTCCTTTGTCGCCTGAATATAGAATGTTTTATGTACAAACCGGTCCACGGGGGATACGAGTGTATAGCCGGCTGCATACATTCCCTTTGGACGGTAAGATGAAACGACTCAATAGCGCCATCCGCTGGCCTTTGGGCTAGGCCCTTGTTTGTTTCCTGGTAAGTGAACATCGGTCTCTGGGAGTGATTTCAACTAAACCCCTATGCACTACTGTTGAACACCTGCCTTAGATAACTTGATATACTGTTGTCATTGACTATAGCAACATTTCTAGGACAACAAAGCAGTGATATCATTCAATTTACCCTAGGCCCTAGGGGCAAGGGGTTGACCAAAGACGTAGAAGGGACCACATACAATGTGAAAACAGGATATTCTCAGGGTCCACTTCCTTAAAAAGTGGGCCGAAAATATTTGTGGGCTCAGAAAACCTCAAATAGTCCAAACCACTGTGAAATGACAGCCTTGACTCAAAAGCTGATGAGAGAATTAGAGTTGAGCCACCATTTGAAGTCGATCTTACTCTGCAAAAGAAATCTATGGTCATGTTGCAGAAATAATCTGTGCAAACATTTAGCGAAACATTTAGCATTCCTCAGAAGGCCTAACAAAACAAACAAATCTTGTTGCCGACTGTGGAATTGTGGAGATGTGTTAGAACTATACAAGACTGCCATACAAGACTGCTTTATCTTGGCCAGGTCGCAGTTGCAAATGAGAACTTGTTCTCAACTAGCCTACCTGGTTAAATAAAGGTGAAATAAAAAAATAAAATAAAACATGAGTGTGGGGCAAACACTCCACAAAGCAGCTCCTGGATCAAAGAGCTAGCAATATTCATACTTGGTTGAATGATTGAGACATGGCCATGGATTTTTTTGAAGGTATTTCACCATGGTGAAAAGTAAAAATTTAACCCACCATGCTGCCACATTTAAAATACAGTCCCCCATAAAATAGCTGGTTAGCGTTTTTTGGCATGAATCTTGTTCTGGAGGCAGTTCTCCAGAGTGGTCACTAGCTGGCAAAGCCACAAAGTGATAAAATCTGGTGTTAAACTTAACCCTAACCACACTGCTAACCCTAATGCCTAACTCTAACCTTAAATTAAGACCATGAATTCTTACAAAATCACTCACTTCTGCCTCCATGACAAGACTCATCACAATAAACGTCAACCTGCCAGAAAATATGTACAGAGGAGAAATCTGACTCAGTGGTAGGGATACAGTTCAAAAGAAACCGTTCATAATCGCTATCATACATAGAAGAGACTTCACAATGAGAGAATTTTTTTAAACTTTTCTAAACAAAATCAAACAAACCAATCACGATGAATTGATCCAGTGATATTCCATCGTCCTACAGGAAGTAGAATACTCACATCATCCAGCAGCTTCCCCTCAACCCGCAGCTCCCATGATGCAATACTGCCATCCGAGTCGTCAGCGTCGGGCTTGGCAGGGTTGAAGGTGTTGGAGATGTACAGCCTCAGTTTACGCTTTTGCTGTCGACACAAACACAAAGACACTGTTGGAACCAGTGGGCATTTCTGTACACATCAGTCTTGGGCACTTTGGTACCAAAGAAAAATACAGAGATGTTTCATGTTCCATTGTTCAAAGGGCATATTATTTTCATATAGGGAAAGGGAATACCTACATAGTCAGTTGCACAACTGAGTGATTTCAACCGAAATGTGTCTTCTGCATTTAACCCAACCCCTCTGAACCAGAGAGGTGCAGGAGACTGCCTTAATAGACATCCACGTCTGGGGAGCAGTTGTTGTCGGGGGTTAACTGCTTTGCTCAAGGGCAGAACTACAGATTCTTCCACCTTGTCAGCTTGGGGATTCAAACCTTTCGGTTACTGGCCCAGCGCTCTTAACCGCTAGGCTACCTGCTGCTGCTCGTACAGTAAAGTATATTATCGTAGTGAGATCCTTCAGGCCTATGATATGTGTTACCTTCATGGGTCTCTTCAGGGCTTCCTGGATGTCCACCCGTTTACGCATGATGGTCTGGTCCAGTTTACGTTCGAAGGCCAGCAGGTCCATGTAAGCCTGTGACTCAGGGACCAGTTCACGGATCTGATCAGAGGAGAAATCAAACAACCAACTCTTAGTGTCTCTGACACAATATACTCTATCATATTTAACCCTATGCCCGTGTATTGCTTTAGAAGAACAAAAGTCTGCATTTGAAATGCAGCGGGCACATCAGCGCGAACCCCCCCCCCCTACCCAACCTGCCCCTACTCTCCTTGACACATTACCATACTCATCCACAGATGGGAGGGAGTCCGCACTCTGCCAAGGCTACTTACCAAACTGGGCACAGACTCCCAGATTCTCCCACTGCGTTACCCCTCTCCCTCTCTCCATCTATCTGTCTCTCCCTTCATTGTTCCCTCGATCATCTCATTCCTTCTCTACCTGCGTCTGTCTGTCACCAAGTTGAGGTGTAGTGCAGACAGAATGCAGTGTGGGACATTCCCTGTCCCTGAGACATGCAGCTATCCCCATCCTCTGTCTGGCTTGTGTTACGATAAGACCCACAGACTACGGAGACACTCATAGGAGAGACTGGGAGCAGCATGGGGCTCCAATCCAGTGCCACCAGCAGCAGCCTTTACAAAATCAATGCCCAGGCTGGGCAGGGTTGAGACGGGGCAGGGGGGCATGAAGGGGAGAGCGGAGGTTGTGGCGCAGGCAGGCAGAGGATAGTGGCTAGACGTGGGTTTGTTTAGCCCTGACGCGGACCACACACTCCACCTCACCTGTGGAGAAGATGTGCCGCCTCTAAACCTTAAGGTTGTTTTATACCGGCTCTGTTTCCTACCAGTCTATTGGTTATTCCATTTGAAAATAGGAGGAATCATTAAACAACGGTGCCCACCGCCAAGCCTGCGCCAAGCCTCTGATCACCCAAGCATCTCTTTATGCTCCATTTGTGATAACACATAATCATCTGCCCCTCCAAGCCCCGAAATCAAAAACGCACACATGTTCTATTCAACAGAGAATGGATAATAACACGCAAACACTCAAGTAATGGGAGAAAAATACAAAATATACGCAATCTCACCCTCTGTGGAAGAATCTTGTCTGCCATTTTCCTTCTCTTGGCGCTACAGAGAGGGAGAGAAAGACAGAGAGAAAATGGAAAAAGAGAGCATGTTACTATGGTGACTGATAGCGTAGCACCCAGGCCATCTGCTAAAATGCTGGGCCACATCCAGCACCCCAGTGTCCCAGCTGTGTGTGTGTGTGGAGTGAGTGGTGTGTGTGTTGCGTATGTGTGTGTGTACGCAATGCGGATGTGTGTGTTTTGGGGGATCCAGCAGAGGCAGGACTATGGTATACCACCTGGAGAGCAGGGACTAGTGACACATGTAATACCTCATGCACACACACACACACACACCTCATGACTCAAGCTGTACCATCCAATGTACCGTATAGCCTTCTCTATATTAATGCTGTATATTGTTTGTATGTTAGTGAGTGTTGGCTCTGTCGCCAACTGTGGCCATCTCCAGAGGCAAATTTGTTACGTGACCACCAATAACAATGCTTCTGAATCCAACTTTCTTCTTTCCGATGAGAAAAGTACAGTCGCCTATAACCCTTGTGATCTTATGTGAAGTTAACGTGACAACATGTTAAAACAACATGTGATAACATGAAACTAAACATGTGAAAACATTACCTCGTGTGGTGGGAAAAAATGACAACATGAGGATGCAAAATTTCAACATGTGATACCATAAAACTACACGTGACAACATTTAAACTAGACAATCTCCAGGGGACCATGACACCATCCCAAGAATGTCATTGCCCTTCGGGAAAACCACAGGATGTGGACAGTCACATGATTGCACATGTGGACAATCACACGATTTCACATTTCCACATGTTTTGCTTGTGACATCTGGTGATCTGGTGACATAATCCAACGGTTGGGACAGTTATAGTCTGGGGATATGGGAGTACTGTCAAACTGCACTGCTATTTTAGTCATCAGTTAATCTGACTAGTCTGTTATCATTGATTTCATTTACTTTATTTCAGCATTTTGAGTTTTTTTTGTACAGTTGTTGACACGAACATGGTGGAGTAGCAGAAAGATTGAAATGCTGAGTTCAAATCCCAGGTTTGTTTTTGTTATTTGTTATTTATTTCACCTTCATTTAACCAGGTAGGCCAGTTGAGAACAAGTTCTCATTTACAACTGTGACCTGGCCAAGATAAAGCAAAGCAGTGCGACAGAAACAACAACACAGAGTTACAAACAAACGTACAGTCAATAATACAATAGAAAAATATATGTACAGTGTGTGCAAATGTAGAAGAGTAGGGAGGGTAAGGCAATAAATAGACCATAGAGGCGAAATAATTACAATTTAGCATTAGGTGAGGACATGTTGAATTATAATTACTGTATAAATAAACATACACAATTTCAAAGTGTGTCAAATATGTAAGTTGAAAACACTATGTTAAATGCACTGTATGTGTACCATAACGACTCAGTTTTGTTTTCAAGGCATTACCTGTGAAATCTCATGTGAAAATCATGTGGTTTTTCCTGTAAGGGAACCCGTCAGTAGCCTACTTGTCAAATTCTTTGGGTATGAAACATTTTTGAAAATATGATAAATATTTTAATTTGTCTTGGACATCATTTGTGTTACAACACCTGATAGATTACTTACCATGGGTCCCACCTAATGCAAATGAGGTGTGCTGTTATGGTTAAGATGCCAAAAGCTCTAACCACTAGGCTACCCTGGACGGAGACAGACATATAATCTAATGCTTGGGACAGATACAGTTGAAGTCGGAAGTTTATATATACACACCTTAGCCAAATACATTTAAACTCAGTTTTTCACAATTCCTGACATTTAATCCTAGTAAAAATCCCCCGTCTTAGGTCAGTGAGGATCACCACTTTATTTTAAGAATGTGAAATATCAGAATAATAGTAGAGAGAGTGATTTCAGCTTTTATTTCTTTCATCACATTCCCAGTGGGTCAGAAGTTCACATACACTCAACTAGTATTTGGTAGCATTGTCTTTAAATTGTTTAACTTGGGTCAAACGTTTCAGGTAGCCTTCCACAAGCTTCCCACAATAAGTTGGGTGAATTTTGGCCCATTCCTCCTGACAGAGCTGGTGTAACTGAGTCAGGATTGTAGGCCTCCTTGCTCGCACACACTTTTTCAGTTCTGCACACACATTGTCTATGGGATTGAAGTCAGGGCTTTGTGATGGTCTCTCCAATACCTTGACTTTGTTGTCCTTAAGCCATTTTGCCACAACTTTGGAAGTATGCTTGGGGTCATTGTCCATTTGGAAGACCGATTTGCGACCAAGCTTTAACTTCCTGACTGATGTCTTGAGATGTTGCTTCAATATATCCACATAATTTTCCTACCTCATGATTCCATCTATTTTGTGAAGTGCACCAGCCCCTCCTGCAGCAAAGCACCCCCACAACATGATGCTGCCACCCCTGTGCTTCACGGTTGGGATGGTGTTCTTCGGCTTGCAAGCATCCCCCTTTCTCCTCCAAACATAACGATGGTCATTATGGCCAAACAGTTCTATTTTTGTTGTTTCATCAGACCAGAGGACATTTCTCCAAAAAGTACTGTCTTGGTCACCATGTGCAGTTGCAAACCGTAATCTGGCTTTTTTTCTGGTGGTTTTGGAGCAGTGGCTTCTTCCTTGCTGAGCGGCCTTTCAGGTTATGTCGATATAGGACTCCTTTTACTGTGGATATAGATACTTTTGTACCTGTTTCCTCCATCATCTTCACAAGGTCTTTTGCTGTTGTTCTGGGATTGATTTGCACTTATCGCACCAAAGTACGTTCATCTCTATGAGACAGAATGAGTCTCCTTCCTGAGCGGTATGACGGCTGCATGGTCCCATGGCGTTGTTTTCATGACTCCAACCTAAGTGTATGTAAACTTCCGACTTCAACTGTATAGTGTGAGGATATGTGAGTAATGTTAAACTGTATTAGACATTGGCACACCAGCAGGGACCTCAGTCTCACTCAGAAATCTTTTAACAGGGCAGGGCAAAATAATTAGGGTAAGTTAACAGGCCAAATGCTGAAACACAGAGCAGCATTGGGAGTTGGCTTGGTTACAATTCAAAGGGATCTGAGGGTCATAAACTGGGAATCACAACCCTCTAGAGATGATGAAAACATCGCATCTTGCCAAAACAGAAAAAAACAGTTGATTAAAGAGGTGTTAGGGCATCCTTTGGTGTAGCTAACATTCCTAAAAGAGACACTTACAGCATCATTTGTTCCCATCATGCCATGCTTCAGTCTACAGCATGCATCTTCACATTCGGAGGTACCCTAATGAACACCTGGTAAAGCTTTCCTCATGGGGAGACAAACATAGGGGTTTGTTTGGGGTAACATTTGGGGGTGGGTTGACCGAGCCTACACTCGGAAGTGCTGGCGTCGGGGGTCAGGGGAGAGGGCAGGGCGGCGAGTAAAAACGTGTGAAAAAACGGACATGCAGCAGAATAAACTCCTACTTTGATCCGAGCGTTGGATCTGATTGGGCATCTCTCATGTCCATCTGCCTCGCTGGCATCTCATTGGCTCCAGGGAATCCCACTGGCTTCCTAAGGGTTGATGTGATTTGAAGGTTGTCCGATTAAAGAGGTTGGTTGGTGTGACAACACACTAGTGGCAGCAAGCAGGATGTCTGTACTGAAGGACAAACTCGTGGTTGTGTGTATGTCTGTGTAGGTGAGGGTGCGTTAATATCGGTGCAAGTGTGGAGGTGCACGTGTGGAGGATGCACAGGCATCAGTGTGGGGTGCATCTGTGTGCATGCACACACAAAGTGAGAGAGGAGGACATAGTGGATCCTGGTGATCAGTGGATCTGGGGGTCTCATTTGACGCTTGTCTAGCAGGGAAAGGTTCTCATTGGACAGTGGGGAATCATGCTTCACTCACTTCAGTGTTTCGATGGCACACTAACAACAAGCAGACACATTGGTAATGAACACACTGGGACTAAGGCACAGACTAGCACACTGTGAAAAAGGGAGTGACAGAGAAGCAAAAACACCCCTTCTAGTCCTACTAGGATCCAGGTAGTATTGATAAATGTAGTGCGTGGGAAAACTGGGCATCTCTGAACGCTTCTATGTAGGCCTATAGTCTTTGTGGGTTTTCTATGTGCAAAGTATAGCTGCACCTGAAGCTTTTTCACAAATTATAGGGCTGTCCTATAATTCTCAGCCCAAAACATCCCTCCTATTGTCTACAATGCAAAAAGTACCAAAATTAAAAACTGATCTTTGACTCGACTAATTACATAAAACTATTTCTAGCATCCTTGTAAATTGAAATTTGAATATGCCCTATCTTTAGAAGCATGGCAGATTTGTATGGGTAGAAAAGTGCTGGCTCGACAGGACGAGCACAGGTGCATCTAGCCAAAAGCCATACGGTTTCAATGACACTGCAAACACAGGTGGCTGTGCCTGTGCTGGGCTGTTGGCTGGGGAGGGGGTTGTCAGCTGCCAGAGGACAAGCATTGGCTTTGCCAGAGAAAGTGTCACCTACTGGGTCACCCTGGGACATCGATCAGGCAGGCCCTCAACAGGGAGCGAGCCATGGGGGCAGGGCCGACATAGGACAACAATTTTCCTGGCCCTTGTTTGACAAGGCTGCTTAATTGTGAGTGGATCAATTGCACTGCGGATACAGAGAGGGAGAGAGGGAGCATATTGATCTACTCTCTAATAACTACACTTGGCTCAATCACCTCCCTGAGGAATTACTCAGGGCCGGTGGTGTACATGTGAAGCACAACACAATGTGGCTGTGGTTTTGAGGAACTGTTTTMGTGACTGTCAAGTATTTTTCAAAGCCAGTTCCTGGGATAGACGGATTGGTTTTGGCAGAGACGTTATATCTCATAACCCAGGTTAGCTCTTATTCTGAGGAGTGTAGATGGTGTCCACAATATGCTGACCATGATAGCTAACAGACCACAAAACAGAGGTCATAATGTGGCTAAACCTAAATCGCCAGATGTAGATAAGGGGTGAACAGTGTCAGAGTAGTGGATAGGTTGCAATACTAAAGCAAGCAGTAGGGGGAGCACAGAAAGAGAGAGAGAGCACTCACAGCACAATGCAGGAGTGAGAAACACTCGGTCTGATAGATGCAGATGGTGAATTGCAGATATTACACACAGAAACATGACCAGAGGCAGGCATGGAGTAGAGAGGGCTAGGTTGCAGAGGTGAGAGAGGACGGGGGTTGGATCTTGGATGAATCCTGGTCGTGTGACTCACTTTCTGGCCCGGTTCTGTACGWTCTGCTGCTGCTGGTTCTGCTGGGAGGGGGCAGGTCTCTTGCGGCTGGGCTCCATGACCGGGGTGGGCAGGCCGGGCCGCACCGTAGGGCTCCCACTGTACGGGGGCCCGGGGGGGCCCATGGGGGCACCCTGGTGGGGCATCCTAGCTCCAGATGGCATTCCAGGACGCTAGAGATGACAGGAGACACGGTATTAGTTAATGCACATTTCAAATACAGACGTAGGGCTCGGCGGTATACCGTATTTTACTATATACACACCAGTATTGATGCTCGGGCCGGTTCAGGTTTTTACTTTACCTTCTATTACGGTATTTCAATGTTTGGTTTGTTAAATGTGATACGCAACTCCAGCGAGTTTAATGTCAGTTTTTATAGTTTACTCTGTTTGCTACTTGAGCCGTCTTTCTCCCTCTCCTCCTGCTGCATGCCGCGTCCCACACCAAGCCTGCCCCGTCAATCAAGGAGAGAGCAGCTGCTCGACCATGGAGTCACAGGCACTTTCTTGCCATTCACTCTGCACTGTCAGATAGACGCAGAAAGATGTTTGTGACAACGATGCTGCTTTCTATAAGCGTTCTATAAATACATTATTCGTTTGTGTATCTTACTGGGTGAAAACTACTGTCTGCTAGTTTGTCTTTAGCAAGTTCTGTTAGCCACTAATGCTAATCGCTAGTTAGCTGASTAGCTAGCTTGCTAAATGTACTAAGAGTCAGAGCAAATGTAGCTAGCTAATACAGCCTGGTCACAGATAGAACAATAAGCTAGATGTTTCACAGGATGTATACATCTGAAGCATCTGGCTGGAGATGAGAGGAAGCCCAGTTGCCGGCAGTGGGAGAAGATTTGGATTTTGGCCGACATTCTGCAAATTTTCTCATAATTAAACATTTGATCTCAAAACAGTACTGTTCCCAAAACGATAATTTGTTACAAACAGAGTGGACTTGTTTAGCAGACTTTGCCAAAGTTGAAAAAAAATAGCATTATTTACAATGAGTGCAAGGACGAATTGAATTATTGCACACAGAAATATGAAAATACATGCTAGAACGTGCCAATAGGATCTTGATAGCTCGTGCTTGGCTCTGCCCACCTCCTTGCTTGTTCTACCCACTATGATTAATTTGCTCCCATTGGAAACAACAGGCTGTGGTGTATCTTGTGTTAGTTCTAAAAAATATTTTGCATGTTACCAGTGCTGGTGTAGGCCTAGATAAGCATGTTGTTTGTGCAACAGTATCTTCTAAATCGGATAAGAATAGGCGAAGCATTAATATGTTAGTTAGCTAACGTAAACTCACCCCATTCTGTACAAATGTGCGCAACCGCAACATTCAAACGAGGCTACAAAGAAAACTAATGGGACTGTAGCGACTGTGTTGACTTCAAAATCGGGGGTGTGAACTAGGTTCCTATTCATGCGTTGATCGACATGGTAATGSCTCTATAGTATTGGAGAAAAGTTGAAAAAAACGGACCCTCCGTTACATTGTGACGTGTCATGTCGTAACGTACAGCACGCATAAAGCAACTATTTCTGTCTTACAATCTCTCTCCACCGGGTGTAGCACTTCTCTCATCTTTTAAAAACAAGAAATGGACAGTGACGGGGGTAAGGGGGATACCTAGTCATTTTTTGCGTCATCATTGCATGCGATCATCATTCTCAAAGCCGCTGTTTACTTCTAAGATCACTTTAGCACCGCCCTAAAAACCCGATTCAAATTTGACACAAACCTTCAAATAGGTATGTAATGACACATTATATAAACTCTTTATAGTGTTTTATTTACATTTTAGAGGCGATAAGGTGATAAGTTGGACAGATCGAGTGAAAAAAAGCAATTTTCCCACACAACATCTCTCCTTCTCACTATCACACATTAGTTTCGCTTCCCCACCCGCCATTTAAAAAAAAAGACCCGACGGGGCTCATTGCCTGCTTGAATTATGCAGAAACGGGCAGCGTTTAGGTCATGTAATTGATAATGTTGGAAAGGGGAGAAATTGTGCTTTACAATGGTATTGACATTACAGTTGATCAGGAAGTATTACGTTTTGGGGGCGCTAAAATAAGGGCAATTGTACGGACCAAGGCGATGTACGAGTTTACGTTAGCTACATGAGGTAAGAAAACATGTTATGTAACATCTATTACATTCCCCTGAAAACACTGACCAACACTTTGGTTCCTACCCTGTCAATTCCTCCCTGGCTTATTCATTCATTGTCATGTAAACAACAATGTATTCAATGTGCTCCCAACTATATTCCAACGATGGAAAAGGATGGAAATCTAACTCTATGATTTCAACAGTTCACCAATTAACTATGCCTAGATGTTTTGCCCATATCATGCAGATCTGCTTGGAACAGTGTGGAAATGATAACAAAAGTGCGGGAAATGATGAAATTTGTTTCAAGTTGGATTGAACCCTATAAAATAATCCGAATGGAGAAAGCCCCATTGAAATCACTTTTAATGTGTTGCCACCCTAGAGTCATGAACTACTCAAAGCATATTTAGAATGTGAAAAACATTGTGATATGATATTTTGGTCATATCGCCCAACCCTACACAGACGTCATGGTTTGGTATGTAGTGTACACTCAAATGACTGGTCTGTATTAGGTGTGTTAAGCCAGGACTGGAACAAAATCCTGCACATACTGATGCCTTCCAGGACTGGGATCAGGAACCCCTGGTTTATGTCCTAGCCCAGGTGTAATTTACTCCAGTGATTCCATTAATAAAACATTGAATGAATGAAATCAAGTCGTATAGTATTCATGTGTAATGATTCCTTTCTCACTCACTCATGTATCTCTTATTCTTGCTGATAGCAAGATCACTCAAAACACACCCTGAAGAAAGGGCTAACAGTGATTACACACACACACACACACACACACACACACACACACACACAGGGACTTTACACTGAAGCCAAATGTCCAAGTGGCCACAACAATCTAGCAGCGGCCTGCCTGCCTGGCAACCCTGTGAAACTTGCGGGGGGCAACACCTGTGGCTGCCTGTCAGTCACTCCGTGTGTCTGTCCCATGGCAACAGCTGTTGTCCCAGGAAAAAGGCTCTGCTCGATGCCTCAGCTAACTATCTGACTAGAGATGGAATCAAAACGGGGGGTGTAACCCAAAGAGCTGCCCAATAAGAAAAGAGATCCCAAAGAGCTACCCAATGAGAGGAGAAAACCCTAAGAGCTACCCAATGAGAGGAGAAAACCCTAAGAGCTACCCAATGAGAGGAGAAAACCCTAAGAGCTACCCAATGAGAGGAGAGAACCCAGAGCTACCCAATGAGAGGAGAGAACCCCAAGAGCTACCCAATGAGAGGAGAAAAATAAATGAGCTACCTAATAGAGCCCCACAGTGGAGTTGTCATAATACCCATAAACCTTAGCAGTCAAACAGGGAAATGGTTCCATTAGTTTTTCCACCATTCATTTTTCTCATAGAGAATTTTAGAAACACTTAAAATAAGGGCTGTGTTTCGTGTAAACTTACCCTGGCTTGACGTTTTAATAATCGTGTACATTTCTCTAGGACAAGGTGACTTTTAGCAATACATTTGCCTGTATTTACCACCCAAAAATGAAATGCTAATTAGCTGCTATCATAAAGAACTACAAATACCATGATGATCTGGACGAGACTTTCGAACCAAGGTAATGTTAGTTAAATTTACTAATGAATAAATTGGCTACATTTCTTTAAATGGACAATTCTGTGAACTGTCTTGTGCAAGATTTAAATTGACACAATACCTGATAGCAAAGGTGTCAGCTAGAGATGATGTGCAGGAGCTTGCAGGGATTTGTAGTCTTGAATGATGTCTACTTTTCAGATCTGAGACTAAATGGAGCCGAATATATTGATAAAAGTCACCTTGTCCGATAGAGATTTACAGGGTTATCAAAACGTCTCGCCAGGGTAAGCTTACATGAAACACATCCCTTATTTTAAGTGTTTCTAAAATTCCCTATGGGGAAAAAATGTATGGTGGAAAAACGATTGGAGCAATTTCCTCGTTTGACCGCTAGGTTTTATGGGTATTATGACTGAAACTGTGGTAATCTATGAGAGGAGAGTTCCAGAGTCCTGGGACTCAATGTGCTACAAGCACAAGAGCAAATACAAAGAAACTTAGCTCTATCTCGATTTTGTTATGACATCAATGCTCCATGAGATTAGAAAGTCAATCATTACTTTTTTGGGAGGGAAACATTTCCTAATACGGCACTTTCCCTAAAAGCGTTGACATGCCATTTGAGAGTGGTAAATCCAACAAAACCACAAAGGGAAAAGTACTTAGTTACACTAAGTACTTAGTGTAAAGAGGACATTGTTAAAGCAAAATTGGCATACGTGTGGATAAAATTGTATAATAATCATTCCACAAGGAGGAACTGTGTCATATTGGTTATTTCATGAGCATTATTTGAGCGAGGCTAAAAGCCTATTCCTACATACTGTCTTGACTGTCTTGACTCCTGCGATAACCCTTTATTCATAACAAATAGATGAGATAGGAACCCTTGTGTTCTGGCAAACAATCACCTTTACAACTTAGTATCAAAGTGGCCTTGGTAGGAGAGTTTAAAAGCCTCCTAGGCTGCATCCAAATGGCATCCCATTCCCTGTAAATGAACTACTTTTAACCTTATTGGCCCTGGTCAAAAGTAGTGCATTATATAGGGAGTATGGTGCCATTTGGGGCGCAAGCCCAACTCTTTTCATCAGTCAGGAAGTGGTTCTGCACTATGGTTCCCTGATGGCTGTGAAATGTGGCACCTCACAGAGTGGGAAATGGAGTGACAATAGCCCCACATTACTGACCACCTCCCCAGTTCTCCCGTGAACTCAGGGAGATTCTCATTTAGTCAAAAGACCGTCATCTCCTCGACTCCTCCGTCCGCTCTCCTCCATGACTCGGAAACCGATAAGTGGTTGAGGATAGTGTCTATTCTTTGGTAGGCAAACCCCCCCAAAAAAGTGTCCCTCCTCCTTGATATCCCCCTTTCGTAGAGGATAGTCATGTGTATCCTACCCGAGTCCTTTGTGAAAGAGTTTTGATATCTGCCATACCCCCTTTGAATCATATGTTGTTTTGTCAAGGGGAAAAGCATGCACACGTTGAAAAACGTTACGCTACTTATCGTTTTATCTATAAGATGTCTGCAACAGCTAGCGACATTTCTTTTTACCGCTTTACACATACATTTTGGGATTCCTCCTCTGCAAAAGTAAATTTGCCTGACGACGTGCTAGTGGACAAGGAGAGTCTAATTTCATTCGTTGCCACATTTCTGCTCCTCTCCTTGATTACCTTTGATGTTTTTCCAAAAGGAGGCGAGAAGAGGACGGAGGAGTAAGCAAAACCTATAGAGAATCTCCCAATAACAGACAGAACACAGTAACAGGTTATACTGCTCTGCCAAATAAGATCTCTGGGATGACCTTGCGTCACCCATGTTTTAAGCTAGTGCTTTCACATTTTCCATTGTGTGGGTTTTTCCAATCGACTCTAAACTGTTGTGAAATCAAGATAAAACGAGTTGGGGAGTATTGGGAGCTAACATACTGTATGCACATCTACAAATCGCTTAAAAGCACACAAAGACACACAAACCCAAACACTATTAATCATCGACAGCAATCCGTTTATTAACTCCATCTTATCTGCACTAGTCCTTTGGCTAAGTGACTGTGTGAAATAGAGTCGTGGGAGACGTTAGGTGCAGTTTGTGTCAGTCACTACTGTAGCCTAGGGGTCACCGCTGTTTCCACTCTGGGGCTGCAGATGTCTCTCCCAGTCAGAGAGCTCACAGGACGGTCAAACATATGGTGCTCTGGTAAAAAGTAGTGCACTATATAGGGAATATGGTGCCATTTGCGATGGAACAAGGCCCACATGGGAAAACAGCCCCAGAAACAGCCATTTTACAACCAGCGTAACATGAGGAACAAATGGCAATAGGGAATAGCCCTATAGGATCTGTAAAATATATTCTATGCTTGAAGTACTCAAATAACACCAATAGCCACAACAATGCCACCGTCTCTGGCTTTACATTTCATGAATCAATTGCAACCAACATTGAGCACCCTCTTAACACAAGGTGATCTCTCGTTAAACCATCAATATGCGCTAAGATCACCCGCACAGCTGATCTCAATTACAACCACTATTGGCAACCATTTTACCGTTCCCTAAAGCTGTTAAAGGCCCGATGCAGCAGTTTTTATATCAATATCAAATCATTTCTGGTTAACAATTAAGTACCTTGCCGTAATAGATCAGCTGTTGTACAATATATTAAACACAGGAAAAACAGAATTTCGACTGCCTTTAAATTGAAGTCCTGGTTGCTGCCAACATTTCTTAAAACTATTTAGACCTCTGGTGAGTATTATCTTCAGTAAATCTAATATTTGAGCTGGATAAGCACATATTTAACTATTTGACAATCAATCTGTATAACTGAAATTACATATTTCCTCGTTTACTAGAGAGAATCTACTGTGGCAATATACTCCGCACATTTTATTCATGTGAAGCTTGTGTTGGTATTTTCTATTTATTTTTCCATTTAATAAAAACTTGTCTTAAAACATACAGTATGTGGTCTGCAGAGTGGCACAGCGGTCTAAGACGCTGCATCATAGTGCTAGAGGCGTCACTACAGATCCGGGTTTGATCCCGTGCTGTGTTCGAGCTGGCCGCGACCGGGAGACCCATGAGGCAATTGGCCCAGCGTCGTCCGGGTTAGGGGAGGGTTTGGRCGGCCGGGATGTCCTTGTCCCATCGCGCTCTAGTGACTCCTTGTGGCGGGCCGGGTGTATATACGTTGACTTTGGTCGCCAGTTATACAGTGTTTCCTCCGACACATTGGTGCGGCTGGCTTCCAGGTTAAGCGAGCAGTGTGGCTTGGCAGGGTCGTGTTTCAGAGGACGTATGGCTCTCGACCTTCACCTCTCCCGAGTCCGCATGGGAGTTGCAGCGATGGGACAAGACTGTAACTACCAATTGGATATCATATAAATATACAGTATATCACATAAGTGAGTACACCCCTCACATTTTTGTAAATATTTGAGTTTATCTTTTCATGTGGCAACACTGAAGAAATGACACTTTGCTACAATGTAAAGTAGTGAGCGTACACCTTGTATAACAGTGTAAATTTGCTGTCCCCTCAAAATAACTCACACAGCCATTAATGTCTAAACCGCTGGCAACAAAAGTGAGTACACCCCTAAGTGAAAATGTCCAAATTGGGCCCAATTAGCCATTTCCCTCCCCGGTGTCATGTGACTCGTTAGTGTTACAAGGTCTCAGGTGTGAACGGGGAGCAGGTGTGTTAAATTTGGTGTCATCGCTCTCACACTCCCTCATACTGACTGGTCACTGGAAGTTCAACATGGCACCTCATGGCAAAGAACTCTGAGGATCTGAAAAAAATAATTGTTGCTCTACATAAAGATGGCCTGGGCTATAAGAAGATTGCCAAGACCCTGAAACTGAGCTGCAGCACGGTGGCCAAGACCATACYGCGGTTTAACTGGACAGGTTCCACTCAGAACAGGCCTCGCCATGGTCGACCAAAGAAGTTGAGTGCACGTGCTCAGCGTCATATCCAGAGGTTGTCTTTGGGAAATAGACATATGAGTGCTGCCAGCATTGCTGCAGAGGTTGAAGGGGTGGGGGGTCAGCCTGTCAGTGCTCAGAACATACGCCGTACACTGCATCAAATTGGTCTGCATGGCTGTCGTCCCAGAAGGAAGCCTCTTCTAAAGATGATGCACAAGAAAGCCCGCAAACAGTTTGCTGAAGACAAGCAGACTAAGGACATGGATTACTGGAACCATGTCCTGTGGTCTGATGAGACCAAGATAAACTTATTTGGTTCAGATGGTGTCAAGTGTGTGTGGCGGCAACCAGGTGAGGAGTACAAAGACAAGTGTGTCTTGCCTACAGTCAAGCATGGTGGTGSGAGTGTCATGGTCTGGGHCTGCYTGAGTGCTGCRGGCACTGGGGAGCRACAGTTCATTGAGGGAACCATGAATGCCAACATGTACTGTGACATACTGAAGCAGAGCATGATCCCCTCCCTTCGGAGACTGGGCCYCAGGGCAGTATTCCAACATGATAACGACCCCAAACACACCTCCAAGACGACCACTGCCTTGCTAAAGAAGCTGAGGGTAAAGGTGATGGACTGGCCAAGCATGTCTCCAGACCTAAACCCTATTGAGCATCTGTGGGGCATCCTCAAACGGAAGGTGGAGGAGTGCAAGGTCTCTAACATCCACCAGCTCCGTGATGTCGTCATGGAGGAGTGGAAGAGGACTCCAGTGGCAACCTGTGAAGCTCTGGTGAACTCCATGCCCAAGAGGGTTAAGGCAGTGCTGGAAAATGATGGTGGCCACACAAAATATTGACACTTTGGGCCCAATTTGGACATTTTCACTTAGGGGTYTACTCAGTTTTAATGACTCCAACCTAAGTGTATGTAAACTTCCAACTTCAACTGTATATATAATATACTGTATATACACATCAAATCTTACTGCCCACTACAGAGTACAGTTCAGTACAGTGTTGTACTATACTGGGCCTATATTCTTACAATAAATATTTTAGATTTATACCAGTCTTGGTATTTTCAATGTTCCTGATAGGTCGATATTTCATTGGGGTCAGGAGTTGAGGAGCTAGACGCAGCTGTCTGGTATCTAAATCGTTTGACACAGCAACAACGGAAGAGCAACTGATCTGCTGGTTTATTCCTGTGGGTTTTTTGGTTTCAACACGCAGGTGCATGTTATCTCCCGTTAGTAACGTTTTAAGAAATCCAGCGGTAACGTGCAGCTGTGCATTAAGTTCTGCCTCTTGGTTGCAATTTGATCCCATTAAAATGGAGGCCAGCTAGTCGGTCCCTGAGTTGAAGAGAAGGCTGTGGTGCAATGGAGTCCATGTCCTCTCCCAGTCACAGTCGCACAGGTGCTGCTGTCACTCTGCTGGCTATGGGCGGGCGGAGAGGCAGCTGTGTGGTTTCTCTGGGGCCTGGACAGAGAGAAAGTGGCTCTAACTTTAACAGCCCTGTTGGGGTCTGGGTGCTGCTGGCTGGTCTCTTTCTTTGGTTACATTGACAAGAAGACCCTGGCTCTTCTTCCCCCACACTGTCCACTTCCTATCTCGGCAGGAGGGTGGAGCGTTTCCCCTAGACTGGGCGTGTGGCCAGACCCCACCGTGCTGTGTGGCCACCCAAGGTAGAGGGAAAGGGGACACCTAGTCAGTTGCACAACTGAATGCAGGGGACTGGGAGAGGATAGGGGAGAGACCTGATTGAAGGAGTGGTAATACTATAGTGGGCAAATAATGGGTTAACTAACTGGGATCCTGTAAAGTATAGAAAAGGAATGATTGACCGATTGGATGTGCCCTATTGGCTGATTGGATGTGCCCTATTGGCTGATTGGATGTGCCCTATTGGGTGGTCCTCCTCTGCAGTATTGTCTTCCCAAATCCTTACAAATCCATGCCAACAGCAGCCCATATCTGATTTCTGTCCTCCACTCTTCCCCGTCTCACAACTCTGCCTGCCAGCCAGCCAGCAATTTAATATGCCATGTGGTTGGATATCTGAGACGACCTTTGATGGCGTCTGTAGGAGGGTTGAAGGGGTTTGGAGAGGCCACAGTGTATTTAACCCACATAGGACTAAAAATGTGATTGGAGAAGCTCCGTAACAGAATCTTCTAAGGGGCATGGCAAAGTTCACGATAGCAGTCACACACATATACACACACGCTCTGTACGTAGTCATACTATGACATTTGAAATGTCTATTCATTTGAAGCTTTTGTGAGAGTAATGTATACTGTCAATTTTTTTATTGTTTATTTCATTTTTTGTTTATTATCTATTTCACTCGCTTTGGCAATGTAAACATTGTTTCCCATGCCAATAAAGCCCTTTGAATTGAAAATTAAAAGAAAGAGAGAGGGAGAGAGAGAGAGAGAGACTCAGGGTCGCCCAGTGGCGCCCACCCAACAGGCCTCCAAGACCGGGCCATCTCCAAGAGACCTCTCCCCCACGGACTGAAACACCACGCGTGGAAAGAGTCCTGCAGGAGGCTGGAACACCAGGACCTTCACAGCTCCACATAAGTGCAACAGTAGGTGTGTGTGTGAAGGAATGTGGCTGGCCTTTCAGATGTCCTATCTCCAGAGGGGGAGTTGTGTTGTCTTAGCCTACTGTAGTAAATATTCATAGGGATTAGTCTCAAATGGCACCTTATTCCCTTTATAGTGCGCTACTATTTACCAACGCCCTATTGGACTGCAGAGAGAACATTTTGGGACGCACCCTGGTTTTTAACTCAACTGGGAGTGAAACAGAGTAAAACGTCACTGCTCACCACAAACTAAAGATTCCTGCAGTCTATACAGTGAGCCGGAGTCTCATAACTCGCCGGCGTTGAAGTGAATATGATAATCAAGACGATTCTACCGAGAGAAGGGGCAGTTCAGGAATGAAGGAAAATATTTGGCCTGGGATATATATATATATATATATATAGAGAGAGATAGAGATAGAGAGAGAGATCAAGGTTAACTTGTCTTTTGAGAAGACACACTCATCTGGCTCATCATCACCTCTGCTCATTGTTTCACTTCAGTCTCTGCCCACTGGGCAGACGTCAATTCAACGTAATTTCATTGAAATTACACAGGAACAATGTTGATTCAACCAGAGCGTGCATAGTGGGTATGCTGTGCTACACAGCCCTGATAAGGGTGCACTTATGCTTAATGCACTTAATTTTGTAGTACATGAACGGGCCAATACAATGAATGTGATCTGGATGTGTATATTCATATTCCTTCTGACTTTTAATAGACGGGTAAGGATTTGCAAAGACTTTGTGGACTAGACAATGAAACACATTGACAGTGGTCTCTATTAAAGCCTCAGGGCTTTGGGTTTTACCTGCCAGTCTGAACAAAACACACATCCATAACCCACACACACATCCATAACACACGCACACACACATCCATAACACACACACACACACATCCATAATACACACACACACACACACACATCCATAATACACGCACACACATCCATAATACACGCACATCCATAACTCCACAATCACAGCATTGTGCTTATCATAGGCACTATTGTATTCCCAGGTCAGTTAATGCTGCATATGTTATGACAGCAGTGACAGACCTTCCCCTTTCCCCAAAACATGTGAAATTCACCCATTACTATTTATTTTAAATAAGCTCAATTTCCTGCATTTCAAACATTGAAGCATGCTCCAACAACATTCATTGAAACATTATCCACATGACCCTACATGTATATGTTCAAATGATCATAGCAGCGTGCTTATCTTACGACCGCTCTGAGACTGTGTTTTGAGTGAGCTGGTTGCTTCCCCCCCACTCACTCGCTGACTCCAAGCATGCTCAGTGTGCTCTGATAGCCAGGGGGTTGACTGCTGCTAGCATCTCTCTGTCTCTCTCTCTCTCTTTCCTTCTCTCTCTTTTTTTTGCATTTCAAATGGCTGTCCCCCTCCGCTCTCTACTCCTTCCCTCTCTTCTTTAAAAAGAAAACAGTGTGGGATCCAGAGGGCTGGATATAACCTTCACATGGACAGCTATCTCTCTCAGATTGCCTATGCGCCCATGCTCTCTCTCACACACGCTTGAGTAGTCACATATACACACACACGCGCCAGGGTCCGGCTCTCTCTGTCTCAATGACAGATACTCACCACTCCATGGACCAGGAACTCAAACAGTTTGCTCTTGGTGGCTTTGCGCGCTCCCCCCGCCGTCTCCTCCGTAGCCATTTGCGCCGTCCCCTCGCTTTCCCCTGCTTCTACTACGTCTCCCTCTCTTTCTTTTGTCTTTCTCTCTCCCCCTCTTCCCCTTCACCCGAGCTTTCAAATCCCCTCCCTTGCTTCACTTTCCACCTCTTTGTGCTCTCCTTTTCTAGCGCCGTCCCCCGACTCGCTCTCTCTCGCTCTCCTTCGTTCTCTCTCAACCCTCTCCCCCTCTCTCTCCCTCTGTGTTTTTGCCGTGCAGCCCTGCCGAGGCGCTCACTCTGTCTCAGAGCACACTTTTTAGTTGATCTGCCTTTCAAGAGTAGAAGCCCTGCGGAGAGGGGGAGTGGGGGCCCCGGCAGGGGGGTTTGAGCCGGCCCACCCCTGGCGGCCCCCTGCCACAGCTGTTGCATTCCATTCCATTGGTAGATAAGGGCATACGGTGTGACTGGCTGCCTGTGCCTGGTTGTTTGAGCAAGGGGACTGGGGAGGTTAGCCTCAGACATTCCCACCTCCTAGTGACGAACCCAGAGGCCATGGTCAGCCCCTTCAGCACACAACTCATTCTCAAAAAAGGACAAGTGGCTCTTAAAGGGGCCACACTGTATATTACTACTCAAACAGAGTGCAGTATCAAACCTAAATCGCTGTGTCTCTCAAGTAACAGGATCAAATGTAGCTGAAAATAAATTTGCCATCTACATACACTTCTATCACGCTGTACAGCCTATCATATTTATATGGCATAGTACTGTCATTGGTCAGCGAGGCAAAGATTCAGAGAACAGTTCCTGGTTGGACACAACTGTGTGCAACACTGTGTCTAATGAGCCAACTAATCTCCTCCAAAGCCCACTTCACAACTGGAGAGGGCCTCCTTCAGAACACCTTCACTTCCTGCCTTTCAATGACCATGTCCCAAATGGCACCCTATTCCCTATATCGTGCTCTTCTTTTGACCTGGCTAAAAGTAATGCACTACATAGGGAATAGGGCGCTATTTGGGACGTATTCCATATCTGGCTTAGCCTGGCATTGTCAGAGAGGCATTCAGAATGGTCTAAGGGTTCTTCCCCTCCACGCTTCATTAGTTGTAGGGTGAAGTTGCCCTTAGACCCGTGTTTCAAAGTCGGGGAGAACTGCAGGGGAAATTATTAAGATTATTGTATGGGACGATATAGAAACGTTTTTGAGAAAGGTCATTTGAAAAACGCTATTTTATTGAGGAAATGTATTTATTGGTTTCTTTTCATTTTGGTAAGAGATGAAAATGCAATGAATTGAAGGTTATTTGTTTAAAATCTAAATTGACAGATTTTAAGGTTGTGGGATTTGGGGTGGGATCGCAAGATATTCTTGCGAATAAACGGGATCCCTAAAAATTCTGGTGGAAAAAATGGGATCCCCACTGAAAAAGTTTTAATACCACTCCCCTAGACAATGAGGTTGCCATGATGGTATGAGGGCCAGGTTGGGAATTTAGCCAGGACACCGGGGTTAACACCCCTACTCTTACAATAAGTGCCATGGGATCTTTAGTGACCACAGAGTCAGGACACCAGTTTAACGTCCCATCCAAAAGACAGCACCTTACACAGGGCAATGTCCACAATCACTGCTCTGGGGCATTGGGATCTTTTTTGGGGGACCAGAGTGCCTCCTACTGGCCCTCCAACAACACTTCCAGAAGCATCTGGTCTCACATCCAGCGACTGACCAGAACCAACCCTGTTTAGCTTTAGAAGCAAGTCAGTAGTGGGATGCAGGGTGGTACGTAGTTTTTACGTTATTTCAAGGAAATTAGGCTGCACCAACACGGAAAAGACGTTGAATTGACGTCTGTGCCCAGTGGGAAGGGCTAATTGAGTAACTGTAAGTGACTGACCTAACAAGAGGAAAACTGCTGGTGCACTACCAAGTTTCTAAATTGCAACCTTGTGTATTCTACTATTCTCAATACTAACTCCCAACATTATGCTGTTTTCCCCCCCCCCCATGAGGCCCCCTGATGATGTGAGGCCCACAGGCAATTGCAATATGACGCATGTCCATACAGGATTTAGCTAGTGGTCACTAGCTGGCACAGCCACAAAGTCCTTAAATCAGATTTTAAACCTAAACCTAACCTTGTAAGTAAGCATTTCACTGTAAGGTCTAAACCTGTTGTATTTCGGCGCATGTGACAAATAACATTTTATTTGAACCCTAACATTAACCACACTGCTAACGCTAATGCAAGCGTTTCACTACACTCGCAATAACATCTGCTAACCATGTGTATGTGACCAATACAATTTGATTATATTTGAATGCTGAAATAAAAATTAAGCCCAAAATATATAATTTTTGTTTTCATGAATTTTTAAGCTGGCCCATCTAGCAGAAATCGCTCAGTTCTGCCTCCAGAGCAAGATTCATCCCAATAAACGTCAACCTGCTGTGTCTGCATGCACGTGGGTGTGACTGCATGTGTTTTTTGGGGACCTCAGAGAGAAAGAGAGAGCGAGGCAGTCTGCCTATTGGTCGGGTTACTAAATCGTGGAGAGAGACCTGTCTGTTGCAGACATGGCCGCTGCCGGTCATTATACTGATTCACAGAATCCTCCTCCCCCTCTCTCTCTCCTCCCTCTGACTGACCAAACAAGGGAGTGAAATATTAATGAGTTGATTTAAATGACAAAGGGTTGTGAAGTTGGGCAGGATCAAAGGCTTATGACACATGCCAGTTGTTAGGATTGTCACCAGCAGCTCTGTGATATGTGGCCAGGGTGAGAAATGGTAGTGGCACTGGCGGGTTAGAGATAGGATGGAACAATATCCAGAGCAACTTACATACATTTTCATTTGTTTTGTTGTTGCCATACTGGTCTCCCATGGGAATGCAACAAACAACCCTGGCATTGCAAGCGCCACGTTCTACCAACTCAGCCACACGGGACAAGGATTGGAACAATTCCAACAAATCTCTAATTCAAAACGGATCAAAAACGGATCAAAAACCTGACGGCAGAAAAATAGACATATGTCTACCCCAATGCTCTCTGTGGTATATCTCCTCCAAAATGGATTTGATACAAGGTGTTTCTATTGAAATGGCAGAGGGGGGTACATGGGACAGCACCGGGGGAAGGGAATACTGTCTGTATTGAGGGTAATCGAGTTCCCACTTCCCTACATTCTCCACTCTGAGCTTGGACTTGAGTGCTCTGGCAAGCGAGGGAGACTTTCTCGAACAAGTGACAGCAGTATTGTTCAGTTATTGTAGCCAAGGGCCAGCTGGTATGTGGGCCTGTAAACGTCTAGGTCAAAGGTCACGATTCCTCAACTTCCCCTGGAGTGACTCTGACCCCTAATGAGGGAGTAGTGGCACCCAGCGCAAATTCATAATTTAACTAGCTAGAGGAAACTGAGAAACATGTTCAAAATAATAGCAAACAGAATCATAGGATAGGTCAAATTAAAGGGCGTGTGGAGCTAATGGTTTCAAATGATCTAAAAAAAAAAAAAATCTTCATATTTTCCAGTTATTGTTTGGTCATTGAGCCATTCAATAAATGTAATCCATCTATTGGGCAGTGTGCTCTGTCCCCGTTTTAAAACGTGTTTTTCCCTTGTTGGTGGCGACACCTACTGTTGAGATGGGTGAAGTGCCTCTTGTCATTGTGATCTACAGAATACAGTATGTGCTGCAAAGCCCCATAGATATTGTGGTCTTACGGTTGACTCCATCCTTCGTCCCCTTAAAAGATAGATTTATTTTTCTTGTGCATGAAAAATCTGTGTTGTAGTGATTATGTTATTTAAATTATACACCTCTTTTCATTTCTAACTAGATATACAGTAGAATAGAAAAATCTCAAATAATCTAATCTAAAATAATCTAATACAAATATGAATCTGTTCTGGTGTAAGCACCAAATAAATAGACCTTGAAACAAGCAGAGCCAGAGAGAAACGGTGTCCTTGTTTCTCCAGCAACAGCACGTGGGCGTCAAAAGATAACAAAGAGATCCAACAGTTCAGGAAAAGGCATCGTCGGCTTGTGCGCAGGAGTACCCCTTGCTGGACCCCCGCTGTCTTCCTCACCAATAGGCCTACCAATTTCACCAAAATGGTCATATCCCATTCTGTTGCAAATAGGGGGGAGAGGGGGGCTAACCTGGGGTAAGTGCTTGCAGGGAGCAAAAGTACTATCAATTGCCAGCAGAGGAGGCACATACTGGTGAGCAGACACCCCTGTCTAGGAGGGGAATAGACGCAGTCTGCTTAAATGAAAAAGGACCCCACCCTCACTGACTGTGATGCAGTGCGATGTAGGAATATGTGGAAATATACTAGACCCAGTCATGAATAATCTATTTCCACACTCGTTCTCCTTTTTGACATTTAAATAAAGGGAACATCCATTTTTGGACTTTGAAATGAGTTGAAATTGAATCCCAGATTGACCCTTTAGTGCAACGATGAAGGAGCCCAGGGAATTATCATTCCTAAACCCGAACCACCATTCCTACAGTATCCGTCTGATTGAATGGGCACACAGACACAATAGAGTGGTGAGGAGGAGCTCCGCGGACCCTTAGTGTCCCGAAGTAATTTAGCCATTCATTGTAATAACTGCGATCTGCAGAGTTGATATTTTCTTGAGTTTTCTTGTGTCAATAAACTTATGACATTCCTGGATTACTCATTATATTAAGAAAGTCAGATTTAAATCAACAAATACAATGCATTCGGAAAGTATTCGGACCCCTTGACTTTTCCCACATTTTGTTACGTTACAGCCTTATTCTAAAATGGATTAAATTGTGTGTTTTTTTTTTATTTTTTAAATCAGTCTACACAATAAGCCATAATGACAAAGTTTAAAAAATTATGAAATATGACATTTAAATAAGTATTCAGAACCTTTACTCAGTACTTTGTTGAAGCACCTTTGGCAGCGATTACAGCCTCGAGTCTTCTTGGGTAGGACGCTACAAGCTTGGCACACCTGTATTTGGGGAGTTTCTCCCATTCTCTGCAGATTCTCTCAAGCTCTGTCAGGTTGGATGAGGCACGACACTGCACAGCTATTTTCAGGTCTCTCCAGAGATGTTCGATCAGGTTCAAGTCCGGGCTCTGGCTGGGCCACTCAAGGACATTCAGAGACTTGTCCTGAAGCCACTCCTGCGCTGTATTGGCTGTGTGCTTAGGGTCGTTGTCCTGTTGGAAGGTGAACCTTCGCCCCAGTCTGAGGTCCTGAGCGCTCTGGAGCAGGATTTCATCAAGGATCTCTCTGTACTTTGCTCCGTAGGGATGGTGCCAAGTTTGCTCCAGACGTGTCGCTTAGCAGTCATTCCAAAGAGTTCAATCTTGGTTTCATCAAACCAGAGAATCTGGTTTCTCATGGTCTGAGAGTCTTTTAGGTGCCTCTTGGCAAACTCCAAGTGGGCTGTCGTGTGCTTTTTACTGAGGAGTGGCCTCCTGGAGGCAGTCCCAGAATTCAGGTGTGTGAAGGCTACCTGTGTCCTTCATAACTTCATGAGGATGGACACGAGGACCAGGTGGGGATCTGCAGCTCGCCGCCATGTGCCAGAGGAGAAGTCTGCTGCTCTGAAGGATGTTTCAAGGATGGGGTCCAACAACGCAGCAAGAGAGGCAATCTGTGTGCGGGAGATCTTCACCTCCTACTTCTTCGAAGAGGGTGTTGTTCCCTGGCAACACTATGTACAACCAAAGGCTCTTTATAACACATCCACATTGCAATAAGAGTATTATTCAATTTACAGTGTATTACAAAGTTATTCATCCCCTTTTGGACACTACAGTGAAAATGGTTAACTTTGTTAAAACAAGGCCCCTGAACTCGTGTATTTTCTGCATTATGCAATGATARGGGCAGCGACAATGTAACGCTTTTACAACATACAGAAGTGCACTTGTTATCAAGGGGCAAATTATTGACACGTTTTTTTTAATTGAGAGACGAGCTTAAAGTTTTCTTTACTGACCATAATTTTCTGACCGCTTGCATGATGACGAGTTTCTCACACGACTGGCCTATCTGGGTGATGTTTCTTGCCTGAATGATCTGAATCTAGGATTACAGGGACTCAACTATATTCAATGTGCGGGACAAAATTGAGGCTATGATTAAGAAGTTGGAGCTCTTTTCTGTCTGCATTAACAAGGACAACACACAGATCTTTCCATCATTGTATGATTTTTTTGTGTGCAAATGAACTCAAGCTTACGGAAAATGTCAAATGTGATATAGCGAAGCACCTGAGTGAGCTAGGTGAGCAATTATGCAGGTACTTTCCCAAAACGGATAACACAAACAACTGGATTCATTATCCCTTTCATGCCCTGCCTCCAGTCCACTTACTGATATCTGAACGAGAGTCTCATCTAAATTGCGACAAGCGGTTCTGTGAAAATTGAATTTAATCAGAAGCCACTGCCAGATTTCTGGATAGGGCTACGCTCAGAGTTTCTTTTCTTGGCAAATTGCACTGTTAAGACACTGATTGCAACCACGTACCTACAGTTGAAGTCTGAGGTTACATAGGTTGGAGCCATTAAAACTCATTTTTCAACCACTCCACAAATTTCTTGTTAACAAACTATAGGTTTTGGCAAGTCGGTTAGGACATCTACTTTGTGCATGACAAGTCATTTTTCCAACAGTTGTTTACAGACAGATTATTTCACTGTATCACAATTCCAGTGGGTCAGAAGTTTACATACACTAAGTTGACTGTGCCTTTAAATAGCTTGGAAAATTCCAGAAAATTATGTCATGGCTTTAGAAGCTTCTGATAGGCTAATTGACATAATTTGAGTCAATTGGAGGTGTACCTGTGGATGTATTTCAAGGCCTACCTTCAAACTCAGTGCCTCTTTGCTTTACATCATGCGGAAATCAAAAGAAAATCAAGTCTGGTTCATCCTTGGGAGCAATTTCCAAATGCCTGAAGGTACCACGTTCATCTGTACAAACAATAGTACGCAGGTATAGTACGCACCATGGGACCATGCAGCCGTCATACCGCTCAGGAAGGAGACGCGTTCTGTCTCCTAGAGATGAACATACTTTGGTGCAATAAGTCCAAATCAATCCCAAAACAACAGCAAAGGACCTTGTAAAGATGCTGGGGGAAACAGGTACAAAAGTATCTATATCCACAGTGAAACGAGTCCTATATCAACATAACCTGAAAGGCCGCTCAGCAAGGAAGAAGCCACTGCTCCAAAACCGCCATTAAAAAAGCCAGACTACAGTTTGCAACTGCACATGGGGACAAAGATCGTACTTTTTGGAGAAATGTCCTCTGGTCTGACGAAAGAAAAATAGAACTGTTTAGCCATAATGACCATCATTATGTTTGGAGGAAAAATGGGGATGCTTGCAAGCCGAAGAACACCATCCCAACCGTAGGATATTTATTTATATATATATAACATATTTATTGTATCAAATGGTAGCCTACAATGGCATATACATTAATAGGCTACTTGATGGCCAGAGGCAAATGTATAATTTATCCACAATTAATGTCAGTTTAATTTATTTATTTATTTCACCTTTATTTAACCAGGTAGGCAAGTTGAGAACAACTTCATTTACAACTGCGACCTGGCCTTTGAGGACTTTTCCACATTGAAAGAACCACGCGAGGGAGTTCCATAACTTCCATTTCKAATTTCCACTCGGGCAGCCCCCGAGACCCAATAACTGAGCATACATTTTTAAAAAAACTTCGCTTGATACCATTTTCTTTAAGCAAAGTCAACATTAGAATGCAGTTTAAACCACCTCCGAGCGAATTTATGTAATGCCACAACGTAGTTTCCAGTTGGAAATAGACGTCTCCATAACGACTGACTCTCTAAATAACCAACCAACAACTGGTATAAAGTAGTCACCACGAAATGCTCCCTCTAGTTTAAGTGCCTCAGCCAATAGCTATAGTGCTCGTGCTCTCTCAAAACACACAAACCCCCCCCGGAACTCCCCACCAATCACTCAGCAACAGCCTGCTTTCACTGCCTGACAATCAGCAGCAGGTCGCAGTGAAATATTTCTTTATGAGAAATGCCATGGCGGCCGCAACTTAGAAATAGACCAAAAAAAAGCGAATATGAAAACAGCTCGGAACAGGATATAGCTGAGTACACATGCGCACTAGTCTAACTCAGGTCGTTTTTATGCCCTATATCAGGAGCTGGCGGGAAAAAATGTTCTGCTTAAAACAATTCAGAGACTGCAACGAATACATAAGAATGACACATATATATAAGGAGAGCGAATCAATATTACAATCCTGAAATCAGCTGCAACTGTCAATATTAAAACAAAGCTTAAAACGATGTTTGAGAACTTGATTCCAGAAAATGAATGGTGAAGTCGCTTCCGGACACGGTTTCCTCACCACTCTATTCTTGTGTAAACACTAGCGAGAGACACTGAGCACACAGAAGACCATGTTGAGCATACTGCAGCACAGTTTAATCAATTAATCGCCATTAGTTATACTGCGAGGGGTCATCAATGACGACATTGTCAAAATCCCAGTCTAAACATAGAACATATCCAACAGGCGGATAAATCTGGTGGATAAATATTCCAAATTGAACAGGCTAGAATTAAATTGTTCCAAATCTATTCACAACTATAAAAGTCATGGCTTCCAGTATGCAGCCACAAACTAAATGTGATTCCGAGACGCCAATGCCAACTCGCTGAATAACGACTGATTTTACTTGACAGCGCTGCTCAAAGTGCCGTTGTAGCACTGTAACAATAAACTGATCAAAGAAACGGGAAAAATCCATACACAGTCTGGCCAGAGCCAGTCTCTCAATACACCCGCTTTGTCTACATTCACTAGAGAAAGGCAACAAGAAGGAAAGGAGAAAGAGAGAAAAGGTGTCATTAAGGGAGAAATAGGGGGAACATAAAAGATGTCTTCCAGAAAGTGCTGACACTTGTTTTAAAGTATGGTGCTCCCTTCACATACACAGAATGTTAGAGTACACACAAACTCCTTCATGTTATTGTCACAGTTGGGGTGCGAGAGGGGGAACTGACCGAGGGGACAGGAAGAAGTGTATGGAATAAAGTCTAGCAGCAGATTTGTAATAGTCAGACTGGTACAAACTAGAATTCATGTCGCACAGAAAATACTTGCATAGTAATAGAATATTATATATTAGCATAAAGTAGTCATAGGTTGTAGGATAGTAATAGAATATACACTGCTCAAAAAAATAAAGGGAACACTTAAACAACACAATGTAACTCCAAGTCAATCACACTTCTGTGAAATCAAACTGTCCACTTAGGAAGCAACACTGATTGACAATAAATTTCACATGCTGTTGTGCAAATGGAATAGACAAAAGGTGGAAATTATAGGCAATTACCAAGACACCCCCAAAAAAGGAGTGATTCTGCAGGTGGTGACCACAGACCACTTCTCAGTTCCTATGCTTCCTGGCTGATGTTTTGGTCACTTTTGAATGCTGGCGGTGCTCTCACTCTAGTGGTAGCATGAGACGGAGTCTACAACCCACACAAGTGGCTCAGGTAGTGCAGTTCATCCAGGATGGCACATCAATGCGAGCTGTGGCAAAAAGGTTTGCTGTGTCTGTCAGCGTAGTGTCCAGAGCATGGAGGCGCTACCAGGAGACAGGCCAGTACATCAGGAGACGTGGAGGAGGCCGTAGGAGGGCAACAACTCAGCAGCAGGACCGCTACCTCCGCCTTTGTGCAAGGAGTTGCACTTCCAGAGCCCTGCAAAATGACCTCCAGCAGGCCACAAAGTTGCATGTGTCTGCTCAAACGGTCATAAACAGACTCCATGGAGGTGGTATGAGGGCCCGACGTCCACAGGTGGGGGTTGTGCTTACAGCCCAACACCGTGCAGACGTTTGGCATTTGCCGGAGAACACCAAGATTGGCAAATTCGCCACTGGCGCCCTGTGCTCTTCACAGATGAAAGCAGGTTCACACTGAGCACATGAGCACATGTGACAGACGTGACAGAGTCTGGAGACGCCGTGGAGAACGTTCTGCTGCTGCAACATCCTCCAGCATGACCGGTTTGGTGATGGGTCAGTCATGGTGTGGGGTGGCATTTCTTTGTGGGGCCGCACAGCCCTCCATGTGCTCGCCAGAGGTAGCCTGACTGCCATTAGGTACCGAGATGAGATCCTCAGACCTCAGACCTTGTGAGACCATATGCTGACACATCACATTTGTGGCCTGCTGGAGGTCATTTTGCAGGGCTCTGGCAGTGCACCTCCTTGCACAAAGGCGGAGGTAGCGGTCCTGCTGCTGAGTTGTTGCCCTCCTACGGCCTCCTCCACGTCTCCTGATGTACGGCCTGTCTCCTGGTAGCGCCTCCATGCTCTGGACACTACGCTGACAGACACAGCAAACCTTTTTGCACAGCTCGCATTGATGTGCCATCCTGGATGAACTGCACTACCTGAGCCACTTGTGTGGGTTGTAGACTCCGTCTCATGCTACCACTAGAGTGAGAGCACCGCCAGCATTCAAAAGTGACCAAAACATCAGCCAGGAAGCATAGGAACTGAGAAGTGGTCTGTGGTCACCACCTGCAGAATCACTCCTTTTTTGGGGGTGTCTTGGTAATTGCCTATAATTTCCACCTTTTGTCTATTCCATTTGCACAACAGCATGTGAAATTTATTGTCAATCAGTGTTGCTTCCTAAGTGGGACAAGTTTGATTTCACAGAAGTGTGATTGACTTGGAGTTACATTGTGTTGTTTAAGTGTTCCCTTTATTTTTTTGAGCAGTGTATATTATCAAACTCCATTAGGAAAAAAGCTTGATGACATGCAGAAAAAAGTATCATTCTATGCAGAGTTAGCATAAGCCTAATACTATTAACAGGTGAATGATTGCATGCATTGATACCCAGTATAAAAGTCCAGCAAATCATCATTCCTGGGGTGGTTTCAGGACCTGACATATTACAGATTTGGGACTAGTTTAGAATAAGACCTTGGTTGCCACGGGAGTTATTTGGAACAAAGCATCTTTATCCAGAGAGCATTTACGGTTGAGCTCCTTGGCAGTTGCCCCCTTGCACTGAAAGGGAACATTGTGAGAGTGGATGGAGACTCTGTCCGCAGCCTCACAATGAGCTGAGTTTCCTTGCAGCCTTAGGCGGGCACCAACACTCAACACACTGCAGGAAGGCTTCTGGACAATACCTGAGGGCATTTCCTGTTTGCTGTCACCATAGCAACCACTTGTCCTACCTTTCCGTTACAGGTAGGGACTTAAACCGGAGCCAATGAGAAACTGGGACAATGTGAAAATATTTCAGTCGCTTTATTTTAACTGCTACAGTAGCTGCTGGTTTAGTGCCAATGTAAACTACTTCAAGCCAAAACTTGATGGGTGTTGAGCGAAACCGCATATCTGGATCTGCATAGGCCAGGGTAAAGCCCATAGTGGAGAGCTACAGTAGCTATAGAAGGAGACGTGGCTAAAGTTCAGAAGTCGGGTGCATCCCATTCCTATATTGTGCCCTACTTTTGACCAGGTCCCATGGGACGCAACCGTACAGTCCAGTCCCACCCCTCCCCTACAGGACCTCAGAGCAGCACTGTGTTGCTGGGTTAGCCCAGTACAGTACACTGATCCACAGTGAAAATGCAGAATCATAGACAGTCAGCCATCATGAACGTACCAGACCCAGCCAGGTGTCTAATCTAAGAAAAATGGTATTGGGAATATTCTGAATATACACTGGCAACCCTCTCCTCTCGCTACAGAAAGTCTCCCCTCCCCCTCTGTACTGTAGCCTAGTCTGCATATAGCTATGCAGCCCATTAGCCCTGATCCTTCAGCACCATTCTGCCCAGGCTGGATGGAGGAGGGAGCAGACAGAACAAGGACAGGGGTGAGTCCCAATGGAAGCCTATTCCCATTGGGCTCTGGTCAAAAGTAGTGCACTATGTAGGGAATAGGGTGCTATTTGGGATGCAACCCAGGTTCAGAAGGAGGCCTTTTATCAGACTGTTCCCAGTCCAGGATACACTCCAAAAAACTGCTGTGTTTGGATGACCCAACTGCTGGGTTGTAGGTATTGAGTCACTTAGTTGGGTTGTTTTCTTTAAAAAGAGCAAGGTTGGGTTGTTGATGCATGACACAGTGGGTCAGATCAGAAGACTGGAGGAGTGGCTTAGTTGGGGCATGGCTTTCAGGATGTTTTTGGGGCTCCCGTGAGAGTTAATGTCATTCCAGCACATCTGTTCTGTTGTATTGTTATCAACTGTTAAGGTTGAACACTTTTGTAGTTTAATGAGGCTTACAAAAGTGTATGAGTTAAGAGCCTATGCTTATCCCAATGTTGGGATAGTAATCACCTTGTAATTTTTTAAATAACATTATTATTTACATATTGTAGTAGAATATGTAATGTGACAAAATATTAAAGGAAAGTAGAAATTTGTAGTATACAAACATAACATGATCAACAGGAATTACATTTACTTTCACGGGTGGCCAAAAATAACAGAAGCCACACCCCTAATAAGCCCCACCTCCTGAAAATAACCTATGGATTACATTAAAAAAGACCCAGCCTGAAAGTGAATAAAAACCCAATTGATGGTTAAATTAACCTGTTTGGATAATCCCAACATGTTGGGTTATTCACGGAACCCAAATGGCTGGGTCAGCGTGTGTTCTGTCCAATATTTACACAGCACTGGGTTACCAAATAACCCACATCTAGAAAAACTGAAGAGAGACAACATCAGTGTAAGGTATACGAAATAAACTGATTGATTCTATGATTAAAGTATCTGGGTTAATTCACCATGCCAAAATGGGACATTGGGGAGGAAATGGGGTGAAATGAACTGGAAACAAACGGGTCAGACAGGACTGACGTTGGTTCCCCAATCCAGATCTGATGCTGCATGTGCTTGAGACCCAAAGATGCTCATTAAAATGCTGCAAAACCTATTGTTGCTCAACATGCACCGTCTGAGTCTGACAGTATGGACTATTACATCAAAAGGTACACTCTCAAAAAAAGGTTATTGATGGGTTCTATGGTCAGGGGTGAGCATGATGTGTAACCATTTTATTTAGCATATCAGAAGGGTTATTTACTGCTGTGATGGTTGTMWAGAACCATCTTGTTCTTTCCCTCTACACCATGTTTTCCTTTATGCCATGAAATGCTACACTGTTAAAACGTTCCTGTAATTTGATGGTACTCTACAGCCCTTATGGTACTTATGTGAAGTTAATGTAATAACATGTGACAACATGAAACTACACGTGAAAACGTGGTCACATGTGAAGTGTTCCAAAAACACATGATTTCACATTTGAAATTTCATGTGAAATCATGTGATTTTTCTGTAAGGTAGGCTACTGGTTGCAGTGAAAGTATGGTAAACAATAACAAGCTACTGAATTTTGTGTATTTGTTCCAACCGTCAGTGGAAGTGTTGTACCAGTTTGAGTGGTTGATCTTGTCAAAGGTTGAGCACCTCTTTTAACACAGTCAGTTCTGCAATCTTTGTAAGAACATGTGACAATAAAGATATTCAGTTTTAAGAGGTTACTGTGCATTTCACAGTAACTTAATGGCAGTTAGTTGCCTGGTAGTTATTGTAAAATTCCCAGTAACTGCTAGTAACTTACTGTACTTTCACTGATCTTTTCTGATTATTATTATATTTTTGATTTAATGATCCGGAAAACAATGCATTGGCAGGGCAATTCAAGCAAAGCCATAATGCAGCGATAATGTATTGGTCCTATAGCCAACTGCACAAACATCATTGCTATAGTACTGTTTTAATAGGTTAATGTTGCATAGATTTGTTTTTTAAGTCAAGTTGAAAACAATTCTGAGCGGTAGATCTCGGCTTGCATTTTGACTCAGAAAAGGTATCCAGCCCATTGATTTTTTGTTGCTTCTGGTGACTTTGTAAGAGCTGTTTGCAAAGAGGGTCTGTGTTCAGGTACTTTGGATGAAGGGGCACGGGACGGAGGGGAGTAAGTTAAGTTTCCCCGTTATCTCTTTTCCATTCTTTTTCCCAATGGCTTTGTTCAGTTTCTGCCATTCCGGCTCGAAGTTGGGCCAAGATGGCCACCGCATTCTCATTAAAGGGGAAATCAGCAGTTGCTACCTCCATTTTTGGATACATAAATTGATTTATACCCATTGATTCTTGAAGAATATAACTTAAAAATAAATGCCGCGTTAGCTATGTTCAACTGACGTACCCCATCGGAACCCAAAATATAAAACTTAACATTGTAAACAAAGTAAATGTATATATGTGACCACTGCCCTACGGCCTACAGGGACAAAATGAAGAACCCTTTTCTGGTACTAATTAGCTATTTTTATGAGAGTGTACTGTACAGAAACTGCATTCCGTCGGTGCTGGTTGGCCTCAGAAAAGATGTGACAAATACCACACCCACCATCAACATAACTCAAACCAAATTACAAATCACCCTTACCGCCGGCATCAATCCATGCAGCTGCTGCTGGCCATATCTGGATGGTTTTAATTTGCAACTCGGCTGCACTGCACACTGTCTGGCTGCACACTCGTTCTGGATGCATGGCTCTGGCGGACATGGCGGAGGCGCAGTACTGAGCGTTTGATTTAAATAGGTCAGCCTTGGTGAACCCAGACAGGCTGTCTCAGACAGAAAACCCGGCAACTTTAGCATCCCGGCAACTTTTTTGCTTACTTAAAAAAAWTMTTTTATCTGAAAGGTATTTCCGGCAACAAAGCCTGTACTTTTATTTCCGCCAACCAACACAGTCATCATTGCAGTAACGCGTTTAAAAGTCCAGCCAACCCCTCAGTATAAACGTACCCTTTCATCTTACCGGCTTTGGCACCCATTAAATCATGAACATTAATGAACATTCGATTGTTGTTGTCCGACAAACGTGTCCTTGTCATTTTGAAAAAGTATAGCCTACACACAAAAACGGCAGTCTGCATAGCCGTAATGCTGAAGAGGCATTGGCACGCATTACACTCGACAGGTATTGTCCTTACTGAAACTCCCAAAGTTATCCAATCGTTATATGTTAACTAAGTTGAGGTGAGTGCTGCTCATCCTCTTCAGTCAAGTTGGCTCTATTAGCACTAATTAGAATATGTTGCATGTTATGTAGCTTAACAAGTGGATTGTTTTACTCGTCTCTCGCTTAGTAGCCTACTCCCTACCAAAAGCCTGTGATAATCAGTTAATGTGATTTTGTGTCACTGAATCGCTTCTGTAAAGGTTAATTGGTCTCTGGCTGGGCAAATAAGTACATGGAGGTGGTAGCTCATTTATTTGTTTGCTCATCTATCACTGACCAGAAACATGCAATAAATCAAGTCTAGGCCTATCATTTTTTGCTCTATCGTGTACGGCCAACTCCAAAAGCCAGCGGAGGTTGTGAAATATGAACGAGACTGCTTTCGAAAATACAGATTGCTACTATTTTCTATCGTATCGTATCATCAACAAGGCAGTTAACCCACTGTTCCTAGGCCGTCGTTGAAAATAAGAATTTGTTCTTAACTGACTTGCCTAGTTAAATAACGGTTAATTAAAAAATATATATAAATTTGTACACACACATTTCCCCACAGTGTTCTCCAATTTATAGATGTGTTGTTTATTTGATGTATTACTAAAATAAAGGTTCTATAAAACAAGTAATAAACTTGAGTTCTTACTGATAAAAAAAAACTTCAATAGTGGTAAAGACCGACTTCAAAGAGACCACATTCAAGTCCTTCATCCCCCCACTTAGTCTGATTGCTGTGCTCTCTGGCTCCACAACAAACCCCCGCCAGGCCATCTAGAGGTGTGAATACCCAGCCAGCCTACAAGTAGAGGATGGTAAGTGCTTTACAGCAGAAAGAGACTTGGGGCCAGCAGCACAACCTTGTGTTCTAAATACTGTAATTGTAAATAGTGTGTACATTTTTTAATATATATTTTTTAAACTTTGTGTGTGGTTTGTGGTGTGTTCACTTATGACATTAGATCAGTGTTGGCTGCTAACTTGGCCCTTATCTTAAATATTTCACTTCTGTGGAGACATTGGATCAGCATTCTTGTCGCGTTTCCTGTTAGTACATTTTATGTAGGGAGGCTAACGATCCATAATGTATGACATTCCTGGGGGTGTGTAAACTTTTTTTTTTTATTAGCATAGCATTTTTGTATGTTTTCTATAGTTATGTTCTTGAAAATGTATCAATTTGGCCACTTGGGTACATTTGGGCAAATCATGAAGGACACCTGGGTGATTTCATACATGTAGCTTGCTCATTCTTGACATTATAAGTCTGAAACTTTGCACATACACTGTTGCCCTCTTGTGGACACCATCTAAATTACCTCCAGCTTCCTAGCTGACTGTGTGGTGACTTTTCTCTTGCATTTAAAAAAAAAATATATATTTAAACGGTTGGTTTTTTCTTTGTATTTTCTTTTACCAGTTCGAATGTGTTATTTTCTCCTACATTCATTTCACATGAAAGTTTTTCCTTTCAAATGGTATCAAGAACATGCATATCCTTGCTTCAATGCCTGAGCCACGGGCAGTTAGATTTGGGTATGTCATTTTAGCCGAAAACTTTTTTAAAAAAGGGCTGATCCTTAAGAGGTTTTAAGTTATTTTGGGGGGTATCTGTACTTTACTTTATTATTCATATTTGACAACTTTTACTTCACTACATTCCTAAAGAAAATTCTGTACTTTTTTACTCCATACATTACTGACACCCAAAAGTACTCGTTACATTTTTAATGCACCCTTATCAAGAGAACACCCCTGGTCATCTCTACTGCCTCTGATCTGGCAGTCTCACTAAACACAAATGCTTTGTTTTTAAATTATGTCTGAGTGTTGGAGTGTGACCCTGGCTATTCGTACATTTCAAAAACAAGAAATGGTGCCGTCTGGTTTGCTTAATATAAGGAATTTTTAAATATTCATACTTTTACTTCTACTTTTGATACTTAAGTATATTTTAGCAATTACATTTACTTTTGATACTTAAGTATATTTAAAACGAAATACTTTCAGACTTACTTTTAGAGAAATACTTTTACTTTAGTCATTTTCTATTAAGGTATCTTTACTTTTACTCAAYTATGAGAATTTAGTACTTTTTCCACCACTGCCTGTGAATGTGCAAAGAGACAAGGTAAACTCGGTCCGTGTAGCTATTTTGTTAGCTATTTATCAGTTGTATTGCGTGGGGATAGAAGCTGTTCAAGAGGCTGCTGGTGTCAGACTTGATGAACCGGTACCTATTGCCGTGCGGCAGCAGAGATAATAGTCTATGGCCCGTTTCCTGTAGTCCACGATCAGCTCCTTGGTCTTGCTGACGTTGAGGGAGAGGTTGTTGTTCCGACACCACACTGCCAGGTCATTGACCTCCTCCCTACAGGCTGACTCATCGTCGCCGGCGATCAGGCCTACCACAGTCGTGTTATCAGCAAACTTGATAATGGTGTTGGAGTCGTGCGTGGCCACGCAGTCGTGGGTGAACAGGGAGTACAGGAGGGGACTAAGCACACACCCTGTGGGGCCCCTGTGTTAAAGGGTCAGCGTGGTGGAGGTGATGTTGCCTATCCCCAGCACCTGGTTTCGGCCCGTCAGGAAGTCCAGAATCCAGTTGCAGAGGAAGGTGTTCAGACCCAGAGTCCTAAGCTTGGTGACAAGCTTGGAGGGGAGAATGGTGTTGAACGCTGAGCTGTAGTCAATGAACAGCATTCTGTTTGAGAGACTTCCATAACCAGCCTCTCAAAGCACTTCGTGATTACAGAAGTGAGTGCTACAGGGCGGTAATCATAGTGTCAGGAAGCCTTAGAGTTCTTAGGAACAGGAATGATGGTGGTCATCTTAAAACATGTGAGGATTACAGACTGGGACAAGGAGATGTTGAAAATTAGCGTGCATATGCCTGCCAGCTGTTCTGTGCATGCTCTGAGAACGCACCCTGGAATACCATCGGGACCCGCGGCCTTGCGGGTGTTGACCTGATTAAAGACCCTTCTCGCTTTCCGAGGCTGACGTGAGATCACCCAGTCCTCTGCGTCGGTGAAGGCCCTCACACCCGGCTCAATGTTGTTGTTGTCAAAGCGTGCATAAAAGGCATCGAGTTCGTCTGGTAGAGAGGCATTGTTGGGCAGCTCACGGTTGGGTCTTCCTTTGTAATCCGTAATGGACTGTAGCCCCTGCCACATGTGACGGGTGTTGGAGCCGGTGTAATATGATTCCACCTTATTCCTACATTGTCCTCTTGCTCGTTTGATGACTCTGCGGAGGTCATAGCGGGCCTTCTTGTACTTATTCATGTCTTCGGGCCGTAGCATCAGGGTTGTCTAAGATAACTATGTGTGCGGTAGCCCTGCTCTTGAGAGCGTTGGGCCAGTAGCCAAAATGTTTGAATCCCCGAGCCAACTAGGTGAAAAGATCTGTCAATGTGCCCTTGAGCAAGGCACTTCACCTTAATTGCTCCTGTAAATTGCTCTGGATAAGAGCGTCTGCTAAAATGACAAAAATTAAAAGAAATACCACATACAGTATATGGGAGCCGGGTCGTTTCATGAAAAAAGTGCCTTTTGCATCAAATTTGTGTACCAATATTGGATTTGAAAAGCAAGTTATATTAAATTTAGTGCCCTTTAATATTGACCACATGGATAATTCAATAAATCCGAGTTGTTATATTCATAAAGGCTTGCTAAAGTGCCAAAATTCAGTAGTTTGACACGTCCCTCCATCAACCTTTTGTCACTTCTAGGAAGATTTTAACCCACTTAATCCCGTGCGGTAAGACTTCCTTTTAAAAATATTTTTGTTAAATGAAACATTGGAACATCTAATAGTAAAATCATAGAGTAAATGCAGTTGAGCTGGTTTTACTCTTTTTGGCCATTTGCTGGTGTTTTGTGGTGGAAAACTGAGCAGGTCGATAACACGTCAATCCTGTGTTAGATAGACAGGAAAGAAATGCTTTAACAATCGCATTTTTTGCAATCAATTGCCACTCCCTGTTGCACACAACAAACTTCCATTCACCCTGTCACAAGGGGATTTATGGTTGATTGAAAAATGTATTATCAACCATGTTAGTTAACCTTTTTTCACTTAATAGGCACTTACTATTGTCATTTTTGTATTTAACCTCTTGAGATTCTGCTCTTTATGACAGAATGTTAAAATTAGGTTACACTTCTCGAAAGGCACCTAATTGGTGGAAAGACCCAACAAGCTACAGTCTCCCTGCTGTATTGTATAACGTTGACTTGCACACTATTCTAGCATGTTCTTTTTTTCTGTACATTCAAACTTTCAGTGAGTTTAGCATTTCTTATCAAGTCCAAGTCTACCAAGCCAATACTGTAGCTCGTTTCCTAGGTAACAAAAGCTTGGCCCTACTTTCATATGTCCAGGGCTTTCCTTGCCAGCCAAATAAGGAAGTGCTCATTGTCCAGTTCTCCCTGCAAGTAATCCTAAACACAAAAGCCATGGACCATTCAATAGGGTGACCTAATATTTGGGGAGACGGGTCCAAATGTGTCCAAGTTTTAACTGAGGGCCTATGGCAAAGCTTCAAAGACTTGCAAAGGCACCTAGACCCATGTTATCCAAGGTCATTGCAGAATCTGAAATGCCTTGAACCGGATGACAGAAAGTGGGTCAAGATATTACCAATACTGTACTTCCATTCAAGTACAGCATAAGCCATGTTCTGAAGAAGTTCTGCTGTGAAGCCAAACTATTAGTCATGAGCTAAAATAAAACTATGGGCCCTCGACCAAAACTTTCATCCTCCATCTCTCTTGTTGGAATGATGGGTCATCTGTCTACCGGTATTCTAGATTCAGCAGAACAGAGGGAGAGAGGGAGGGAGGGAGAGATGGAAAGAAAGAGGGAAGGAGCGAGAGGGAGATGTAGAGGGATTCTATTAATGTTCAAGCATCCAGTGCAGTGAAAAAAGAGCAGCTACTCCATCAGGCCTCTTGAGGTGTGACAGTCCCATGCATACAAATGGGACTTTATCTCTCTCTGCAGACTTTTAACAGGGTGTAGCAGGGTGGATCTGACTCCCTCTCTCAGGGCTCGAGGTAGAGGCTGCCCCTAACTACCGATCTAGGATCAGTTTACCCTACTCACAGCCCTTAGCTTAAACATTAGGTGGATGAAAAAAAAGATCTGCCCACAAACTGGTCTGTACCAATGACTGCTGCTGACTCATGGGTCATGTCTAGCCTATACAGGGACATCACACGCCACAACTTCCACGCCTCTTCTGTACATAGACAACACGTAAACCAAACTTAAATCATCTTTCAAAAGTTTGTGCTTTACGCTGCTGCGTTGGTGTCAGGTTTTTGCCCTCCCCCTCTTAGGCCACATTAGCCGTTGCAACTAATTTTCCATTGAAAACCTTTCAGCAGCTCCACAGTAAGTTCACACATTGCAAGGTGAAATGCTGACTCTGCACTACGGACAGTACAGAAGCCACACATTCCAACCGGGTTAAAGCATGGAAATCCAATGTTGTTTTTTGTCTTGATGGAATCTAAGCACAAGGGAAGAATGGAATGCCGAGCATACATATCGCCAAAATGCATTGGATTGAAAACTTCATCACGACCACAGCAGTTGTTTCTAATAAACACATAATATGTTAGGATAGTGAATTATAAAGCTTTTAAAAAATTGCCCTCTAACTTACATGCTTTGCAGCAAAATAGGACACATACAAATGCCACCACTACATGCAGAGCCACAGATCTAGTTGACAGTGTTTTGCTAAAAGACCAAGTGAAAGTGCCATATATAGTACCAGTCAAAAGTTTGGATAGACCTACCCATTCAAAGATTTGTCTTTATTTGTAGAACATAGTACATTGTAGAATAATAGTAAAGACCTCACAACTATGAAATAACACATATAGAATCATGGAACCAAAAAAAGTGTTCAACAAATCAAAATATATTTTATATTTGAGATTCTTCAAAGTAGCCACCCTTTGCATTAATGACAGCTTTGCACACTCCAAAATTGTACTGCATCTCACACAGCTACTCCTAGCACTAGTCTCACAGTGAGTATTAACATCACAACTAACCAAGACCCCAAAATACAGTAGATATAGAGAGGAGCTTGATTCTGTGCTCCTGCCCTTTTCATGAGATCCTGCTATGCATCGATGCAGAAGGCTTCTGAGGCCAGAATGCTATAGTGCATTCCACACGTCCCTGTCTCTGCAAACACCACTGAGCCACAGGCAAAGGAAAGGCCCACATCACAGGCAGCTGGTAGCACCTTAATTGGGGAGGGCGGGCTCATAGTAATGGCGGGAARGGAATMAATGGTATCAAATACATCAAACATGTGGTTTCCATGTGTTTGATACCGTTCCAATTCACTCCATTCCAGCCATTATTATGAGCCTTCCTCCCCTACCAGTCTACTGTGGCCTACATTGAGGCCTACCGAACTACCACCCCCTTACGTCACTAAACCAACACAARCCTAACAGGATAAAGAGACCCACTTGCAAATATAGGTTGAATATATGTTATAGTATATTGTCTCACCCCAAAAAATTGGTCTACCATTACTGCTGAGAAATATATCCACCAACCAAACTGGATAATAAGCTTGGGATAATTCTCAGAGCAGTGGGTTCAATAAGGCTGCTTACTGACCCACTGTGGTCCCACTTTACATTAAATTCCCCAAAATCACAAAGGCAGTTTAGGTACAGTGAAATTACAATAATTAAACAGTGCTCAATACTTACAACTGTCGCCCGTTTGTGGTATACACACTTTCAAGCATTTGCAAATGAAAATAATTAAATATTCTAATCTAAAACAATAATTACATAGTGAGTGGGTGTGAAGCCACAATTTGGGTTTGTTTACAAATCTTATGTTAAAGGACCAGAGTAGTCTGTTTTTCCTGTGTTTTGTATCATATTGTACAACAGCTYATGAAACTAACATTGGAAAAGTGTTATTTAACTAGGCAAGTCTGATAGGTGCTGGTTGAAAATGCAAATACAGGACCTTCTGTTGTGGTTTGCATGGGCAGGAGTTTCGGCATGCCTGGTGACATCACCATGCAGTAAATTGGTTAATAAACCAATAACAGAGATAGTTTTCAGTTTTCCCTTCCCCACTCACAGTCCTAGCTAAATTCTTGCTTTGAGAAATAGTTTAGTTAAAAATAATTTTTTGTCAATTTTAATGTACAACTATTACAGCAAGGCACTTAATGTTAGCCAGAAATMATTTAATATTGGTATAAAAACGGCTGCATTCGGCCTTTATTATATAATTATTTGCGTGTTGTATAATTACGCAGCCTACAAACTAACTATTAATGTAGCTACCATGTAAATAGGTTTTAGGATACTTGATGTAAAGTGGGAATTGTAGTCATACAACACAACAAATAGGCTAAAGTCCATGTCAATTTCATCTAGACTAATTCATAGCCATAGGGCATAGGCAGAAGAGAGCAGTGAATGAGAGTCATTTCACACGTTTGTTGTTCTACAAGCGTCAAACAGAGAATGGGAGTGTTGTCTCGTCTGTCGGTCTACTCTCGATTCGGATACAGTGTGCATTCACCTTATTTCTAATCAAGTGTCTGTTTCTCACACAAGTCAAGGTTAACAAGCCGGCCGTGTCTGCAGTGGTTGAAAACGGCGAGGGGTGGAGGTTCAAGGGAGGGGTGAGTAGTCTTGAAAAACCCGAACGTAGTCACTGTGTTGCCTATAGTCGGGTTTTCGAGACTAAGGCGGGGTGAGGTGCAATTATTGTATAGCCTGGCCTGCTGTATAATGATGATGCATACATACACCCATATTTTCAACTTGGTTACATGCGGTAGGATTGTCAATCAATAACATAAACATAGGCTTTTCGTGGAATAAAGATGGAAATGAAAGGGTAGATTAAACAATTCATCATAAGAAAAGATTTTCAGATACACAATAAACTAGACCCAGTCGAAAACTACTGTGCGCACTAATCCGGCTGGCAATATGCCTTCTGGTGCCGTGGGCTTGGCAGCGCAGAATGGAGTTCTATAATGGTGGAAAATAAATTATTCTCACTATGCAGGGTGAGCACATAGTATAACAGAAAACAGAAAACAGATGTCAAGACAATACAACAAAAAGTGTGCCGCGGGCACAACTCTTACCTTTCTCTCCATTGCTGAGATTCAGTCTGTGCACTCCAAGCAAACTGAAATAATGTTCCTGAAGATCTGTGCGGTGTTCACTCCTCAACTTCCACACGGCTACTCTATCACTCCCCCATTAGGTAGACTGGTACATCGGCAACTGTAGACACAGTAGGGGAGGGGACGCAGTCTCGGGGATGGAGCGGGGTCTGGTGAAGCTTAGTTCGTTTCAAGAAGCGCAGGCGCGGGGTCTGCTGGAGATAAAATATAATAAAAAATTGCGACTAGCAGGGAGTGTCATCAAATTACCGCTTTTACCGTTGACACACACACTGTCTGCCCACTAAAATATTTCACAAGAGATGTAAACAGTTAGGGAATATTAGTCTCTTAATGCAAATGGCTTAATGAAAAAGGCACAAAGGACGACGAGCTGTCTGTAGCGCGTTTTTTGAACGATGCAGTGGAAATTATACTTCAACGATTTTACTGAGTTACAATTCATATAAGGAAATCAATCAATTCATCAATTCAAATCAGTCAATTAAAATAAATAATGCACTAATGTATGTTTTTTCCATAAATGGGCAGGGCGCAGCCATGGGTGGGCCTGGGGAGCCAGGTCCAGCCAATCAGGAGTTTTTCCCCACAAAAGGGCTTTATTACACAGAAATACTCCTGTTTCATCAGCTGTCCGGATGTCTGGTCTCAGACAATCCCGCAGGTGAAGAAACCAGATTTTGGAGGTCCTGGGCTGGCATGATTACTTGGTCTGTGGTTGTGAGGCCGGTTGGACATACTGCCACATTCTCTTAAACGACGACGTTGGAGGCYGCTTATGGTAGAGAAATTAACATTRAATTATCTGGTAACAGCTCTGGTGCACATTTCCTTAAAACTTAAGACATGTGTGGCATTGGGTTGTTGACAAAACTGACCATTTTAGAGAGGCCTTTTATTGCCCCCAGCACAAGGTGCACCCATGTAATGATCACCCTGTTTAATATGCTTCTTGATATGCCACGCTTGTTAGGTGGATGGGTTATCTTGGCAAAGGAGAAATGCTCACTAATAGGGATGTAAACAAATTTGTGCACAACATTTGAGAGTAATACACTTTGTGCATATGCAACATTTCTGGAATATTTTATTTCAGCACATGAAACCACTTTACATGCTGCATTTTTTTGGTTCAGAATATATATATGGGTCTGTATGATACAGCCCCTTTCATAATGTTGATAGTTAAATGCAACCCAATTAATGGCCAAAAGAACCCAAACAAACTTTAAAGAACCTTACGTAATAAATAAGCCTTTCATTAAAAAAATACCAGATTATATTATCTTGTGTAGTTTTATAGCATTTGTAACAATGTCAATATAGGTTATCTGCATTATATTGGTAAGTAAAGTATCCACACCATTGAAAACTTGCTTTATTTGAAATAAGGTACGGCATGTCCCCTCAGAATACAACAATTGCACTTTGAGAACTAGGGAAAATTGTTAACTATTCAAATGCAATCCATGATTATTTTGAAAGTCTGGAGATTTGCTCATGGCATTTAAACACTTTTTACTTGGTTACAAAACTAAAATAGTATTGCAGTGATATTTTCTCTTGAAGGCAAACAACAAAWGAGGTGAGATGGCATTACAGATTTCAGACCATCTTGGAGCAGCAGATACATTATTTCGTATTATTACTTCGAGGTTTGCTTGTTTTGGGCCTTTATTAATCCTGGACATCGAAGTAGTCGATCGCCGGCTCTTCTTTGACTGCCTTGGACCAGCTGCTCACACCATCAGTCCTGATGACAAAAACAGAACCACAGTTAACTAGCTGTAGCTGGATAGTTACAATTCATTGGGACATTGAGAGCCTACAAACTAAGGTCCAATTCGGGCCTATGTCCTCAGTTCCAATTTAGGCCTGTGTGTGTGAGGAGTCTTTCAGTTTAGTATTAGACTTAAAACAAATCATCCAGCGATCATACACRGTTTACCAGGGGGCAGGGCTACRGACGTRAAGGCTAATCTGAAGATGGTGCTGGCTAAAGCCAAAACTGGCGAGTGTAGAGTACAGGGATATATTTATCCACGTCGGCACCAACGATGTTAGGATGAAACAGTCAGAGGTCACCAAGCGCAACATAGCTTCAGCGTGTAAATCAGCTAGAAAGATGTGTTGGCATCGAGTAATTGTATCTTGCCCRCTCCCAGGTAGTGGGATTGATTAGCTCTACAGCAGAGTCTCACAACTCATCGTTGGTTGAAAACTGTTTTCTGCCCCTCCCAAAAGATAGAATTGGTAGAATTCTAGATAATTAGCCCTCTTTCTGGGACTCACCCACAAACAGGACCAAGCCTGCCCTGTTGAGGAGTGACGGACTCCATCCTAGATGCAGGGGTGCGCTCATCTTATCTACGAACATAGACAGGGCTCTAACTCCCCTAGCTCCACAATGAGATAGGGTGCAGGCCAGGCAGCAAGCTGTTAGCAACCCTGCCAGCTTAGTGAAGTCTGCCACTAGCACAGTCAGTGTAGTCAGCTCAGCTATCCCCATTGAGACCGTGTCTGTGCCTCGACCTAAGTTGGGCAAAACTAAACATGGCGGTGTTCGCCTTAGCAATCTCACTGGAATAAAGACCTCCTCCATTCCAGCCATTATTGAAAGAGATTATGATACCTCACATCTCAATAGGGCTACTTAATGTTAGATCCCTCACTTCCAAGGCAGTTATAGTCAATTAACTAATCACTGATCATAATCTTGATGTGATTGGCCTGACGAATTTACTGTGTTAAATGAGGCCTCACCTCCTGGTTACACTAGTGACCATATCCCCCGCGCAACCTGCAAAGGCGGAGGTGTTGCTAACATTTATGATAGCAAATTTCAATTTACAAAAAAATAAAATAAGATGTTTTCGTCGTTCGAGCTTCTAGTCATGAAATCCATGCAGCCTACTCAATCACTTTTCATAGCTACTGTTTACAGGCCTCCTGGGCCATATACAGCGTTCCTCACGGAGTTCCTATCGGACCTTGTAGTCATGGCAGATAATATTCCAATTTTTGGTGACTTCAATATTCACATGGAAAAGTCCACAGACCCACTCCAAAAGGCTTTCGGAGCCATCAACGACTCAGTGGGTTTTGCCCAACATGTCTCCGGACCTACTCACTGCCACAGTCATACTTCTGGACCTAGTTTTGTCCCGTGGAATAAATGTTGTGGATCTTAATATTTTTCKTCATAATCCTGGACTATCAGACCACCATTTTATTACGTTTGCAATCTCAAAAAATAATCTGATCAGACCCCAACCAAGGATCATCAAAAGTTGTGCTATAAATGCTCAGACAACCCAAAGATTCCTAGATGCCCTTCCAGACTCCCTCCGCCTACCCAAGGATGTCAGAGTACAAAAATCAGTTAACCACCTGAGGAAATCAATTTAACCTTGCGCAATATCCTAGATGCAGTCACACCCCTAAAAACAAAAAGCATTTGTCATAAGAAACTAGCTCCCTGGTATACAGAAAATACCCGAGCTCTGAAGCAAGCTTCCAGAAAATTGGAACGGAAATGGCGCTACACCAAACTGTAAGTCTTCAGACTAGCTTGGAAAGACAGTGGGCCTTCACTGCTGCTCGATCATCCTATTTTTCCAACTTAATTGAGGAAAATAAGAACAATCCAAAATTTATTTTTGATACTGTCGCAAAGCTAACTAAAAAGCAGCATTCCCCAAGAGGGGATGGCTTTCACTTCAGCAGTGATAAATTCATGAACTTCTTTGAGGAAAAGATCATGATCATTAGAAAGCAAATTACAGAATCCTCTTTAAATCTGCGTATTCCTCAAAAGCTCAGTTGTCCTGAGTGTGCACAACTCTTGACACATTGATGAAAATAATCATGGCCTCTAAACCTTCAAGCTGCATACTGGACCCTATTCCAACTAAACTACTGAAAGAGCTGCTTCCTGTGCTTGACCCTCCTATGTTGAACATAATAAACGGCTCTCTATTCACCGGATGTCTACCAAACTCACTAAAAGTGGCAGTAATGAAGCCTCTCTTGAAAAAGCCAAACACTGACCCAGAAAATAAAAATAACTCAAATCGGCCTATATCGAATCCTCTCAATTAAAAAAAAAGCTGTTGCACGGCAACTCACTGCCTTCCTGAAGACAAACAATGTATACGAAACGCTTCAGTCTGGTTTTAGACCCCATCATAGCACTGAGACTGCACTTGTGAAGGTGGTAAATAACCTTTTAATGGCGTCAGACCGAGGCTCTGCATCTGTCCTCATGCCCCTAGACCTTAGTGCTGCTTTTGATACCATCAATCACCACATTCTTTTGGAGAAATTGGAAACCCAAATTGGTCTACACGGACAGTTCTGGCTTGGTTTAGATCTTWTCTGTCGGAAAGATATCAGTTTGTCTCTGTGGATGGTTTGTCCACTGTCAAATCAACTGTAAATGTCAGTGTTCCTCAAGGTTCCGTTTTAGGACCACTATTGTTTTCACTAAATATTTTACCTCTTGGTGATGTCATTCGGAAACAATGTTAACTTTCACTGCTATGCGGATGACACACAGCTGTACATTTCGATGAAACATGGTGAAGCCCCAAAATTGCCCTCCCTGGAACCCTGTGTTTCAGACATAAGGAAGTGGATGGCTGCAAATGTCATACTTCTAAACTCGGACAAAACAGAGATGCTTGTTCTAGGTCCCAAGAAACAAAGATCTTCTGTTGAATCTGACAATGAATTTTGATGGTTGTACAGTCGTCTCAAATAAAACTGAAGGACCTCGGCGTTACTCTGTACCCTGATCTCTCTTTTGACGAACATATCAAGACTGTTTCAAGGACAGCTTTTTTCCATCTCTAACATTCCAAAAATCAGAAACTTTGTCCAAAAATGATGCAGAAAAATGTACCCATCTAGGATAGACTACTGCAATGCTCTACTTTCCGGCTACCCGGATAAAGCACTAAATAAACTTCAGTTAGTGCTAAACACGGCTGCTAGAATCTTGACAAGAACCCCAAAAATGTATCATATTACTCCAGTGCTAGCCTCTCTACACTGGCTTCCCTGTTAAGGCAAGGGCTGATTTCAAGGTTTTACTGCTAACCTACAAAGCATTACATGGGCTTGCTCCTACCTATCTTTCCGATTTAGTCCTGCCGTACATACCTACAAGTACGCTACGGWCACAAGACGCAGYCCTCCTTACTGTCCCTAGAATTTCTAAGTAAACAMCTGGAGGCAGGYCTTTCTCCTATAGAGCGCCATTTTTATGGAATGGTCTGCCTATCCATGTGAGAGACGCAGACTCGGTCTCAACCTTTAAGTCTTTACTGAAGACTCATCTCTTCAGTGGGTCATATGATTGAGTGTAGTCTGGCCCAGGAGTGTGAAGGTGAAAGGAAGGGCACTGGCGCGACGAACCGCCCTTGCCGTCTCTGCCTGGCCGGTTCCCCTCTCTCCACTGGGATTCTCTGCCTCTAACCCTATTACAGGGGCTGAGTCACTGGCTTACTGGTGCTCTTCCATGCCGTCCCTAGGAGGGGTGCGTCACTTGAGTGGGTTGAGTCACTGACGTGATCTTCCTGTCCAGGTTGGTGCCCCCCCCTTGGGTTGTGCCGTGGTGGAGATCTTTGTGGGCTATATTCGGCCTTGTCTCAGAATGGTAAGTTGGTGGTTGAAGATATCCCTCTAGTGGTGTGGGGGCTGTGCTTTGGCAAAGTGGGTGGGGTTATATCCTGCCTGTTTGGCCCTGTCCGGGGGTATCGTCGGATGGGGCCACAGTGTCTCCCGAGCCCTCCTGTCTCAGCCGCCAGTATTTATGCTGCAGTAGTTTATGTGTCGGGGGGGCTAGGGTCAGTCTGTTATATCTGGAGTATCTCTCCAATCTTATCCGGTGTTCTGTGTGAATTTATTCTCTCTCTCTCTCTCTAAAGACTAACGACTAACTGGCCTGATGACTCCTTGCTGTCCCCAGTCCACCTGACCGTGCTGCTGCTCCAGTTTCAACTGTTCTGCCTGCGGCTATGGAACCCTGTCCTGTTCACCGGACGTGCTACCTGCTGTTTTCAACTCTCTAAAGACAGCAAGAGCAGTAGATAATCGGCTATGAAAAGCCAACTGACATTCTCTTCCGAGGTGCTGACTGACACCCTCGACAACCACTGTGATTATTATTATTTGACCCTGCTGGTCATCTATGAACATTTGAACATCTTGGCCATGTTCTGTTATAATCTCCTCCCGGCACAGCCAGAAGAGGACTGGCCACCCCTCATAGCCTGGTTCCTCTCTAGGTTTCTTCCTAGGTTCTGGCCTTTCTAGGGAGTTTTTCCTAGCCACCGTGCTTCTACACCTGCATTGCTTGCTGTTTGYGCTTTTAGGCTGGGTACAGCACTTTGACATCAGCTGATGTAAGAAGGGCTTTATAAATAAATTTGATTGATTGATTTCATTGTGTGAGTGCAAAGATGCATGCCTACTTGCTGCTATGTTGCTTGATATGGGCAATGGGTGGGGGAGCCCTTGAGACCCCTGTATCTCTCTCTATCAGGGACGTCAGGGTTGAGTTAGGACAGGCAGACTTCCCCCTGCACACAGGAAAAAGTACAGTTACAGCATATCCTCAGAATAGCAGAGGCACAGCACTGTCTGAATTGTTCACAATACACATCCCTTCATACAAAATATACCCAGCTGATACTGTTGCACAGACAGTAATTACAAAGTATTTTTAAAGCTACAACATGCATCTATTTTGAGATTGTCATAGATTGTAACGCGCATGTGGAGGCGTTACCTGATGGCGGTGATAACCACGTTGCGTTTGGGCTCGCTGTCGTAGCTCACGCTCTCTACGTTGTAGACCTCAGCCAGCTCGTGGACTATCTTCCTGTGCTCCCTGTTCATGGGGGGGAAGCAATGGCTCCTCTTGGACTGTTTACCCTGAAAACGGGTTACACACACACACACACGTCACTCAAGACTTCATGTTTCCACTATGAAAGATTTTTCCGAGTTAGCATTTGACTTGAGGTTTAAATAAATGTTGTCTTAATAAACATCGAAAGCTACCAGAGCTGATTCACTGGACATTTTGTTGACTAAAGTTGTATTTTCCAATGTTCAGAACCAAAAGGAATAACCAACGACAAATAGAATCTTTAGCGAACATCATCACTACCCATCGTAATAGCCAAGGACATTAAAATATTTCAAGACTTTCCTGCACTCCTTCAACTAAGGGGACCAGAAGATTTTAGCTAAATGCAGACTACGCAAACTGAAGGTCCTCTAGTAAGCTGGTAGTGGTTTAGGGAAACCCAGTCATGTATAGGGAAATGCTGGCCCTGTATAAAGTATTTAAATCCAAAACCATCTCATCTAACTGCTCTTAAATAATACACACTGTACTCAATTTAAGTGGTAGGTGACATTTCATGCCAAAGAGGCGTGTGTTTATTCTTGTCCCTGTGRTTTAATTCTGTGTTAAATTCACCCCATCTGTGTTCAAAATGGCAACCTATTCCCCATTTAGTGCACTARTTTTGACCAGGACCCATAGGGCTCTGTTCAAAAGTAGTGCACTATTATAGGGAATAGYGTGTTATTCTGCACACAACCTAAGTCTATTGGTCCCTTACCTTGCTGGCCAACTCAACCAGATTCTTGATCTCCTCTTCAACCTCACTGACAAACTTCAGATCTTTTCTAAATTTGGAAAAATAAGAAATACGTTATGTTGTGGTAAAGCATTGGAGAAGGTGGAAAGTTAAGTTCCTCGGCGTACACATCACGAACAAACTGAAATGGTCCACCCACACAGACAGCGTGGTGAAGGCGCGCTCTTCACAACAGCGCCTCTTCAACCTCAGGAGGCTGAAGAAATTTGGCTCGTCACCAAAAACATAAACTTTTACAGATGCACAAATCAAGAGCATCCTGTCGGGCTGTATCACCGCCTGGTACGGCAACTGCTCCGCCCACAACCGCAAGGCTCTCCAGAGGGTAGTGAGGTCTGCACAACACATCACCGGGGGGCAAACTACCTGCCCTCCAGGACACCTACAGCACCCAATGCCACAGAAAGGCCAAAAAGATCATCAAGGACAACAACCACCCGAGCCACTGCCTGTTCACCCCGCTATCATCCAGAAGGCGAGGTCAGTACAGGTGCATCAAAGCTGGGACAGAGATACTGAAAAACAGCTTCTACCTCAAGGCCATCAGACTGTTAAACAGCCATCACTAACACAGTGGCTGCTGCCAACATACTGACTCAACTCCAGCCACTTTAATAATTAAAAATTGGATGTAATAAATGTATCACTAGTCACAATGCCGCTTTATATAATGTTTACATACTCTACATTACTTATCTCATATGTATATAATGTACTCTATATCATCTACTGCATCTTGCCTATGCCGCACCATCGCTCATCCAGATATTTATATGTACATATTCTTATTCATTCCTTTACACTTGTGTGTATAAGGTAGTTGTGAAATTGTTAGATATTACTGCACGGTCGGAACTAGAAGCACAAGCATTTCGGTACACTCGCATTAACATCTGCTAACCATGTGTATGTGACCAATAGAATTTGATTTGATTTAAAGACGAATCATCAATGAAATGTGAAAATGGTGTCTCAAAGGGCACCGGTAGTGGCTCGAAGTATATCGGTGCCATCAATTAGCCTTCAAATTGGGAAATATTYTCCCCATAACATGCACACGAAGACAAAAATATCTGAGAACATTCTTGGCATGCATTGATAATACATTACATGTATTGGTACACCACCTGGCATCTACTCGGAGGCTGTCACTATAAGTGGAGGAGGAGGTGCGGATGTTGAAGGGGTCCACTGAAGGGTAAATCTGCAGGGCCACAGCCAATCGCCTGTCAGGACACATACACACGACTAAACATGGGCAGACACTAAGGTCCACTGATCTAAAGACTAGAACAGGAAAAAGCTCTGATGTTGACTGCACATTTTAAGAAAACAAAATCAATTCGACAGCCTAAAGCAAAGTGCTATCAAGTGGCTGTCTGTGTGTGCAGGGCTCCAGACTAACATTTTCAGTTGGTGGCACCAGCACATGTTTGTTCACACAAGCCCCCCCCCCCCACAGCGTTAGCAATAGGACTGACCGAGATAGCCGCCTCGCTTCGCGTTCCTTGGAAAATATGCAGTATTTTGTTTTTTTATGTGTTATTCCTTACATTGGTATCCCAGGTATCTTAGGTTTCATTACATACAGTCGGGAGGAACTACTGAATATAGAGGCAACGTCAACTCACCACCGTTACAACCAGGAATACGACTTTCCCGAAACGGATCCAGTGTTTTGCCTTCCACCCAATACAATGGATCTGATCCCAGCCGGCGACCCTATGCGACGCCGTAAAAGGGGCAAACGTAGCGGTCTCCTGGTCAGGCTTCGGAGACGGGCACATCGCGCTCCACTCCCTAGCATACTACTCGCCAATGTCCAGTCTCTTGACAATAAGGTTGATGAAATCAGAGCAAGGGTTACATTCCAGAGAGACATCAGAGATTGTAACGTCTCTTGCTTCACGGAAACATGGCTAACTCAAGTGACGCTAACGGAGTCGGTGCAGCCAGCTGGTTTCTTCACGCATCGCGCCGACAGAAACATACATCTTTCTGGTAAGAAGAGGGGCGGGGGTGTATGCCTTATGATTAACGAGACTGTGGTTGATCATAACACATACAGGAACTCAAGTCATTCTGTTCACCCGATCTAGAATTCCTCACAATCAAATGTCGACCGCATTATCTACCAAGGGAATTCTTCGATTATAATCACAGCCGTATATATTCCCCCCAAGCAGACACATCGATGGCCCTGAACGAACTTTATCTGACTCTTTGTAAACTGGAAACCACACACCCTGAGGATGCATTCATCGTAGCTGGGGATTTCAACAAGGCTAATCTGATTTTGTTTAAACAATTCTATCAGCATATCGATTGTGCTACCAGGGCTGGTAAACCTTGGATCATTGTTATACTAACTTCCGCGACGCTATAAGGCCCTCCCCCGCCTCCTTTCGGAAAAGCTGACCACGACTCCATTTTGTTGCTTCCAGCCTACAAACAGAAACTAAAACAACAAGCTCCCTCGCTCAGGTCTGTTCAACGCTGGTCGACCAATCTGATTCCACGCTTCAAGACTGCTTCGATCACGCGGATTGGAATATGTTCCGCATTGCGTCCAACAACAACATTGACGAATACGCTGATTCGGTGAGCGAGTTCATTAGAAAGTGCATTGACGATGTCGTACCCACAGCAACGATTAAAACATTCCCAAACCAGAAACCGTGGATTGACGGCAGCATTCGCGTGAAACTGAAAGCGCGAACCACTGCTTTTAACCAGGGCAAGGTGCCCGGAAACATGACCGAATACAAACAGTGTAGCTATTCTCTCCGCAAGGCAATCAAACTAGCTAAGTCCCAGTATAGAGACAAAATAGAGTCGCAATTCAACAGCTCAGACACAAGAGGTATGTGGCAGGGTCTACAGTCAATCACGGATACAAAAAGAAAACCAGCCCCGTCGCGACCAGGATGTCTTGCTCCCAGACAGGCTAAATAATTTTTTGCACGCTTTGAGGACAATACAGTGCCACTGACACGGCCCGCTACCAAAACCTGCGGGCTCTCCTTCACTGCAGCCGAGGTGAGTAAAACATTTAAACGTGTTAACCCTCGCAAGGCTGCAGGCCAGACGGCATTCCCAGCCGCGTCTTCAGAGCATGCGCAGACCGCTGGCTGGTGTGTTTACGGACAATTCAATCAATCTATCCCAGTCTGCTGTCCCCACATGCTTCAAGAGGGCCACCATTGTTCCTGTTCCCAAGAAAGCTAAGGTAACTGAGCTAAACGACTACCGCCCCGTAGCACTCACTTCCGTCATCATGAAGTGCTTTGAGAGACTACTCAAGGACCATATCACCTCCACCCTACCGGACACCCTAGACCCACTCCAATTTGCTTACCGACCCAATAGGTCCACAGCGACGCAATCGCAACCACACTGCCCTTACCCATCTGGACAAGAGAAATACCTATGTGAGAATGCTGTTCATCGACTACAGCTCAGCATTTAACACCATAGTACCCTCAAAACTCGTCATCCAGCTCGAGACCCTGGGTCTCGACCCCGCCCTGTGCAACTGGGTCCTGGACTTCCTGACGGGCCGCCCCAGGTGGTGAGGGTAGGTAACAACATCTCCACCCCGCTGATCCTCAACACTGGGGCCCCACAAGGGTGCGTTCTGAGCCCTCTCCTGTACTCCCTGTTCACCCACGACTGCGTGGCCATGCACGCCTCCAACTCAATCATCAAGTTTGCGGATGACACTACAGTGGTAGGCTTGATTACAACAACGACGAGACGGCCTACAGGGAGGAGGTGAGGGCCTTCGGAGTGTGGTGTCAGGAAAATAACCTCACACTCAACGTCAACAAAAACAAAGGAGATGATTGTGGACTTCAGGAAACAGCAGAGGGAGCACCCCCCTATCCACATCGACGGGACAGTAGTGGAGAAGGTGGAAAGTTTTAAATTCCTCGGTGTACACATCACGGACAAACTGAATGGTCCACCCACACAGACAGCGTTGTGAAGAAGGCGCAGGAGCGCCTCTTCAACCTCAGGAGGCTGAAGAAATTCGGCTTGTCACCAAAAGCACTCACAAACTTCTACAGATGCACATCGAGAGCATCCTGTCGGACTGTATCACCGCCTGGTACGCAACTGCTCCCGCCACAACCGTAAGGCTCTCCAGAGGGTAGTGAGGTCTGCACAACGCATCACCGGGGAAAACTACCTGCCCTCCAGGACACCTACACCACCGATGTCACAGGAAGGCCATAAAGATCATCAAGGACAACAACCACCCAAGCCACTGCCTGTTCACCCCGCTATCATCCAGAAGGCGAGGTCAGTACAGGTTCATCAAAGCAGGGACCGAGAGACTGAAAAACAGCTTCTATCTCAAGGCCATCAGACTGTTAAACAGCCACCACTAACATTTAGCGGCCGCTGCCAACATACTGACTCAACTCCAGCCACTTTAATAATAGGAATTGATGGAAATTATGTAAAATGTACCACTAGCCACTTTAAACTATGCCACTTTATGTTTACATACCCTACATTACTCATCTCATATGTATATACTGTACTCTATACATCTACTGCATTTGCCGATGCCGTTCTGATCCATCACTCATTCATATATCTTTATGTACATATTCTTTATCCCTTTACACTTGTGTGTATTAAGGTAGTAGTTGTGGAATTGTTAGGTTAGATTACTTGTTGGTTATTAATGCATTGTCGGAACTAGAAGCACAAGCATTTCGCTACACTCGCATTAACATCTGCTAACCATGTGTATGTGACAAATAAAATTTGATTTGAAAAAATTATAAAGTCATTCACAGTGCTTTAGATGGTATGATAGAATACTGAGATGTTAGGCTATTCCAATAAATAAGTTGTTTCATCTAACATGTCCAAGAATCCGGTGATTGTCATGAATTGTGGGTTGACAATAGGGTATTGTTATATTTTACTCTTAAAATATGACTCCAGAATGTTGTTGTTCAATAGAGATGAATGCGCCTTCTTTACGTGAACTAAAACCATATGCTAAGTATTTTGGGGCCAATTCACCACGAGGAAGTGAAAATTCTTAACGCATTAGATCGCTAACACTAAATATAATACCCAGTGCTAGTAGCCATTTATTAAATCTATCAGTAAAGGTAATGTCCTAAACTTTATTTTGCAATTGTAGCCTACTACCCTATGCACTCGCAAGGGCCGATGCGCATTCCACTTTCGCACGCTTCGTATCGCAAAGCCATATCAAATTTCTTGCGATCGGTTGTAAAATAGTCTATTTGACAGTTTCAACAGTAGTTGCTTCCAAAGCTGTGTTTTTCCAGCAATTGGATTATTTACATTTTATTCCCGAAGCGCACAATGCACGGAGAGAGAGATCGGGTCACTCATCACAGCAGCAGGCCCTAGTGAATCATGCACATGGGCTTGGCAGACACTTGCATTACAGGAATCATAAGGATAAAGCACTTTACTGTTTGACCAAATCATGTTCTCAGGCAGCAAAAATGTTGTTTTGAAACTTTTGAGTCAGGTGACCATGTAATGAATGTTAAGCTTGCGCCGATGCGACCAGTTAAGAATTTTAACTCGTACAGCCAAGTCAAAGGGTCGCAAAATGCGACTAAAATGGTTGCAGTCTGGAGCCCTGCTGTGTGCGAGCGCACAACAGCTGTGCAAAAACTGACCTGTTCCTTTCCAGTGCAGCACACCCTTCGTCACACTCCAACCTGAGACGGAACACAGAGACATTAAAATAAGCTGGAAACGGTACACTKATTTTGTACAAGGTGAATAACTTTGTTTTGTATGCTATAAGCTTTYAGTCAGGTTTGGTCCCATCTTACTTGGTCTGTTTCATCTCCTTCTTAGTGATGAGACCGATGTCTACAGAGTCACCCAGCTGCATGTCAGACAGCTTACTGGCCATGGCAATGGCTGCATACCTACAGCACAGGGACACATACTGGGAACCACTGTTTGGCACCGCATGCACAGTCAAGTTCGGAAAAGTGAGCATGGAATTGGTGAAAACTCTGGTTTAGAGCACGCATTTAAGGTAGTTGTTTGATTCTACTGTACAGGCACATAAGGACACACGCGCGCACACCTCTGATGGGCACTGGCTGCCTCCGTGCACACTACCGTTTCCTTTCTCCGGCCGCAGTCACACTGTAGCGCCACCTGTGGGGCAGACGTGGAAACTGACATGAAACCCTGGCCACAAGAAGAAGACTGCTGCAGTCCAACACGGCTGCCTGTATCTCCACGTCTGACCCATGTGTCCGAGTATTTGAAGAGCTACGGTCATTTCGGGGGAAATTCTCCATATGTTTACTGTCAGTATGTCACCCTAAATGTAGTGCAGTCTCTCTATAGCACAGGTGCCACATTATTTATTTAATTAGCCTTTATTTAACCAGGATAAAATCCCTCGAGTCAGTTGGTTGAACATTTCGCTTTTTGTACCTTGGCAGTGCAGGTTTTATGCGGGCAACTGGTGCCCTTGTGGCAAGGGGCGTTGCAGGGGTGGCCACAGTCGGCGCGGGGCAGCACACAGGGCTGGCGGCAGGCGCCCTCGGCCAGACATTCTCCCCGGTGGCAGATGCGGCGGCAGCGGTGGAGGTCACACAGCAGCACCTTGTTGCAGGTCAGACCACAGGAGATGTCCTGCAGGTGGCACGGAATGTTGCTCCTTCGCTGCGGGGGAAGAGAAGGCTTTAGTGAAGTATCCCTAATAGCACCATATTCCCTATATAGTACACTACTTTTGACTACAGCCCATAGGGCTCTGGTCAAACGGAGTGTACTATATAGGGAATAGGGTGCCATTTAGGACACACCCTATACTTTCAAATGGAAGCCGGTTGAAGATTAGATAGCCAATAGGCTAATATCAGGAAAGTTACCTCATGCTTTCCCATGCACCACTTCTGAGTGAGGTAAGTACAGGGTGGGCACTTCTCCTCACTGTGGCAATTATGGAACACTGAGGACATAAACAGACAGTATGAGATGAGACCGAAGAATAAACATTCTCAGGCACTATAAAAAGAAAAGTTTTATATAAAACTATATAAAAATATATATATAGTTTTATATAAAACTATATACAAATATATATATAGTGCCTTGGTCAAAAGTAGTGCACTAAATAGGAATGCAGCTCGTAAGAGATGTCATGACTTGCAGTCTTCCAGGTGAATTGTAGTGATTTCTTTGGTTCTAGAGGTAGCTCGATTCTTTACCTTGATGGTCACACTTGTGCCTCCTGGTACACAGGTTCTTACACTCTAAGGGCTTGGTGCCACAGGCGATTGGGGGGAACAGGACAGTCCCCCCACAGTGGCACGCCAGCTCATCAAAACCTACACACAGGAAACAGGCAGGCAATCAGAGGGACGTGACAACRGGTCTGGCATGTTACTTAGCTAATGGGGCCATGTGATCTCAACGATCAAGACACAGCATACTGTATGTATCACACTAACACATGTCAATAGGAGACTAAGTGAAAATTAAGTGGAAGTTAAGATTCACCCCCAAAAGTCCACCGGTATAGTAAATGGACTTCCTACCTTGTGAAATAGGATGTGCTCTAGACTTAAGCAAGATAAGATATGGTYAGGAACATTGCCATTTGAACCACAAAGAATCGCAAAGCCTGGATAAAATAACTCAATTGACTTTGGCGTCTGTGCATCTGCTGGCATGTCAACATCTGTTGGCAGTGCCACTGGGAGCAGCACTGGGAACTTTGACTGGAACTCACTGGTTTGCCAGCAGGGTTGGCAGTTCCCACGGTGACAGAGCTCTTGGCAGCGGTGGAGGCCACAGTTGAGCTTGTAGCCACAGACCAGAGAGCATGTGTGTTCTGCACCCTATGGGGCGGGTCGGGGGGGGGGGGACACACGACATATGTCAGTGTGACACCAGCTAGATAGTAGGCAGGCACATCTGGATGCCCTCTGTAGTGCCATCAATTCATTCCTAATAATTACTACCAAATTCATTCAGGTAACTAGTGTATGACTTTTACTTCCTGACTGTGTTCTTTACAAACTGGGTGCCACACACTGATTTCTGTCACTCACCACACAGCACAGCTCGCCACATTTGTGTCGGCCACAGGAGCGCTTCTTGAGGCAGCGCTTCTCACAGGTAAAAATCAGTCCATCTACAATTGGGAGGAAGGAAAGAGATGAAATAAGAGGACATTATGACAATGGATGAGGCACTTAAGTACAAGAAATCGACTTTTAGTAGGTACAGTGGCTACACCCCCCCCAAGAATGAAAAAAATCCTACCTTCATTCTGGATGGTTGCACAGGGAACATCCTGAAAACAAAGAGAGTTGGTCTTCAGGGGTGCTCTTTGATAGAACAGAATTACACCTCCATTTGCAACAGTGAGCAATCTATACAGAACTATTGAAATTGGCGCTGGAGGTGGCTCCCGTTTTACAGTCCCTTAACCAATTGTGCGTGTTTTTTCATGTTATTTGTAACTTATTTTGTACATAATGTTCCTGCCACCGTGTCTTATGACCGAAAAGAGCATGTAGATATCAGGACAGCGATTACTCACCCCGTACTGGAGGAATACTTTTTCTTTAACGAGTCGACGGGAAGGATTTACTTCAGACGCCCGACAAGAACCTCATCCCCGTCAATAGCAGGAGAGACAGAGATATCGGGGACGAAGGTCCGGGTGCCTTGTAAGGATCCGGCAGCGAGAGGGTAATCTCCCTTTACCATCGGTCCTATTAGCCAACGTACAATCAATGGAAATTAAAATAGACAAACTACGATCACGTATATCCTACCAACGGGACATTAAAAACGGTAATATCTTATGTTTCACGGAGTCGTGGCTGAACGACGACATTAATAAAATACAGCTGGCGGGTTTTAAGCTTTTTCGGCAGGATAGAACAGCGGCCTCTYGTAAGACAAGAGGTGGCAGTCTATGTATATTGTAACAGCTGGTGCACTAATCTAAGGAAGTCTCGAGGTTTTGTTCACCTGAGGTAAAGTATCTCATAAGCTGTAGACCACACTATTTACCAWGASAGTTTTCATCTATATTCTTGAAAGCTGTCTATTTACCACCACAAACTGATGCTGGCACTAAGACRYCACTCAATGAGCTGTATARGGCCATAAGCAAACAGGAAAATGCTCATCCAGAGACGGCGCTCCCTGTGGCCGGGGACTTTAATGCAGGTACATTTAAATCAGTTTTACCTCATTTCTACCAGCATGTTAAATGTGCAACCAGAGAGAAGAAAAAAAAACTCTAGACCACCTTTACTCCACACAGAGACACATACAAACTCTCCCTCGCCCTCCATTTGGCAAATCTAACCATACTTCTATCCTCCTGATTCCTGCTTACAAGCAAAAACTAAAGCAGGAAGCACCAGTGACTCGGTCAATAAGAAAGTGGTCAGATGAAGCAGATGCTAAGCTACAGGACTGTTTTGCTAGCACAGACTAAAATATTCAGGGATTCTTCCGATGGCATTGAGGAGTACACATCAGTCACTGGCTTCATCAATAAGTGCATCGATGACATTGTCGCCACAGTGACCGTACGGCCATACCCAAACTAGAAGCCATGGATTACAGGCAACATTCGCACTGAGCTAAAGGAGCGGGACTAACCCGGCAGCTTATAAGAAATCCCGCTATGCCCTTCCGACGAACCATCAAACAGGCAAAGGGTCAATACAGGACTAAGATCGAATCGTACTACAGCGGCTCCGACACTTGTCGGATGTGGCTGGGCTTGCTAACTATTACAGACTACAAAGGGAAGCACAGTCGCGAGCTGCCCAGTGACACAAGCCTACCAGATGAGCTAAATTACTTCTATGCTCGCTTCTAGGAAAGTAACACTGAAACACGCATGAGAGCATCAGCTGTTCCGGACGACTGTGTGATCACGCTCTCTGTAGCCGATGTGAGCAAGACCTTTAAACAGGTCAACATTCACAAGGCCGCAGGGCCAGACGGATTACCAGGACGTGCACTCCGAGCATGCGCTGACCAACTGGCAATTGTCTTCACTGACACTTTCCACCTGTCCCTGACGGAGTCTGTAATACCAACATGCAGACCACCATAGTGTCTGTGCCCAAGAACACTAAGGTAACCTGCCTAAATGAGTACCGACCCGTAGCACTCACATCTGTAGCCATGAAGTGCTTTGAAAGGCTGATCATGGCTCACATCAACACCATTATCCCAGAAACCCTAGACCCACACCCAATTTGCATACCGCCCCAACAGATCCACAGATGATGCAATCTATTGCACTCCAAGCTGCCCTTTCCCACCTGGACAAAAGGAACACCTATGTGAGAATGCTATTCATTGACTACAGCTCAGCGTTCAACACCATAGTGCCCTCAAAGCACATCACTAAGCTAAGGAMCCTGGGACTAAACACCTCCCTCTGCAACTGGATCCTGGACTTCCTGACGGGCTGCCCCAGGTGGTAAGGGAAGGTAACACATCCGCCACGCTGATCCTCAACACAGGGGCCCCTCAGGGGTACGTGCTCAGTCCCCTCCTTGTACTCCCTGTTCACTCATGACTGCATGGCCAGGCACGACTCCAACACCATCATTAAGTTTGCTGATGACACAATAGTGGTAGGCCTGATCACTGACAATGATGAGACATCCTATAGGGAGGTGGTCAGAGACCTGGCCGTGTGGTGCCAGGACAACAACCTCTCCCTCAACATGATCAAGACAAAGGAGTTGATTGTGTACCACAGGATAAAGACTGAGAATGGGGGCGTGCTCATCGACGGGGCTGTAGTGGAGCAGGTTGAGAGCTTCAAGTTCCTTGATGTTCACATCACCAACAAACTAACATGGTCTAAGCACATTAAGACAGTCGTGAAGAGGGCACAACAAAACCTATTCCCCCTCAGGAGACTGAAAAGATTTGGCATGGGGTCCTAAGATCCTCAATAGGTTCTACGGCTGCACCATCAAGAGCATCCTGACTGGTTGCATCACTGCCTGGTATGGCAACTGCTCGGCCTCCGACCGCAAAGCACTACAGAGGGTGGTGCGTATGGCCCAGTACATCACCGGGGCCAAGCTTCCTGCCATCCAGGACCTCTATACCASGCTGTGTCAGAGGAAAGCCCTAAAAAAATGTCAAAGACTCCAGCCACCCTAGTCATTGACTGTTCTCTTCTACCTCACAGCAAGCAGTAATGGAGCGCCAAGTCCAAAAGCTTCTTCACAGCTTCTACCCCCAAGCCATAAGACTCATGAACAGCTAATCAAAGGGTTACCCAGACCCCTCTTTTACACTGCTGCTACTCTGTTTATTATCTATGCATAGTCACTTTAACTCTACCTACATGTACATATTACTTCAATTACCTCGACTAACCGGTGCCCCCGCACATCAACTCTGTACCAGTACCCCCTGGATATAGCCTCACTATTGTTATTTTACTGCTGTTTAATTATTTGTTACATMTATTTTTTCTTAAAACTTCGMAAAGCATTGTTGGTTAAGGGCTTGTAAGTAAGCGTTTCACTGTAAGGTCTAKACCGGTTGTATTTGGTGCATGTGACAYATACAAATTTGATTACATTAGAAGACTTGCCCTCACGATACAAGCATGACAAACACCATAGATGTACAGCACTCCTTTTTGGGGACTAACATTGATCTTAGAGCCACATCTGCATTTGATGGTGGAGGTGAGTGAGCAGGGGCCACAGCAGCCCTCGTGGCACAGCTTCTCACAGATGTGGATGGTCTCTGTAATGACATGGGGGAACAAGTCAACACATTTAAATCCCATAGAGAGATCACACATGTGGACACACTGTCGGTCTTACCGTTGGATCCACAGGGCAGGGGCTTGTTGCAGGTCTTGCCACAGGAAGGGATGGGGTCAGAGCAGCTGCGGCGCTCAGGGTAGCCCAGCAGCTTGGCCAAGGCCGTCTGTCCACAGGGGCAACTCCTCACCAGCCTGGGGGAGCGTGGGCACGGCTGGCACGGCCCACGGTGGCACACCTGCTTGCATCGGTGGGCCTCACAGTCCAACAACCTGGGAGCGAGAAAATATTGCGAATCAGAAAAATCAAWCAATAATATACAAGGCATGATTGGAGCAAGGAAAAGGATGCTCCGCAAATCTGGCTAAGACATTACTGACTAATCTTCAGGCGGAAATAAATCATATTCTCACAGTAGCAAACTACAAAGTTGTTTTCTATCTGCTGGTTAGAACTTACTTGCCACATGCTTGCTGACAGGAGAAGTGTCCTGAGCCGTCAAAGCAGTCGTTATCCGTCCCACACAGCACCTCCCGAGAGACAACACCACAGTAGCACACTGCAACAGCACGTCAGCAAGTCAAAGGTTAAGAAAAACAGGAGACTGCATCAGTGTAACGCATTACCATAGCTAAGACATTGAGACCAGGACAAAGTCATCACAATTTTTTTTTATTATGAGGAACTTCTTGTAGTATCTCACCCTGCTGGACCTGTAGTTGGCACGGCTGGCACAGTCCGCTGTGGCACGCCTGGGTACAGGTGTGTTCGGTACAGTTGAGGATCAAGTCACACTGCTTGTCACAGTGGATGGCAGTGGCCTGGCCACACCGCATTGGCTGACTGCAGAGAGAAGTATGGATGTATTTTACTGTGAGTGGGGGTGGGCTGAGGTGCAAYGTTTTTCCTATACCAATTGTTAAACATTAGTAATAGTGACACAGAAATGACAAATATTTGGCAGCCTAAGCTAAGGTACAGTTGAAGTCTGAAGTTTACATACACTTAGGTTGYAGTCATTAAAACTCGTTTTTCAACCACTCCAAATTTCTTGTTAACAAACTAGTTTTGCAAGTCGGTTAGGACATCTACTTTGTGCATGACAAGTAATTTTTCCAACAATTGTTTACAGATAGATTATTTCACTTACAGTGAACTATATCACAATTCCAGTGAGTKAGAAGTTTACATACACTAAGTTGACTGTGCCTTTAAACAGCTTGGAAAATTCCAGAAAATTATGTCATGGCTTTAGAAGCTTCTGATAGGCTAATTGACATCATTTGAGTCATTTGGAGATGTACCTGTGGATGTACACTGCTCAAAAAAATAAAGGGAACACTAAAATAACACATCCTAGATCTGAATGAATGAAATATTCTTATTAAATACTTTTTTCTTTACATAGTTGAATGTGCTGACCACAAAAATGATCAATGTAAATCAAATTTATCAACCCATGGAGTCTGGATTTGGAGTCACACTCAAAATTAAAGTGGAAAACCACACTACA
>NC_036867.1:14624458-14674619 GCF_002910315.2 Salvelinus sp. IW2-2015
AAAATGATCAATGTAAATCAAATTTATCAACCCATGGAGTCTGGATTTGAGTCACACTCAAAATTAAAGTGGAAAACCACACTACAGGCTGATCCAACTTGATGTAAGTCCTTAAAACAAGTCAAAATGAGGCCATAGTGGTATGACCTCCCTACAACGCCGGGCATGCTCCTGATGAGTGCGGATGGTCTCTGAGGATCTCCTCCCAGACCTGGATAAAGCATCCGCCAACCCTGGACAGTCTGTGTGCAACGGACGTTGGTGGATGGAGCGAGAACAGATGTCCCAGATGTGCTCAATTGGATTCAGGTCTGAGGAACGGGCGGCCAGTCCATAGCATCAATGCCTTCCTCTTGCAGAACTGCTGACACACTCCAGCCACATGAGAGTTCTAGCATTGTCTTGCATTAGGAGGAACCAGGGCCAACCGCACCAGCATATGTCTCACAAGGGGTCTGAGGATCTCATCTCGGTACCTAATGGCAGTCAGGCTACCTCTGCCGAGCACATGGAGTGCAGCCCCCCAAAGAAATGCCACCCCACACGATGACTGACCCACCGCCAAAACCGGTCATGCTGGGAGATGTTGCAGGCAGCAGAACGTCTCCACGCGTCTCCAGACTCTGTCACGTCTGTCACATGTGCTCAGTTGAACCTGCTTTCATCTGTGAAGAGCACAGGGCGCCAGTGCGAATTGCCAATCTTGTGTTCTCTGGCAAATGCCAAACGTCCCTGCACCGTGTTGGGCTGTAAGCACAACCCACCTGGACGTCGGCCCTCATCACCACCCTCATGGAGTCTGTTTCTGACCACTTGAGCAACACATGCACATTGTGGCCTGCTGGAGTCATTTTGCAGGGCTCTGGCAGTGCTCCGCCTGCCTCCTCCTGCACAATGGCGGAGTAGCGTCCTGCTCGGCTGGTGTCCCTCCTACGGCCTCCTGCACGTCTCCTATGTACTGCCTGTCTCCTGTGTAGCGCCTCCATGCTCTGGACACACGCTGACAGACACAGCAAACCTTCTTGCCACAGCTCGCATGATGTCATCCTGATGAGCTGCACTACCTGAGCCACGTGTGGTTGTAGACTCCGCTCATGCTACCACTAGATGAAAAGCACCGCCAGCATTCAAAAGTACCAAAACATCAGCAGGAAGCATAGGAACTGAGAAGTGTCTGTGGCACCACCTGCAGAACCACTCCTTTATTGGGTGTCTTGCTAATTGCCTATAATTCCACCTTTTGTCTATTCCATTGCACAACAGACATGTGAAATTTATTGTCAAATCAGGTTGCTTCCTAAGTGACCAGTTTGATTCACAGAAAGTGTGATGACTTGGAGTTACATTGTGTTGTTAAGTGTTCCCTTTATTTTTTGAGACAGTGTATTTCAATGCCTACCTTCAAACTCCACTGCCTCTTTGCTTGACATCATGAAGAAATCAAAAAATCAGCCAAGACCTCAGAAAATAAATTGTAGACCTCCACAAGTCTGGTTCATCCTTGGGACCAATTTCCAAACACCTGAAGGTACCACGTTCATCTGTACAAACAATATACGCAAGATAAACACCATGGGACCATGCAGCCATCATACTGCTCAGGAAGGAGACTCGTTCTGTCTCCTAGAGATGAACGTACTTTGGTGCGATAAGTGCAAATCAATCCCAGAACAGCAAAGGACCTTGTGAAGATGCTGGAGGAAACAGGTACAAAAGTATCTATATCCACAGTAAAACGAGTCCTATATCGACATAACCTGAAAGGCCGCTCAGCAAGGAAGAAGCCACTGCTCCAAAACCGCCACAAAAAAGCCAGACTAKGGTTTGCAACTGCACATGGGAACAAAGATCGTACTTAACAAAAATGGCCATAAAGACCATCGTTATCTTTGGGGGAATAATGGGGATGCTTGCAAGCCGATAAACACCATCCCAACCGTGAAGCACGGGGGTGTCAGCATGTTGTGGGGTTGCATTGCTGCAGGAGGGACTGGTGCAATTCACAAAACAGATAACACCATGAGGTAAGAAAATTATGTGGATATATTYAAGCAACATTTGAAGACATCAGTCAGGAAGTTAAAGCTTGGTCGCAAATTGGTCTTCCAAATGGACAATGACCCCAAGCATACTTCCAAAGTTGTGGCAAAATGYCTTAAGGACAACAAAGTCAAGGTATTGGAGTGGCCAACACAAAGCCCTGACCTCAATCCTATAGAACATTTGTGAGCAGAACTGAAAAAGCCTGTGCGAGCAAGGAGGCCTACAAACCTGACTCAGTTACACCAGCTCTGTCAGGAGGAATGGGCCAAAATTCACCCAACATATTGTGGGAAGGCTGTGGAAGGCTACCTGAAGCGTTTGACCCAAGTTAAACAATTTAAAGGCAATGCTACCAAATACTAATTGAGTGTATGTAAACTTCTGACCCACTGGGAATGTGATGAAAGAAATAAGCTGAAAMAAATAATTCTCTATTATTCTGACATTTCACATTCTTAAAACAAAGTGGTGATCTTAACTGACATAAATAAGAGGGAATTTTTACATGGATTAAATGTCAGGAATTGTGAAAAACTGAGTATAAATGTAGTTGGCTAAAGTGTATGTAAACTTCCAACTTCAACTGTATGTAAATAAACAGTGGGTAAGTTAGTACGATGTAGACATTTGTCTAAGTCCCAAAAGGCACCCTATTCCCTATATAGTGCACTACTTTCGYCCAGATCCCTATGGGCCCATTTTGGGACGCAAACATTAGGTCAAGAGGATATACAGTACCTGGTTCTTCCACAGATGCAGGCTTTGGTGACAAAGGCAGGACACTGTGGACAAGGCCCGGGGTGACACAAGCTGCAGAGACAACCACAGAGGAGACACAATCAAGACAACCACTTCATGTTGTTGAACTACAGATTGTTATGTGGTGGTGGGATGAGGTTTGTTATGTATGAGTTGGGTTGAGGTATGGGTTGGGTTGTCTCACATGTTACAGGGGTGCTTGCAGTCCGCTCCGCTCCTCTTCTTCCCACACATATCTCCACAGCTGTGTGGGATCTCGCTACGCTGGAACTCCGGGTTGGTCACTTTGCCTGTCAATCACACCAGAATAAGGAAACACAGTACAGAGAAAGAACTCTGGAAAAGGAAATTGATTTCTWCTACTTGTTTATTTTATCAGGTCAGTGTCATTGAGATGATTAAACTTTATTCGTTTTGTACCATGGCATTGTTGAATACTCATGATTGTCTTGAAGGGCATTCTAAAGCAGTGTTTCAACTGGTTTTGCCTTGGGACKCAAATTGAACAACGTCGTCCAAGTCATGAACCAATATATTCGCATTGCGAAAAATAATCACCAATATACAATCTGGAAAACAATTTTTAATGCTGTATTGATATTAAATGTAGCAATTATAAAACAAGGGACCAACATTCCCACCTCTAATTGTCAATAAATACATTTTGCCCATATTCTTGATGAAGAATGTAAAAAATAAAAACCCACTGGTATGAGACCACTAAYTCAACCAAAATAGCACTACTAATAGCTCTATTGAAAATAGATTTTTTTCTGAGATTAAATTACACATTAAAAAAAATGTAAGTTCATGATCTTTTCTACACACTTTCTACCTGGTTTAAATTGTTTAAGTTCAGACTGGAGAAGTTGTTAATATTTATTATTATTTTTACTTATTTTTACACCTGCGACCCATTCAAAACCTCACTTGGGTTGCAACCCACAAGTTCAGAATCGCTGTTCGAGAGCATGCATTATTTCCTTGTAATGCACGGTATAATTCAATGGCTATGAAGTGCATTCTTAAAATGTTCTYTGTTTGAGCAGCTTTTGAAAGCAAAAGTTGAATATAAAACATTCATTGTTGAATTTGATTTTTATAATATCAAGCTAGGACTGATGGTTTGGTTAGCTAAACTAGCAAGTCTGTTTGGTTACCAAGGCAACTATTATTGTAGCTATCTAGTAAACTTGCAAGCTACTTCAGTGGATGTTGAACACATTTCTAATATGTTAAATCATAGCCTGGTATAAAATGTAAACGGTSTCTGGAAAATAATGCAACTCCATGGAAGGTGGGGAATTAGACAACGGGTGGTTCTAATCCTGAATGCTGATTGGTTAAAGACCTCATTCCAGCCAATGTCTATTCCACATATTATCATCAGCTAAATCTATGACGTTAAAATGACTATATAATCTGTTCCATCTGACTGTGCAATCCACGGTCTCATCAGCCCAACCAGGCAATTTATAAACTTGATCCCCACTATAACTATCTAGACATTTTTACATTTCTTTTAGACTAACATTTAGTTTAACAGCGGAGATTTGTAGAAACCTTGCGGTCGGTCTCTACGACATTTGAATCATTGTTTCAACATTCAAATTCAACCCCCAGCTGTTCCATAGTAATGAACGCATCAGGAGTTGGGATGAGACCGGCAGACAGCATTTCTCAGCCAGTCAAAATCATGAATCAGCTGGCATCATTTTTATGGATATATAAAAAGAAATGTCAATTGAAAAAAAGGTAAAACGAAATACATCCAGTTTGCAGTCTTTCCAGCTTCAGTTTGAAGTGATTGTGTTAGCTGTGTTGTTGGCTAGCTCCTTTGAACAACAGTGTCCTGACGGAAGAGCACATTTTCTATGCCAGGCAAAAATCGCACCTCATTAGCTCATTGTTATGGATTTATTTTGATACATCTCTAGAAAACAGCTTGAACAAATGCAAATGCAGCTACTTTGCTGTTATTCTGGCTGCAAACGTGACTACGTGACTAAGTTAGCTACAGTTGGCTAGCTAGAAAGCAAGGGAGAAGAACATTGCCAGTCAGTATGGCAATGGAACATTTAGAACGAACGTTACAGAACAAAAAGACTGCACGACTGGGTTACGTCTCTAGCAACCGAACTGATAGAACGAACAACCAGTTGGCTTGGGTTGCAACTAGGGCTGTGGAGGTCACAAAATTGTCAAGCAAATAACTGTCGGTCTCATGGTAATTTACCTGACTTAAGACAGGGAATTTTTACTAGGATTAAATGTCAGGAATTGTGAAAAACTGAGTTTAAATGTATTTGGCTAAGGTATATGTAAACTTCCGACTTCAACTATAAATAGCAAATGGAGGACGCTTTGGCGGCAGGTAGCCTAGTGGTTAGAGCATTGGGCCAGTAACCAAAAGGTTGCTTGATCGAATCCCCGAGCTGACAAGGTAAAGATCTGTCGTTCTGCCTCTGAGCAAGGCAGTGTTCCCCTGGCGCAGAAGACATGGATGTCGATTAAGGCAGGCCCCCGCACCTCTCTGATTCAGAGYGGTTGGGTTAAATGCGGAAGACATTTCAGTTGAAGGCATTCAATTGCACAACTGACTAGGTAACCTCCTTTCCCGCATGGTTTATTTTCATGCCAGCCAGGTAGCCTATACTCCTGTTGTAAATATAAGCAATGTGCTTAATATTAGGAAAGTTGAGAAATATATATAGTAAGCCTAGCCTATAGAAAGCTGATGGGATCCTCTTTTTATTAGCGCCCATCACTCTTTTTTTCTCCCACAATTGCATAGCCTATAGAAATGTTGCGCAACATGAGCTCATGGGCTCGCATGAAGTGTTTGATTAGAATTTTGGTTTCCTTTGCATTGATGTCAGATTGATTAGAGTGGACAATACGGTGCTGAGTACCAGGCAGTTATCAAGTTGGTAGGCTACTAATGACCATCAGCAGCATAAGAGCTTGGAGAAGCGTAACTACTGTGACTAATCGGTCACGTGGAGGCAGTCATACGGTCACCGCAACAGCCCTAGTTGCAACAAGTGTTGGGACTATAGCTTGTGGAAGGATGGAAAAAGTATGAATAATATATCAAAATAACATTTAATGAAAATATGTCAATCATTATTTGAATATGTTGGTAACCCGTTGTATAAAAGTGATAAACTCAAAGCCAGAGTTTGGAGGATATATTAGCACGGTTTGCCGGGTCTCGACGATCTCGGGCCTTATCACTTAAATAATGCATGCTCTAGAATGCCTTTCAAGCCAATGCGAAACGAGTCATTCATTATTTTCAATAGAACGCATAACCCCTTGTTGATTATCCCTTACATTATGCGCAAAGCATCTCAACGAGCGAGAAAGACTAGGGATGCACTACTGTCTGGGAATAATGGCTATTAGCTAATCACTTACCACAGAAGCACTTGTAGGTGTTTGGGGGTTGGAAGACAACATTCTGACAAGCTGGACACCTCCACCCATCATTTGTTTCTGCAAATTAGAGCAAAAACGTGTATATCACATATAGCATCCTTCACATATCTCTTTAAGAATGATGGTTGTCCACAATATGTGCACTACATCTTAAATAAAGTTATAATCTACAATATATTGTGACATTGTTAGTACAGAAGTAACAGCGCACATTAGCTGCAATTAAGATAATAGAAGGCCACTGCAATTAGGATAAGGTCACTGGGGCCACATTTTTGCTACAGTGGATATTGTAGCCTCATCTGTCGTGCAGAATTTGCACTCCTGTATTGTCTGGGTGGAACAGCAATGTGCTATCTATGGAGGACTATTGTGTTAAAACTCATGAATAGATGCAGAGCTGAATGAGTCACTGCTGGGCAGTGCTTAATTGCACACGTGTCTGCCTGTTTGTCTGTCTGTGTTCGGCCTACCGTCTGCCTGTGAGGCTGGGGAGCGGGCCCACTTCTTGATGCAGTTGAGATGGAATACATGGAAGCAGCTGAGACAGCTCCAGACGGGTGCCATCACCCTGATCACCTCACAGCACACCATGCACTCATACTTCTCCTCGGACAGCTGCTCAATCAGGCAACCTGGACAGAGATGGAGAGAGTCACTAGACTCCAAAACGTAACCAGCACCAGTCCAGGAGGGTCAGAGCCAGAGTGGACCATAACCATAACTGGAGTGGTCTTAATAATGATGGTTCAATCCCAAATGGCATCCTATTCCCTATATATAGTGCACTACTTTTGATCATGGCTCATAGGGCTTTGGTTAAAAGTAGTGCACTATGTAGGGAAAAGGGTGCCATTTGGAACATACAATGAACATGATAACTACTCTCAGAACAAACTCAATCACAAATGACCGATCTAATAAAAAAATAAAAAAATKAGATTATCTTTAGTTTAGTGTTTTCATTTGGTAATTTCTTTTCTATGAAACTGCCCTCTCACCTGTCTGTGTCTCCTTGCTCTTGTTGGGCATGTTGTCCCCCCTCTTCTGCCCAGGCCTGTAGTCATAGTTGGGTGTTCTCCTCTGGCCTCTGTCCTGCAGGGGGGTGCATTTCCCCTGACCCCTCCAGTTGGGCTTTTCTTCAGTGCTGGGGCCCAGTTTGTCATGATGGGCAGGGAGGACGTCTCTGCCGCTGGCTCCCCTTTCAGGCTCCTTCCTCTCCTGGGGATATTCTTTGATCGGCCCCTGGCTTCGCTTTGGCTCATGGAATTTCTTTCGAGGGTCAACATGGGGTTTCCTGTCCTCGGTCCTACCACCTTTACGGTTTCTGGTTCCCATTTCTAATGATCGGGTTTCTTCTCTGGGCTCAACCGGATCCCAGCGTCCTCCCCCTCCTCCTGTAGCATGGTTTTCCTGGTTCTCCTGCTTGTCCAGAGAGTGAGGTCCTTTAGAGCTCCTCTCTCCTCTCCGTGGCTCCTGGCTGAACCTCCGGGGCTTTTTAGGCCGGGTGTCCTGGTGGTCTTCGTGGGCAGGCCCCACCTCTCCCCCCCGGCCCCCAGGGTCTCGACGCCAGCTAGGCCCGTCAATGGGGGGTCCCCTCTCCATGTGGAGTGGTCCAGGCCTGTAGCCTCCACCACCACCAACCAGTCCATGGTGGCCCCCAGGTATGCCAAGGGGCCCAGTGCCAATTTCAACCCCAGGCCTATTCCACCTCGGATTCCGGCCCCTTGAGCCCCGGCCACCCGACCCACAACTTCCATTACCCCCTCTTCCTCGACCCCTCTGTACATCCTCTCTGTGGTGGGGAGGAGGATGGAAATTTACTAGGACATTGTCATGGACATGAGATGATTTGACCCCATGGTGAAAATGGTCTTGCTGCTGCTGCTGCGGCAGTGGGACATAATCATTAGGACTACTCCAGGTACGGTTGTGGTCCACTCTGGCTCGACCCCTCCTGGACTGGTGTTGGTTATGTTTCTGTCGTGATGAAMGCCCATCTGGATTCAAATCCAGAGAGTCTACATATGAAAAGACATAACCTACGTGTTACTGAGTGGCTTAACATGAGTAGCAACCACTGTGTTAACAAATTTGACAAGCAACAAGTATATCCTTGACACGTGACTCCAAAGACAAGGCGTTTATGTTGACATCTTCGTTCGCCTCGTCTTTGGAGTCGTGTCAAGGATCTGAGTATGACAGATCACCTCTTCTGGACTTTGATACTAGAGCACGTCATCTAGTTAGTTAGGCTTAGTCAACTATCATCACATAAGTAGGCAACAACGTTCACTATGTTAGAGGTTCTCACTGGCTTTCTTTAGACAAGCAAGAGCATAGCCATTGCTAAAAGTCCGCATGAGTCCACCAGTACCTAGCCTAGGCTATGTAGCTAACTAGCTAGCCAGCCAGCTTCTCAAGCTAAAGTTAAATGAACACGCGTCTAACAGTGTGGCCACACTGACAACCAAAGACTAGCGAAATGAGTCACTGAGTGAGAGAATTTGTCTCTGTCCGCTAGTTAACGTAACGTTAGTTAAMCTAAAGCCGAGTGCAATTTCACAACTGCGCTCAAAACAAACCATGTAATTTGACTTTGATATGATTTAGCTAAATAGCATGCGAGTTAACTAAAGGGTTAACGTTAGCTATTCTCTTTAAAACTAAAAGGAGCAAGCTAGCTAGCCATCAAGCCATGTTAGCTGCTAGCTAGCCTAACGTTACTTCTTACCTGTGACTGAGCACTCAGCCATTCAACCCCAGCTGATGTAGTTGGCAGTGGCTCACGTTCTTCTCCCACGCGAAGGTTTTTACAGTTGTTGGGAGATTAAATGCCACTGTTTGCATTTATTATTCCCACAATGAAACATAATAACACGTATCCTCTTTTTACATAATTGCTATCTCTTGCCTTGTGGTTGGCACGAGCCCCGACGATTCTTCCAGATCCTGCAAAGGGGTTTGAAGTTATGTCACCCAACTTTATTGAGACTCACAGGCAGGACTGCCCATCCTTCTGCTTGGAATAACCAGCAGGGGGACCCTAGGTCATCTTGATGCACCATGATCCACAGTGTCACCAGTTACCATTGGGTGATACTTTTTCCTGGAGAGAATAGAATGGAATGGAATTAAATAAAACTGATCTGAATAGAATAGAACTGAATGGAATAACAAATAATAGAATAGAACTGAATAGAATAATATATTGTCCCGCATGGAGAAAATTCTTCCCACAGTCTTGTACAGACAAATGATCCCACCCTTAGGCCTACACACCCATCACATCCATAGTGTCTCAGTGAGAAAGCCAGCCAGACAGACAGACAGGCGCAATAGACTGGTACCTATGGCTTAAGGACAGTCTCAGCAGTAGTGTAGTGGGATCAAGTTCGTCAGAGGCTTTGATAAAGGATGTGTGGACTTGGGTCACTAGGCTGTTGATTTAAAAATATTTCAGAGATAATGCAACTCTGCAAATGGTTAACTCTCTCTGAGATGATACACCAGGCTATACCAGTTCTGCATAATGAGCTAGGTCAAATGCAGAGTCTTTTATTTCAGTCAAGACTTTTTCAGATAATGAGATTTCATCATTGTCTTTATATAGATGAGGTGTCTTAGGGTTGAGTCACTCAGTCAGTTGTGTGAAGATGTCTGTTCAGACAGTCACTACAGTGAAAAACAGGAAAGTTACTGGACACATAACAACCACGTGTATAGGCTTTTTCTGACAGGGAAAAAAAATAGTTCTGTAATGGAGAGGTGCCAACTGGGAGCCCCAGTCTAAGGGTAAATGGAGGACAGAATAGGGTAGATTCCAAATGTTTTTGTTGAACAATATGAAGAATATAGTGTCCTCAAACCCTTTTGTATTTTTTTTCCAACAATAAACTTGAAGCTATTGTAAAATTAAACATCGATTTCAACAAAGAACTGTGTGTGGTTATCTATGACAAATAGCCTAACTTTCCCCCAGCTGTAGTTCAAATCAGCTCCAGGGGGCAAGGAAACTTCTTGGCTTCTTCTGTTTACCAGATTCCACATTTCCTGTTTGACTGCCTTCTGTATTTCCTCAGTTCCTGTGCCATGAGCTCTTAGATCCTGTTCATTGTAAGTGGCTATTTTCCTGCTCACATGGTGGGTTTGGTTTCTCCCTTCCTGCCCCGCGCTGTGACTGATCTTCACGAGATCCTTTGCGGGAGGACATCACTCTCTCCTTCTCTCAACTCTTTACTCTGTTGAAGGAATATTAAAAATGAGGTTGAAATGATGCGCACAGCAAGTAGGCCTATTCATCTTTGCGTCAATCAAGTGGACATTCACTCTCTATTCAGATTCCAAATTGGATGTGCATCGATTTCGGTAAGTTTAGGCGTGGCAGTGTATATTCTTTTTCTTTTGAATATGAGCTCTCTTGAAAGGGTTGGGGATTACATTTTTTTCAAACAAATGTTTTATAACTTGTATGTTGGCTACCCAATGAACCTATTAAAAGCAATTTATTAATGTATGCAAAACAATGCTTTCTCATCAGAGTACATTCCAGGGTGGTAAAATGATTTAGGAATAGACTAGCTGCCTATGATAAGCATATTATTATAAAAAGTTGTGTTGTCTTCATTCATTTTCCTCAGGTTATACCACACTATCTGATGTCTAGAGAGTAACAGAACTCTGCCCATGTGATTCTTATTTATTTGATTTAGGTCATAAGGTGACAGTCAATGAGTCAAGTCATGAGATCCTCCTCTTCCCGTCTGTCAAGTTTCTCTTCTAAAGATTCTTTATGGAATCCGAGTAGGTAAGACCCTCTCAATTCTGTTGGTACTAGCATTCATGTGAAACAGTGTATCACATCATAATATTCAGAGACTATTCTCTTGATACTTTGTATCTGAAAGCATTCAGTCAAAAACATTTTTGGGTATTTCTCTAGTTTAGTAGCCTGTGTAAATTGACCAGGAGCCTCTCTGATTAAACACTTCTATTCACTGACAATGGTTTTTCTCAATGTTGGAGCGCCAAAATGAGAACATTCCAATGATTCCATACAGCAGGGTTGCATGCACTTAATTTTATCACCTGCAGGACACACACTTGTAGCACCAGATAATAAAATCCCTATTATGGGCAATGGACGTTACCATCAATGTGAATGGATATGTTTTCAGATCTAGTAACACATTCAAGAGATCTGATAAATATAATGACAATTGTCCAATAAGTAAGCTACAATGTACACCATTGAGGTTTTTCAGTCAGATAAATTATGTTTTAATGCATTTCTTTAGGCTCCAATTAATATAAACTATTGTACATGTTAATAAATAAGCTAATTTTATTTAAATAAAGAACACAGTAGTACAGTCAATTGGTATTTCTAAATCTACATATATAACTGGTAAATATCAGTTGCTATAGGCTATTATGATCATGAATAATAATGTCTAGGCTAATGCTCCGGATGCTTGGAATTTTATATCTTGCCTACATTTTCCTTTTCACATCGCATATTATTCGATGATTTCAGTAGAGCCCCATTAAAAGATTACATAGGTCGGAAATGAAATAGCAGTAGAGTTTTTACTGCGGACTGTCTCTGGGTATTATGTCGGAGATCATGGACATGCGCAGAGTTCTTCCTTGTTTGTCCCCATCATCCGAGGTGGGTGAGCGAGAGAGCGGGGGAGAGGAGAGTGGTTGTGAATGTCAAAACTGCGTTCTGCATTAAAAAATAGAACTGAAAGAAGATAAGAAAATTAACGAAATCCTGCAATTCGAGAGAGCACGGATTATGATAGATTACATACAAATATTTCTGATTGTAGAAAGTATTATCGGCAAAAGCCTATCTTAATGAACATCCGCAAAAACGTTATGATGGAATCCGCTGTTCTATTTTACAGCAAGGCAGCATAGGACAGTAATTAAGCGTTTGTGTTTTGGTAATTTAAGCAAGGGATACGGGCGAGGGGAGAAGAGAGGAGGGGGGCGAAATTGTGTCCATTCCCTTTTCCCTTGGGGATAGTGAAGTCATAGGAGAGAACCAACCAAGTAATTCGAGAAGAGACGCGTCTTTGTCATTTCGATTCTATCTCTAGTTTGTAAACTATCAGTTTTCGATCCAGTCACAGAGTTAGACATCTCGTACTTTTCCTCGCCAGTTGTTTTTTCATGATTTTGGATTTTCTCAACAATTCTTGCAATCCTCTTCTGGGCGATTCCCTGCTGAAGGATGCCGGATCAAATATCGGTGTCCGAGTTTCTCTCGGAGACAACAGAGGATTACAATTCTCCTACCACGTCCAGCTTCACGACCCGCCTGCAGAGCTGTAGGAACACAGTCAACGTTCTGGAAGAGGTAAGGCCACATCATGTTAACATTGAGTCAGCCATAGCTGCAGATGGAATTACGTGCAACTTGGTGCAAGAGCGACCATTGCGCATTGATGAATCATGACACCACGGAGATGACATAGCTACAATAGGCATAGGCTACCCAAATTATAAAATTTATGGAAATAGCCTATCCTAAACTCCATTTAGTAGTAGCAGGGGCCTGAGCCACTCATTAAAATAGACTCTGCATCTACGTTGGCGTGTCCAAATGCCCATGCCCAAAYTTGTTCTGTATTCTGCATAATAACCTCAGAAAGTGTCCTTCACAGACAGCACTGTTCTGATGTGCAAACAAAACAAAACCAACATTTCTGTGATAAGCATTCCACCATGGCAAAGTTAGATTGTTATGGCTTGGAATTACTCTGTTTACATGCCGATTATTATCATGATAAACTGCCTGCTATCAATCGGAATTATTGGCAACTTTGTAACACTTGCTTCCATTTGCACCAGTTGACATAAAAGCCAAGGGTCATGTGAAAATACAAATCTGTTTAATAGGGTTGGGCATATCCAGATGTTCATACCTTTATACCGTTCTTGTGGGGGTACACGATATTACCGGCAGTGAACACAAGGGGCGCAATTATTATTTATATATATTTATTTTTACAAAACAAATTTTGTCAGCAGAGATCTTGATCCAGGAGGGGATTGATTGTCTCAGCTGTAACCAAGAAGATTGATCTCGCAAGCGAGCCACTTAGCTAAGCAAGTTAGCAAACCAAATGGATAGCTGGAGCCCTGAGCTGGATATCATTTATTTGGTCAATCTTAGATTGTTAACTTATGGTTAGTTATAAGCAGTGGCTAAGCATCCCCCCGAACTTTAGGGGCCCCAAACCCAATTTTAAAAATATATATATATGTTGAATATATATATATATTTTTTACAGTATTGAATTTCTGTATTTCAAAATTCTCTGATAAAAGGTATATACGGTATACCACTGAAGCCTAGTTTACTGTCCTTGACAAGCTTGTAGAATCAGTTAGTTCTGTCTCTGCCCTACCCCGGCCTACTAGAAGCAAAACAGCCTATATCCCGTTCATATGTATCCTATTCTTTCAAAGCCTAATCATGTGATGTGAACATGCTCTGTATAACACACACTGGCAAAGAACTGTGCAGAGTTGCAATGTTACAACATACAATAATGGTATCCAAAGTATCAGCATAAATGTTTGTTTTTTTGCGTTTTGTAGTGTAGTGATGATGTCATGATAGTCTTCTGTGGTTTGCTCATGCTGAAGCCGATGTTAATTCAGTGCAGTTCGATTAAGCTAGTTTTATACCTACTGCTGCCGGCTGGTGTTGCCAGGCAGAGGGGGAGGATTGGATATGATAGAGGAGAGTAGAGTAGCCAGGCTGTAGCAACGGAGCGTGTTGGCTGTCTCCACACAGAGTGGGGGTGGGGACGGATGGAGCAGCAAACCCTCCAGCCTCCAGCCACTCACTGAAAGATATTGGCATTTACAGTGATTCCGAATTGGAATGGCTCCACACATATAGCGTTAACATCAGCCTGATTCTGAACCTCAGCATGTTTTGATAGTACTGTGCATCGAGCTGCAGCCTCCCCTTTCAATCGCAATTAGTGCTGGAAGAGCTCGCACGCATGCATGTATGGCCTACAAACGCACGCAAACACACACACGGGCACACACACACACACACACACACACACACACACACACACACACACACACACACACACACACACACACACAATACCACGTCTGATTAGCAAGGTGAGTGTAATCAGGTGAGACAGGTGGAGACCATGGGGAGCCATGCATCCCCATGCCACCCCCATCTGCGTTGTCTTTGCCTTTAGGAAATGGGGCAACAAAGAAGGCCAGCAGCATGCACCTTTGCCATTCCCTATTAAAACCAACACAATCTCATTTTTCGATGAATAAAATAGCGATGGAGTCAATGTTGCATCTCTTGAAGTCACTGGTTTAATGTTCTCACAAAGTGTATATAAATAGCAGCCATGGCAGATAATCAATGCTGATAATCATTGCTCTCCCTATCGATTCTATATCACAGTGTCAGTGGTCTCATCCTCAATTTCCAACGTGTAGTAAGGAGGCAAGAGAGAGAACAGAGAAGTTTTATAGATTCAGTATTTGAATCCATTGCATTTTGCCACTCCTTCAAGCCAGGAAACAGCAGACTGTGATATACACTACAGCCAGGCTTGTTGAGAACTAAGACAAATGCTAAGATGTTGCTGCATCCTCTGAAAACAAGGCTAAAGAAACACCCTAAAGTAGTCAGAGAACTTAGGTTTCAATTAAATAACATATAAGACAATCTCTGTTTATTGTTTCTCACCCAATAGTGATAGCAATGTTATTATCAGTGACCTCAAGTTAACAAAGTCCTCCACATAGAAAGAGCCATAGTAAATGGAATATACAGTATACAGTATGCTTAGATGGAAAGTTGATAGTACAAGCTGCACAGATGTACGAAATGGTTGACAAATTAGCCTTTTCTCTCAGAATGGCTGGTCATGGGCAATGGGTCATAGCATTTAGAAGTTCCAAATGTCTCTCCCCGAAGGTTTATAGTACAATAATAGAAAAATCTGTAAAACAGAACCGGACCCATGTTTATTCTCCACACGGATCACATTTTTTTCGTTTAGTGTAACAAGGAAAGGCTCGCGTCATGAATCACCTTTCTGGCTCTGTGCCTTCCAGCTCAGAGAGAGAGACTGCAGCACAAACGAAAAACATCTGTTGGATGGGCCGCCATGTGCTCCCTGCCCGGGCTGTAGCGGTAGCCACTCTTAAATCCTAGCCCGGATCACATGACGGGAACCATTAGACTGGCAAAAAAAAGAGCAGGAACGTATACTCCTTCTTCGTTGAACAAAGACAAGATGCCATTGAATCAAGCTTTTTTTTCCAAAACATTGATCTAAAATGAGTAAAGAGCAGAACACCTCGTCAGGGTTCCTGCACTGGGATACGACATCCACCTTCCAGATGGCATTCCTCCTCGCACACTTTATGGATCTCCAACTCTGTAAAAGTTATATAGTATTCCAGGACTCCTGCAGCATTGCCATGACCTCTGAAAATAATTAGGGAGAAAAAGGTTGGTCATGTAGCATTTGAAGAGAAACAACCAAAGACATAAAAGTATTAAAGTAGGCCTGTTTGTTATTGTCTACATTTTCAACGTAACCAGTGAGGAAACTTGGGAGGCCATTCTCTCATCCCTCTCTTCTCAGAAATGGTAAAGAAGGCCCCTGATAACCTTTTCCCATCTTCATTCACTCTGTTTGAGTGCAGAGCACTTAGAAAAGCCGTACCCCAAGACTTACCGCTCCTGTCCTCYCTACACACCTTCTTCCAAGGTCTCCAAGTAATTTCCTCATTATGTTGATGAGGTAAATTATGCAAAGGTTCAGGGTGAATATTTCATGGTGTAACCTGAGGGGGGAGAGCTGACCTGCAAGTAGAGGAGAACAGTCGCCAGCCTCCCTCCTCAMGCTTCTAAACACACAGAGTCATCTAAAGGTGCAGAGAGGGAGAGCTGCAGCGACATACAAACTTCCCACTCCAACTCCACACCTGAATTATTTATGGGTGGCTGCTTGGAGAGACAAAGAGGTTCACGATTCCCCCCTCATACCAGCACTGACCTTATTAACACAACTCAGTTCGCCCAGTCACAACAGGGAAAATCTCCCTTACATGTTTACTGTTTATGTTTGGATCAGTGCTAAAATGAAATATGGAAAACAATGAACAGCGAGATGGGCAAGATAGATGGCTAATAATAACCAGAGCCGCGTTCTTATGTGCCGTCTTGGATAACAGGAYGTGACATCATTATGGTGTTGAGGGCAGTAATGGAAGCTTGTTGGGTTAATTCACACCTATGCCCAATAATACATGAGGAATGTTCTAAAGAATGGTTAGACGATATTCCTTCTCGTCTGCAATTCAATTCCCRGAAGGGTTCAGAGAAATGTGTGGAGAAGGACTTCATGTGCAGACAGGGTTAGTTAAGCTTCCCTCCCTTTCTTAGGGAAATCGTAAGAAGATTTCCGCAGCTTTTTCCAATGAGAAACTCGCAGTTCCAACTTATCCTGATCTTGGCATCTTTGACCTCTATTCTCATCCGATACAATGTGGAAATTTGGGTAATATTTGGTTGAGACTGATGTTCCCTCTAAGCTGCGCGCAACACGCGCAGTTCCCCCGGGATTGCTTGGCAGAAGAAATATCAGCCTGCGCAGAGAAGCACAAGATTGAACTTTACTCAACTTTATAGTTTTCCCCTTTAGTTAACACTATCAACTTTTCCCTCTARTGTGCGAATTGTGATCGAATCAAGGCAATATTAGCCACTTTCAATMCAACATGCCGAAACAAAAGGAACTATGCAAGAGATTTTCTTGTAGGCAGAGCGCATTGGAGTAGGATTCTATTGCATTGACAGGCTTAACTCTACACAGACCAGTGCGCCATAACCAATCAGAGCTGCCGTATCCCTATATGCAAATAGTCCATTTCCATATATGGATCTGTGACATTCACTTTGAACTGGACTGTGTTTACATCAGGAATGGTTGCGAGTTTATGTGCTTTTTTTGAGATCACAGCAAGAGCTGCATGTACTCAACCGTTCAAAAGTTTGGGGTCACTTAGAAATGTCCTTGTTTTTGAAAGAAAAGCWKATTTTTTGTCCATTAAAATAACATCAATTTGATCAGAAATACAGTGTAGACATTGTTAATGTTGTAAATGACTATTGTGGCTGGAATCTGCAGATTTMATATGGAATATCTACATAGGCGTACAAAGGCCCATTATCAGCAACCATCACTCCTGTGTTCCAATGGCACGTTGTGTGAGCTAATCCAAGTTTATCATTTTAAAAGGCTAATTGATCATTAGAAAATCCTTTTACAATTATATTAGCACAGCTGAAAACTGTTGTTCTGATTAAAGAAGCAATAAAACTGGCCTTCTTTAGACTAGTTGAGTATCTGGAGAATCAGCATTTGTGGGTTCGATTACAGGCACAAAATGGCCAGAAACAAAGAAATGTCTTCTGAAACTCGTCAGTCTATTCTTGTTCTGAGAAATGAAGGATATTCTATGCGAGAAATTGCCAAGAAACTGAAGATCTGGTACAACACTTGTGTACTACTTCCTTCACAGAAACAGAGCAAACTGTCTCTAACCAGAATAGAAAGAGGAGTGGGAGGCCCCAGTGCCCAACTGAGCAAGGACAAGTACATTAGAGTGTCTAGTTTGAGAAACAGACGCCTCACAGAGTCCTCAACTGGCAGCTTCTTACCCGCAAAACACCAATCTTACCAGCAACACCAATCTCAACGTCAACAGTGAGGGCAACTCTGGGATGCTGGCCTTCTAGGCAGAGTTGCAAAGAAAAAGCCACATCTCAGACTGGCCAATAAGAAGAAGATGAAGATGGGCAAAGAACACAGACACTGGACAGGGAATTTGCCTAGAAGGCCAGCATCCCGGAGTCGCCTCTTCACTGTTGACGTTGAGACTGGTGTTTTGCGGGTACTATTTAATGAAGCTGCCAGTTTGAGGACCTGTGTGGCGTCTGTTTCTCAAACTAGACACTCTAATGTACTTGTCCTCTTGCTCAGTTGTGCACTGGGGCCTCCCACTCCTCTTCAGTTGTGCACCGGGGCCTCCCACTGGCCAGAAACAAAGAACAGAAGTTATTTGTTTCTGGCCATTTTGAGCCTGTAATCAAACCCACAAATGCTGATTCTCCAGATACTCAACTAGTCTAAAGAAGGCRAGTTTTATTGCTTCTTTAATTAGCACAACAGTTTTCAGCTGTGRTAACATAATTGCAAAAMASTTTTCTAATGATTAATTCGCTTTTTAAAATGATAAACTTGGATTAGCTAACACAACGTGCCATTGGAACACAGGAGTGATGGTTGCTGATAATGGGCCCCTGTACCCCTATGTAGATATTCCATTTTTTTTAAATGCCGTTTCCAGCTACAATAGTAATGTGCAACATTAACAATGTCTACCATGGACATCTCTAAGTGACCCCAAACTTTTGAATGGTAGTGTATATATTTACCCCAAAAATATATAGGGGATTGGAAATGATGAAGACAATTACATTGATGGAAGCTACAATCTATATGCAATATTAAAGCTGATCCACCCCCCCCAAAAAATATAAATAAAATAAAAAGAGCTTCACCTCTATGCGCTCAAATGTGATCAGACAAACACACAAGCACAGGATACATAAAATCGAAAGACATACATCTTGAAGGTGAGCCAAGTACAAGACTGATGACACTGGTGAAATGTTATATCATCACGATGAGCATGAATGTGTTGAGTGGAGGTCAAAGTGGCAGACTGCTGCAAAGTCCAGTTGTATTTGAACCAGCTATTGGAAGTGTCTTCATAGCTGGTGTTTGCTAAGACCAGGGTGAAGATAGCGTGGCTTAGGGATGGGCATTTGAAATTATTTCACTATTCGAATATCCAGATTTTTTTTTCTGTTATCCGGATAGTCTAAATGCATGGTAAAGAAAAAAAAAGTATATATTTTTTTAACATCAATGTGAACTTGCACGCTCAACTCAGGAGAGGCGGTGCACTCTGCTTGTTGTTTCAGCACAGACGGGTGGGAGAGGGACCGGTGTGTCACAGGAGGGAGAGAGACACAGAGGCCCATTGTAAATACAACCCATATTTATGTTGATTTATTTTCCCTTTTGTACTTTCACTATTTGCACATCGTTACAACACTGTATATATACATTATATATACATAATATGACATTTGAAATGTCTTTATTCTTTTGGAGTGTAATGTTTACTGTTAATTTTTATTGTTTATTTSACTTTTGTTTATTATCTAGTTCACTTGCTTTGGCAATGTTAGCATATGTTCCCCATGACAATTAAGCCCTTGAATTGAATTGAATTAAGAAAAAGTAGCCAAACCGACTCGCGTAAGTTAGACAAACTTGTTTCTGCTATAGGTTATCTAGCATCTCATCTGGTAGAGTCCGTCTTGACTGCATCAAATTAATGTAAAGAAGCTAGCTAGCTAGCAACACTAGCCAGCTAAGTRAGTTAGCCAGCTAGCTAGCGAGTCTAATTGAGGTTATTTTGCTGTGCTCCCACTGTCCTTGTCTACAACAACTCAATTCATATTAAACAACAGCCTACCTGTTGATTGATCATTGTGGCCTACTCCTTCTTATTTTGCCTATTTAATTCTGTAATTGTTATTCCATTTGCATTGATTAGAAATCTCCCACTTCACTTGCTACACATGGAGCCTCTGACGGTASTGCTGCTTTGATTGACCGACAATAACAAGCTACACACYTGAAAGTGTGTAGGATACCGGTACATCTTTTTTTATGAGGCTCACTCATAAAAACTGTCATAAAACTGTTGTTTTATTAAAATGTTTAATTGCATGGTCTATCCGATTCTCKGTTCGTTCACTTCAAAGACATTAATCCATTGCTACATAATGTATGTAGCAATGTCACATAGATAATATTCATTACATTTTAGACAATGCCTTATCATTAAAATAGGCCTATCTATATATATATATATATTTTTTTTTTTTTATGAATACTCTGGCAAGTAATCGAATACTAACGTCCGTTCGGATATTCTAATAACTGTGCCCATCCCTAGTGTGGCTCAAACAAGCTTCAGTAAGTCAATCACACGGCCACCAAAGTGGTTAGACTTTGACAAGAGCATATGCCTCTACAACTGAAAATGTTGTCTTCCCCATTTGTCAAAAAATGGGGCACGATTCTAACAGGAAGGGCGGAGAACAGATTTCATTGGCAGGACATGAGTGAACATCCCTTTCTCTGGCCTGGAGCTGGGGGAAGCTTGAACTTTCCGAGTCAGGACAAGGGAAATAGGCGGATGTAACATTTCCGAATGTAACTGAGGTCAGACTATCTCACATAGAAAGATTTAAGGCAGCTTTTGTGTCCTAGCCTGCCTCAGGTGTTGGCCAGAGAGGGAGGCAGGGCAGAGAAGGGAACATGTGTTGAGTAAAGGCTGAAGAGGGTGGCTGCTCAGCTGTGTTGAGTGTGGTCAGGCTATGGAGGAGGACTATGAGGCTGGTTCCAGTGTTGAGGCAGGTTCCAGGTTTCAACACTGGCTCAAATCAGTTGTTGATAGGACTTAGACAAGTTATAAATGCAACAAGTACTGATATTGTATCATATAATAGCACTCACAGCTATAAAAACAAATACAAAATTATCTGAGACAATTATGGTCTGTTTACATATATTTTAGAGGCTATTTATACAGAAATGGGTATAAAATCTGTATAAACAGTATTTATAATTATATGACAATATTTTACATCTTTCATGGAAAACATTCACCACGGAGCTATCCGCATAAGGCTGAATTGCCTGTCCATGGCCAGGAGAAGCAAAGGTTTCCTCTTAAACCCAACTGTCCACATCAACCCAGTAACCTCAATGAATGACAGTCACAGAGTTCATAATTAAACATGAACTCCGTTCACTAGATATGGGCTATGCTTGCCTACTCTCACTCCGTCACCTGAATAAAATGGGGGGCAGGTCAACTTGAGAGTTGCTTGACATTCCCTTTAAGAAAACTTGACCAAAATGTCAATCACTAACTGAAGTAGCATAGGGTACGAGGCAATTCCTTTTGTGTAACTGAAAACATTTTCAAGTTCAAGACCTCTTAAGCTAAATTCATTCCCTGTTCGTTCACTTCAAAGACATTAATCCAAAATAAATATTTTAGACGCAGTACAAACAGCCACCTCTCATTGAACCACCTTCTTTTGTTATCAACCTTCAAGCCAATTTATTGATTTATAACACCATCATAAGGGAGGAAAATAGTCTGAAAACATTGAAACTGTCACAAAAAGATCTAATAATCTCTCTCGCCAATGTGATGTAGGTCAGCAATGAGGCCTGCTGGTATGAGTACAGTAAGCCAAACTCCAATTCCACCAGCAACACAAACAAACCATTCAACTCAAAGTAACAATTGTATTATTAATCTTGCTCTTATCTGATCAGTGATTGGCTGATATCTCTACCACTACCACCTCAGCTTCCTGCCCTCAAACCACAAGCAGTAAATCCAAAGGCATCTGGCTGTGAGAGCCAAGGAATGAGCCGCTCACCGTGCTTCGATAAAACACACATCAGAAGTAGCGTATTATTTCTAGTCCCTAAGTGTTTTCGTTCCATTCCGCACCACATGGACCTGAACCATACCAGAGTCACAGTCTAGATTCCTGCGCTTTACACCATTCCTTGACGTTTTCTAAGGACATGTATAAAGTTTCACAGTTTATGGGATTTTGTCGGTGAAAGAGCCGCTATTCCAAAACCACAAGTGTATACATTCTCCCTGGCCACGGTGATATCCACACACTTGAGCCGTAGGAAATACCAAACAGGGATATTTTTACTGAGTATCTCCTCATTCTTTCCTCTCAACCACAGACATGATGGCCTCCCTTCTACTGCATGATAATGTCACATTCAGGAGATAGTCATGTCTGAGGTAGTATCGGTCTAGACCAGTCCTCTTAGACAACATCCTGTTAATGTTGTAAGATTTCGTCTCATTGTTGTTATCAACTGTCCTAAGCCAGTGTTAAGGCAGTTCCAGGGGGGCAGAGTGACCTCTGTAGGCACTAGGGAAACCTTGCCGTTCTGAGGGAGCCAGCTTGTGTAACTCCACATCTGAGCCAACAAGCCATCTCCTGGCAGGCATGTTCAGCACTTCAGATGAAACGCTATAACAAATGCCCAGCTGACAACATACACACAACCGTGTGCACGCACACACACACACCGGGGCTCAACACCATCGTCTCCTCTTGAAGCAGAGCGTCAGCGTTGGAGTGTTTACCCCTCAGGCCAGAAGAAGAGCATCCATTAGTGTCAACGCTGCCTTCCCCAACCCCCAGGCCTTGACTCTCACAGTCCTAGAGGAAATCCATTGACCCCAGCACTCATAAACTCATAGAGAAAAGGAGGGGCTTGTTGTAAATGAAGGAAAAGAAAATGCAGATTTAGGGTTCTTTTGTTTCAATACCGGGTTCAGACACTGGCCGAATCCAAGCGTCCCATTGCCAATTTGCCACGCCTCAGGACGAAGACGTGTTGTGACCRGGTTAGGACCCCAACACGCCCTTTCCAAACCTCCTTAAAGAAATCCTCCAGRGATATTTCGAATCTATCTGTGGCGTGTCTCTTTCACAGCGGGAGGGTTCGGGGGCTTTGTGTTTGGATGCTGTTTCAGTTGCTTGTTTGTTGGTTTGTTTGCTGTCTGAGAGATCAGGGAAATCGTATAATCGGTCTCTGGTKGGGGTTTCCAGCTGTTGGCCTACCTTCCCTTCCTGCCACAGTTGCACAGCATCATCAAGGGCTATTAGCAGTGGATTAGCCCCTGACCATGCTTAGCTCRGGCAGTGGGGCTTTTAGGGCTGTGATCCCTTTTCTTTCCCTGATTTAGGCGAAGGGAGGGTGTGGGATACGGAGTGTCCAAGGCGAGGGGGTTCCACATCTGTCTGGGGCCCTCCATTGAAGACCACCGGTGTTAAACTGACTCGGACATGGACTCGGACACCKCCACCATGCGATCGCCAGCCTTCTCCTCTCGCTCTCTAATGGAGCTCAGCAACAACAGAGCCATCAGATCTGATGGGCTTACATGGCACTTTTAAACAGTGACCTCCGATTTAACCCCCCTTGTTACTATGGGAGATGCTGCCTCGCTCGGGGGATTATGAGTCACAATTTATAATGCTGAAACATTTTTATATGACAGCRCTTTGCATGCACTTTTAAATGACAGTTATGCGGTTGAACTAGCGTGGAAAATGTGATGGGACGTTAGTGTGAGAGAGGCAAGTAATGCAATATGCCGCTGTACACTGTTCTGTTTCATTTGCCTGTATGTGACACAGGGYCCAATTCTAAAAAGCCAAAACTACATCATTAATTCAGCTTACRACATCTGTCCTGAGTTGTGAATGTTGTTGGGGTACGAAACCTGRATATAGTCTGCAATTATTGTGTTATGTAAAACCTGGCTATGATGAAACGTCTCATTCTCTTGAATTATTCAGTTTTCATTTGACATTTTCTTGTTGGGAAAATCGCATCTTACCAAACCGAGAAATCTATGCTAGAATAGATCTTTCTAATCGCAGGTTGAGCAGTGCTATAAAAAGTAGAAAAACCATACGATGAAATAGATAAATACACTTTTACACCTCTGTTGCTAACAGAAGACCTTTAAAGGCAGATGCATCATGTGATTTGTCCATTTTATTGTTGACCAAAATGTATGTCTTATTTAACCTCACCCAGTTTGATTGGGGAGTGAGGGGTATGCAGCAGATATTTTCAGTAAAGTAGACACTGAAGCTGTAATAAGTTATAACGCCCTGGTTCTAGCTCCTAGACAAATTTGCAGTTTTCTCCCTGCTCATCCAGTGTCCCATCAGCCCAGCCAGTCAATTCATTAACATGATCTCCAATCTAGTCATTATAGTTTGAATATTGAAATTTGATCTCCACTGTCTATTGAGAATAACGTGTCAGGACGAGACTGACATATTTTTTCAGCCAGTCGAAATCATGAATCAGCATAATTTTTATGGATATATACGGTACTCGGCTCTGTTTGTAACTTCATTTTTAACTTATTTTGTACATAATGTTGCTGCTACCGTCTCTTATGACCGAAAATATCTTCTGGACATCAGAACAGCGAGTACTCACCTCGAACTGGAAGAAGCCCGACGAGAGGGATATACTGCTTTCCCTGGAACAGGCCCAAATCCCCGTCATTTGCGTGAAGAAAATACAGAGGAAAAGMGGGCGCAGGTCGGGCTGCCTTCTGGGAATCCGTAGGCGAGTAAACTCCCTCTGCCGTCCGTTCTACTGGCTAACGTGCAATCATTGMAAAATAAAATTGATGACCTACGATTACGATTATACTACCCACGGGACATTAAAAACTGTAATATCTTYTGTTTCACCGAGTCGTGGCTGAACGACGACGCTGATAATATAGAGCTGGCAGGATTTTCCATGCACCGGCAGAACAGAGAAGAAGCTACGTCTGGTAAGATGAGGGGTGAGGGTGAGTGTCTATTTGTCAATAACAGCTGGTGTGCGATGTCTAATATTAAAGAAGTCTCAAGGTATTGCTCGCCTGAGGTAGAGTACCTTATGATAAGCTGTAGACCACACTATCTATCAAGAGAGTTTTCATCTATATTATTCGTAGCRGTRTARWTACCACCACAGACCGATGCTGGCACTAAGACCGCACTCAWTCAACTCTATAAGGCCATAAGCAAACAAGAAAATGCTCATCCAGAAGCGGTGCTTCTAGTGGCCGGGGACTTTAATGCAGGCAAACTTAAATCAGTTTTACCAATTTTTTACCGGCATGCCACATGTGCAACCAGAGGAAAAAAAACTMTAGACCACCTTTACTCCACACACAGAGATGCATACAAAGCTCTCCCCCGCCCTCCATTTGGCAAATCTGACCATAATTCTATCCTCCTGATTCCTGCTTACAAGCAAAAACTAAAGCAGGAAGTACCCGAAAGTGGTCAGATGACGCGGATGCTATGCTACAGGACTGTTTTTCTAGCACAGACTGGAATATGTTCAGGGATTCATCCAATGGCATTGAGGAGTATACCACCTCAGTCATRGGCTTCATCAATAAGTGCATCGACGACGTCGTTCCTTGTTCCTTGTCAGTCATTGGCTCATTGGCGAAATTAGCATTCAGACAATATCTTTGATTAAATCAATCAAAAACCTTTATTAATGCAATTGCAGACAGAAGTTGACAACAGGAACATAGCATGCATGTTTCCGAGTAAGTTCTGCAAAATAGTAAAGGGTCCAAGTTATTTTATTAAGCCCGAAGTCCAGCCTTAGTGATGTCACTGCCTATGTCATTACCTTCTACTCATGAGACCAAGCCCATGCATACACAGCTATACAAACAAGAGTTTCAGTGTATTCTAAAGGCTCAGCAGTAAATGTCCACTCCCCAAGTTGATTTATAGTGGAATGTCTTACTAGCCTCTTATCTCTTTCACTCCCCTTCAGAGTTCTGTCTTACAGTCACACATCTCTCAGACCCTTTCTTTATAAGAGGCAGAGACTAGAAAAGACTGTGGAACAACATTAAACATTATAATGAATATATACATTGTTAATCTGTAGTCTAGGACCCTAAAAATGTAAGGAGGGACTTATAAGGAGGGTCTTATAACCCCTCCCCTTCTATTAATACAACATAAGCATAATCAATTATTATAATACATCAAACATTTGGTGCAGCCCCTATCATGACCCTAAGGTGAACCTGACAGACTGTACGTATATATCCCAACCAGAAGCCATGGTTTACAGGCAATACCTGCATCGAGCTAAAGACTAGAGCTGCCGCTTTCAAGGAGCGAGACACTAATCCGGATGCTTATAAGAAATCCCGCTATGCCCTCAGATGAACCATCAAACAAGCAAAGCGTAAATACAGGACTAAGATTGAATCCTACTGCACCGGCTCTGAAGCTCCTCGGATGTGGCAGGGTTTGAAAACAATAATGGACTACAAAGGGAAGCCTACCAGATGAGAAAAATGCCTTTTAAGCTCGCTTCGAGGCAAGCAACACTGAAGCATGCACGAGAGCACCAGCTGTTCTGGATGACTGTGTGATAACGCTCTCGGTAGCCGATGTGAGCAAGACCTTTAAACAGATCAACATTCACAAATCCGCTGGGCCAGACTAATTACCAGGACGTGCACTCAAAGAATGTGCGGACCAATTGGCAAGTGTCTTCACTGACATTTTTAACCTCTTCCTGACCGAGTCTGTAATACCTACATGTTTCAAACAGACCACCATAGTCCCTGTGCCCAAGGAAGCGAAGGTAGCCTGCCTAAATGATTACTGCCCCGTATTACTCACGTCAGTAGCCATGAAGTGCTTTGAAAGGCTGGTCATGGTTCACATCAACAGCATCCCCCCGGATACCCTAGACCCACTCCAATTTGCATACCGCCCCAACAGATCCACAGATGATGCAATCTCAATCGCACTCCACACTGCCCTTTCCCACCTGGACAAAAGGAACACCTATGTGAGAATGCTGATCATTGACTACAGCTCAGTGTTCAACACCATAGTGCCCACGAAGCTCATCACTAAGCTAAGGACCCTGGGACTAAACACCTAACCTTCTGCAACTGGATCCTGGACTTCCTGACTGGCCGCCCCCAGGTGGTAAGGGTAGGCAACAACACGTCTGCCACGCTGATCCTCAACATGGGGGCCCCTCAAGGGTGTGTACTTAGGCCCCTCCTGTACTCCCTGTTCACCCACGACTGCGTGGCCAAACACAACTTGAACACCATCATTAAGTTTGCTGATGACACAACAGTGGTAGGCCTGATCACCGACAACGATGAGACAGCCTATAGGGAGGTCGTCAGAGAACTGGCAGTGTGGTGCCAGGACAACAATCTCTCCCTCAATGTGAGCAAGACAAAGGAGCTGATCGTGGACTACAGGAAAAGGCGGGCCGAACAGGCCTCCATTAACATCGACGGGGCTGTAGTGGCACTCCTCTACAGCAGCTCCATCGAGAGGTTGAGAGTTTCAAGTTCCTTGGTGTCCACATCACCAACAAACTATCATGGTCCAAACACACCAAGATAGCCATGAAGAGGGCACGACAAAACCTTTTCCCTCCCCAGATCCTCAAAAAGTTCTACAGCTACTCCATCGAGAGCATCCTGACCGGTTGCATCACCGCCTGAWATGGCAACTGCTCGGCATCTGACCGTAAGGCGCAACAGAGGGTAGTGCGTACGGCCCAGTACATCACTGGGGCCAAGCTTCCTGCCATCCAGGACCAGTGTCAAAGGAAATACCAAAAAATTGTCAGAGACTCCAATCACCCAAGTCATAGACTGTTTTCTCTGCTACTGCACAGCAAGCAGTACCGGAGCGCCAAGTCTAGGACCGAAGGCTCCTCAACAGCTTCTACCCCCAAGCCATAAGACTGCTGAACAATTAATCAAATGGCCACAGGACAATTTACATTGACCCCACCCCATTGGTTTTGTACACTGCTGCTACTCGCTGTTTATTATCTATGCGTAGTCATTTCACTCCTACCTACATGTACAAATTACCTCAACCAACCTGTACCCCCGCACACTGACTCGGTACCGGTACCACCTGTATATAGCCTCGTAATTGTTATTTTATTGTGTTACTTTTTATATATTTTTTTACTTTAGTTTATTTGGTAAATATTTTCTTAAATCTTCTTGAACTGCTGCACTGTTGGTTAAGGGCTTGTAAGTAAGCATTTCACGGTAAGGTCTACAATGTATTCTGGCGCATATGACAAATAAAGTTTGATTTGATTAGTCCTTTATAGTTTATTAAATGGCTTACAAAAACAAAATAACAGAATGTAGGCCCTATATTTTTTATTATTTTATTTTAACGTTGCAGATAGATTATAGCTTCCATCAATGTAATTGTCTGCATCATTTCCAATCCCACATATATATTTTTTATATATACAGTGCATTCGGAAAGTATTCCGACCCCTTGACCTTTTACACGTTTTCTTACGTTACAGCCTTATTCTAAAATGTATTAAATCGTTTTTTCATCAATCTTCACACYATACCCCATAATGACAAAGCTTTATTTGTTGCAAATTTATAGATATATTTTTACTGAAATATCACATTTACATAAGTATTCAGACCTTTTATTCAGTACTTTGTTGAAGCACCTTTGGCAGTGATTTCAGCCTATGGTCTTTTTGGGTATGACGCTACAAGCTTGGCACACCTTTATTTGGGGAGTTTCTCCAATTCTTCTCTGCACATCCTCTCAAGCTCTGTCAAGTTGGATGGGGATTGTCGCTGCACAGCTGTTTTCAGGTCTCTCCAGAGATGTTCGATTGGGTTCAAGTCCGGGCTCTGGCTGGGCCACTCAAGGACATTCAGAGATTTGTCCCAAAGCCACTCCTGCATTGTCATGGCTGTGTGCTTAGGATCCTTGCCCTTTAAGAAGGTGAACCTTCGCCCCAGTCTGAGGTCCTGAGCACTCTGGAGCAGGTTTTCATCAAGGATCTCGCTGTACTTTGCTCCGTTTATCTTTCCCTCGATACTGTCTAGTCTCCCAGTCCCTGCCGCTGAAAAACATCCCCAAAGCATGATGCTTCCACCACCATGCTTCACCATAGGGATGGTGCCAGGTTTCCTCCAGACCTGACGCTTGGCATTCAGGCCAAAGAGTTCAATCTTGTTTCATCAGGCCAGAGAATCTTGTTTCTCATGGTCTGAGAGTACTTTAGGTGCCTTTTTGCAAACTCCAAGCTGGCTGTCATGTGCCTTTTACTGAGGAGTGGCTTCCGTCTGGCCACTCTACCGTAAAGGCCTGATTGGTGGACATGGTTGTCCTTCTGGAATGTTCTCACATCTCCGCAGAGGAACTCTGGAGCTCTGTCAGAGTGACCATCGGGTTCTTGGTGACGTCCCTGGGTATGGAACATCATAAGAAACATTAATGTGTTGAAAATCCCAAATTGTTTGCATAGTCAACTTACACACAGCTCTGACACACACACTTACCCACCAGACATGCCACTAGGGGTCTTTTCATAGTCCCCAAATCAAGAACAAATTCAATAAAGCATACGGTATTATATAGAGCCCTTATTGCATGGGACTTCCTTCCATCTCATATTGCTCAAATAAACAGCAAATCTGGTTTCAAAAAACAGATAGAGCAACACCTCGCGGCACAACGCCTCTCCCCTATTTGACCTAGATAGTTTATGTGTGCATTGATATGTAGGCTATGTGTGCCTTTTTAAAAATGTATGTAGTTCTGTCCTTGAGCTGTTCTTGTCTAATGATGTTCTGTATTATGTCATTCTGTATTATGTTTCATGTTTTGTGTGGACCCCAGGAAGAGTAGCTGCTGCTTTTGCAACAGCTGATGGGGATCCTAATAAAATACCAAATACCAAAATACCTGACCAAGGTCCTTCTCCCCCGATTGCTCAGTTTGCCTGGGCGGCCAGGTCTAGGAAGAGTCTTGGTGTTTCCAAGCTTCTTCCATTTAAGAATGATGGAGGCTACTGTGTTCTTGGGGACCTTTAATGCTGCAGACATTTTTTGGTACCCTTCCACAGATCTGTGCCTCGTCTCGGAGCTATATGGACAATTCCTTCGACCCCATGGCTTGGTTTTTGCTCTGACATGCACTGTCAACTGTGGGACCTTATATAGACAGGTGTGTGCATTTCCAAATAATGTCCAATCAATGTAATTTACCACAGGTGGACTCCAATCAAGTTGTAGAAACATCTAAAGGATGATCAATGGAAACAGGATTCACCTGAGCTCAATTTTGAGTCTCAAAGCAAAGGGTCTGAATCCTTGTGTAAATAAGGTATTTTAGGTTTTTATTTGTATTAAATTAGCAGAAACGTCTAAAAACCTGTTTTTGCTATGTCATTATGGGGTATTGTGTGTAAATAGATCAGTGACATTTTTTCCCCACCCATTTTAGAATAAGGCTGTAACGTAACAAAATATGGAAAAGGGGAAGGGGTTTGAATATCTTTCCGAATGCGCTGTATATATATTATATAGTTATCTTTTGTTTGTTTTTAATCCCATCCTTCAGCTACCATCAACCCCTCCCTTCCATCTCTGAAGACCATCCAGTTTTGATTTCTATTTGCCATATATTTTTAACTGTGCTGTTTCACAAAAGTTCTGAACCTATATACATTTTACGGACACAGTATATTTTACATTAGTTATCTTGTTATTAGTCCCACCCTTCAGCTCCAGTCAACCCCTCCCATCTGTCTCTTAACACCATCCATTTTGGATTTCTATTTGCCATATATTTGTCAACTGTGCTGTGATGTTTCACAAAAGTTCTGAACCTTTCTATTATCATAGTTTCTACAGATTGTAAATGATTTCTGCATTTCTGTTGCTGAAATAATTATTATATTATTGATCGATTGACTATGACTTTTTCAAATCTCCCTTTATTGCAGTGTTAGCTAGCTCCATGTAAATGTTGCGATTCTTCAGCCATTCCTGGACCTGTGACCAAAAACGAGCTACATATGGACAGTACCAAAATAAATGATCTAATGACTCTGCTACCTCGCAGCAAAATCTGTAGTGCTGGGAAGGCTGTATCCCCCATATATATACAATTATATTAGTTGAAAGAATTTTGTATAATAATTTAAATTGAAGTTTTGAATCCGCCGTTTTGCATGTCAATTCATAAACCATGTGCCATGGAATCGGTACAGCGAAAATCTCTTCCCAACTATTTTGCAATCTATAGCACAGCTGTCAATTTTTTTGTTCCTTAAATAAAACTGGTATATATTTTTGTTTATCACAATTTTCTTGAACCAATTTTGGTCTTTAATGCATGGCCGACAGTGAAGCTCTTAGTTACAAACGAGTCTTCTTAAACTAAGGGGGACATTGTGATACCAGGACTCATATGGTGTTGGGCCTTGAACTCACTACAAGGCACTGCGTCACCATGACTACAAGGCACTGCGTCATCATGAGTGTCAGCCCACTAATGTCAGATGGACAGACAGATAGACAGAATGGTTAGACTAGAGAAACTTGCTGATGTGCGAGACAGTGCATTCACATCTCTGTGGCAACCGCATTACTGTCTGTCTGTACGTGTGACTGATCTTGTTATGAACCGAGTGACAAAGTTATGAACTGAGTGAGTACCAATTGACAGAGAAATTTGCCATCCACAAATTTCACAGTAGAGAAATGAATTTAGAGAACACTTCTGTAACTGTGATCTATGACTTATCCGCAAAACGCGATTTACCATAAGTTGCCAGTGAAATACCATGGTGTTATAACTAAGAGAAAGACCAACCAGGAGGTCGCTGCTGCTCAGTGACAGTCAGGCCTGTTGCTTCCTGTTTCCTATGGAAGGAGGGCTGGAGGGGAAATGCCAGGTCTGCTCTGCACTGGGAGGATAAGACCTGGGGCAGGAACTTCAGATCTGCATTCCAAATGGCATTACTTGTAGTGCACTACTTTTGATCAGCACAGCACTAATCAAAAGTAGTGCACTATATAGGGAGTAGGGGGCCATTTGGGACACACCCCAGGAAGTGTTGAAGCTGTAGCTTCTCTACCTTCCCGTCTCCCATCACGCACAGCCACAATGACCAGCTGCCATCACAATACTTTCATGGTGGTAGACGTTTCACAGGGGAATCAACACACTGCCATATACTGTGGGCTAGGTTCCCTTTCAGAATATTAGGTATGAAACATCTCTATCCCCTCAACTCTTGTTTTGAGTCATTGGCCCACCCACCAATCACACTGGATTGTGTCAGAGCTGAACATTGGCTGTTGGTCGATCAGAACAAAGAATTGACTATATTGAATAGTTTGCAGGCTTTGCGAGGGCATTCTTGCTTGAGCTGAGATGCGTTCTTACTGGTTGCCAGAGGGTGCGGAGGACTGTTAGCCAAGTGAGCTGTGTTCCAGTGAATTATTTTGGCCCTTGGAGACTGAGCTGAATGCTCAAAGCCAAATTCCCCTCCCTCCTACACATCTAGTGTTTCTCCTCATTGATTTGAAGGTAGCACTTGCTTGCGTATATTACAGTAAACCTAAAAAAGTGTTTCCACGACAGATTGGAATGAGTGGGAATTTTCCTGAACCCACCCCAAAGTCTTTACTGTGCTTTCTGTGATAATTATGTATGCCTAGCGATTTTGAATGGCAGTAATGCCATTGGCAATTGACCTTGTTCAGTCGTAACTGAAATCTATACGGTTGTCACACACTGTCTGTCGCTTCATCGTCAATTAAAAATGGCCTCAATGGTGGTTTGCTCTGTGAGAAAAAAAACGGAAGCTTGTGCTACAGTAGGACAACGGCCTCTAAAAACCCTACTCCTGCYGTCGCAAGGACCCTGGGTACACAACACATATATCCCTGCCCCTGTAATGTCAAGTCGACGTAACATGTTTCCTACTAATGTAAAAGCATGTTCATATCAAAGCAGAATATTTAATTACCGCAACTCAGACACAGAGAGGATTATGGGTGACCTTTGACGGGGGTGCCAGCTGCTCCTCTCTCTCTCGCTCTCTCGCTCTCTCGCTCTCTCGCTCTCTTGCCCTGTAACATGGGCACCATTAGAGAGGCAGTCTTCCTGCTGCTGCTGCATGCATTGCCTTTGTTCCCTCTGGAGAATTCATCTCAGTCTACTGCCTCTCTGAATAATCATTCATGGATTAGGGTGTCAGGGGGTCCACCATGATGCCTATGACCTTGTCTGTGTCCTTGGTCTACAGTAGGCTATATTCTCATCATATTATGATGATTTGGTATTTCACTAAGCAAGTATAGACTAGAGATAAACATGTTTGCTAAGATGTAGACAATACAGCTTCCTGCTAAAGCCAAAGCAATTTGTTCTAGAATATAGCCTAATATTTATGAAAAGGGTGTTGATTATACCAACCACACTCTCAACAAAGTTGCCTTCTCTGTGAATACACAGAACATTCTAGTCTAGATAGGACCACACTGAAGGATCATATACAGTATGTCAGTATTTGTATGTAGGCTACTAGGTAACGGTACATACACTAGCGCCAGGTCGTGCTCCTGCGTTAGAGAGAGAGAGATCAAAGCACAGTGCAATGGGAGTAAGGGCACTGAGGGCCCCGGGGCCATACACTACTGCAGCCATAAATTGTGTAAGAGCGACGTAAAACGGTCCAGGGGACAACCGAGACTGGGCCTTAATTGCATCGTGAAATTTAATTAGCTCGACCGACGTTGTAGGGTGCCTCCCCTGTGACCAGCGGAGCCCACTTTCATGTATTTATGTTGGTGTTTATCATCTCCATAAGCGTGCGTGTGTGTGTTTATGTGTGTGTGTGTGTGTGTGTGTGTGTGTGTGTGTGTGTACTGTTTGTGATACTATCAAATCCTCTTAACCTGAACATTTGTTTTGGCACATCAAACCTCACAGTCATGTAATCTGGCTCTGTGGCGAATGGTACAGAAAACCCTGCATTGAAAAACACAAAAGCGAAACCTTCGATCTGCGCAGACATTCTACCCTTCCACAGAGGACAGAGATTTTGAAAACAAGCGCATTTCCAAGTAGGCGTTGGTAGTGCTGTGAGCGAAGAACAGAGTATGCAGAGTTGCTCTGCCCCCAGCGGCGATAAAAGCATGACATCAGCGTTCTCCTAATTGCACGCTCTGTGCGGTGAGAGGATCTGGAGGTCGGCATCGCCGGGTTGCGTCCCAAATGGCACCCTATTTCCTTTATAGTGCCCTACTTTTGACCAGGGCCCATAGGGCTCTGGTCAAAAGTAGTGCACTACTTTAGTAAACAAACATCTGCCTTTGATTCAATCACAGTACAGATCATAATCAAGGAAATATGGCCTTGTAAATGAGTGCTAGAGACTTCATTACTGTAGGTATGACAGATCTTGTTAGAGTTATCCAGTATTTTATCACCATTTAGACAGTGAACTTGGACAGATACTGTGTGCGTGTTAGTGTAGTAGTCAGTGTGTGTGTGTTTTTAGGGCTGGCCCCATTTAGTCGACTGGTTTGGTCGATAGTATGTTGGTTGACTTAGATTTCTTTGGTCGAGCAGTAGCAAAAAATGGATAACAAGAACAAATCATGGTGTACAAGACACCTGTCTGATTGGCTCCTGTCTGAGTGGACTGATCCATTGTGGAGGCTGTGGGGATGGCACAGTCCATCACTCTAAGACGTGCTACTGAAATTGTATATGGTTATATTATGCAAGAACAATTGTGCAACACAAATCAAAATTATATTAATTTTAAACAAACGCGCTTTCTCCTGCTTTGGATAACAGTCGCTGTCCGTGGTTCTGAAACACATCAGTGCGCTGTTGAATTGGCGCCTTTTCCTTGACCATGTTGCTATGTGCATAATGGAAAAGTTAACCAGCATATTGGTGTTGAGAACAATGTGGCGGAGGCAGCAGCAGAGCTAGGAGACGAGAAAACAGCCCTTACCTTAATTGTCTGTATATGTATTCACACCCTTTGCTATGAAGCCCCTAAATAAGATCTGGTGCAACCAATTACCTTCAGAAGTTACATAATTAGCTAAATAAAGTCCACCTGTGTGCAATCTAAGTGTCACATGATCTCAGTATATATACACCTGTTCTGAAAGGCCCCAGAGTGTGCAACACCACTAAGCAAGGGGCACCACCAAGCAAGCGGCACCACGAAGACCAAGGAGCTCTCCAAACAGGTCAGGGACAAAGTTGTGGAGAAGTACAGATCAGGGTTGGTTATAAAAAATATCCGAAACTTTGAACATCCCACGGAGCACCATTAAATCCATTATTACAATTTTTTAAAGAATATGGCACCACAACAAACCTGCCAAGAGAGGGCCACCCACCAAAACTCACAGACCAGGCAAGGAGGGCATTAATCAGAGAGGCAACAAAGAGACCAAAGATAACCCTGAAGGAGCTGCAAAGCTCCACAGCGGAGATTGGAGTATCTGTTCATAGGACCACTTTAAGCCGTACACTCCACAGAGCTGGGCTTTACGGAAGAGTGTCCAGAAAAAATAAGCAAACACGTTCGGTGTTCGCCAAAAGGCATGTGGGAGACTCCCCAAACATATACTTTTTTTAAATGGAGCTTTTTGGACATCAAGGAAAACGCTATGTTTGGCGCAAACCCAACGCCTCTTATCACCCCGAGAACTGTGGGGATGTTTTTCATTGGCAGGGACTGGGAAACTGGGCAGAATTGAAGGAATGATGGATGGCGCTAAATACAGGGAAATTCTTGAGGGAAACCTGTTTGTCTTCCAGAGATTTGAGACTGGGACAGAGGTTTGCCTTCCAGCAGGACAATGACCCTAAGCATACTGCTAAAGCAACACTTGAGTGGTTTAAGCGGAAACATTTACATGTCTTGGAATGGCCTAGTCAAAACCCAGACCTCAATCCAATTGAGAATCTGTGGTATGACTTAAAGATTGCTGTACACCAGCGGAACCCATCCAACTTGAAGGAGCTGGAGCAGTTTTGCCTTGAAGAATGGACAAAAATCCCAGTTGCTAGATGTGCCAAGCTTTTAGAGACATACCCAAGAGACTTGCAGCTGTAATTGCTGCAAAAGGTGGCTCTACAAAGTATTGACTTTGGGGGGTGAATAGTTATGCATGCTCAAGTTCTGTTTTTTGTCTTATTTCTTGTGTCACGAACCAGCTTGAAGTTCGTAACAAAAAGGGAGACAACATGGAGATAAGGAATAACAAAATATATTTATTAACTGAAGTAAACTAAATACAATTAACAATGGTGTGTAGGCAGTAATCAGTAGTGTAAGTGAGTGTTTTCGTGCATAAATATGATAATGAGGGGTGTTGAAAGGTGCCAAAGCAAACAAACAAAACAGCCACAAAAATGCCACATCCAAACTCTATCAGTGTGTCTGCATGGAGAGAGTCTCTTCAAGGAATGGGGAAGAGGTGTATTTATCCCGGGCCCAGGTGTGTCCCATGTCGCTGACGACCCTCCCAGCTCCTCCCGCCGACATCCTAATAAGGAAAACAAGAGGAAAGAGAAAGAATATGGCAGACAGAGTGGGAGGGTCGTCACACAAAAAATATTTAGCATCTTTAAAGTGGTAGGCATGTTGTGTAAATCAAATGATACAAACCCCCCAAAAATCCATTTTAATTCCAGGTTGTAAGGCAACAAAATAGGAAAAATGCCAAGMGGAGTGAATATTTTTGCAAGCCCCTGTAAGAGCGCATCCTGTTTAGTCTTAATACCGTAATTTACTTAGGCCTGTATTTCAATTCTTATATAGAATTTTTAATATTCTATATTCTTTTTAATAATAATTTATTTGTTCATATCATCACACAGTATACAAGTCATTCATGATGTGAAATGCAATCAAGCGTTTTAAAATAAAATAACAAAGCAAACATTGAATGATTAGCTTAAACAATGAATAGGCCAAAACGTTTCAACAGACTCTGGTACACTTATCATTTATTTTGTGTTGTTTACTTTGTTCCAAACGGTCAGAAAAAGGATATTGTAATCTAACAGCACCTGTTTGGTACACATAATATGCATGCAGCGCTGGCTTCATACCTTCTTTTTCTTGATCTCAATATTTCCCCACAACTAGTTACATTTATTCCACTATTCCACACTCACTTTTTCCTACATCTGACATCCCCTTTACCTCCTGGGCAACCAGTAAACATTCCCCCGTTTCGAGTTTATTTGTTCGTCCTCTGCATCCATTTTGCTGTCACATGTGTTACGGTGTTCAGAGTTTGTTATAACCAATTTATTCATGTGATTATGATATGTTATAGGTCAGGCCTTATTGTCACGTAAAGAGAGCAAGGGAATAGAGAATGTTTTTCCTAAACAAATTAAGGGTTTCGGTAACAACTTTTCAATCAGAAATGGCTGTAATTATGTTGCAGTTTCAGCAACATGGACAGCGCGATACACACTGCTGATGTTCTGTGGTGGTCGCTGCAGCAGGGAGGAAGGAGAGAGAGACAACAGAATCTAGGCACACAGTCAATCGCTGTCTTTTTTTTAACACAGCGCAGCAAGTCTGAGCCAATCAAATCAATTGCGGTCGGACTCTAGTTCTTTGTGTGTCTTAATTATTTCCTCAAAAAGTTTGCTTAAAGCATCAGACAAGTGCAGTGCATATAGTTGATTGAATTAAAACACATAGCATGTGTCTATATATGGAAATATACACATAAAAAATACGACCAATCGATTGGTCGAAAGAGAGCTTTGTCGACCAATATATATCTAAGTCGGGGACAGCCCTAGTGTGTTTTCAATGCTATCTCAGCTTTGTGAGATGTATAGATTTTTAAAACACCAACAGAATAGCAGGACTAGTAGAATAGCAAGAAGCGCCATGGTCTTGCTCTTTGCGAAACAGAGAAGCATGGAGAAGAGAGGCATTATAAGACACAGCTGCTCTACCTCGGGCACTACTGTCCTAATGATGCTACTGTATGGAACCCTTATATAACAAACAGTTTGGAATTTCATTTGGAATGTTGATACGCCATATTTCAGGTCATGTGGTGCTTTTTGAGCATTTGATAAATTGTTATGCCAGTTTTTATGCCAGCACTGTAAAAATCTCATAGTGTTCAGAGGGTTAGCTTCATTCTCTGAAATGACTATAATTTACAGTATAACAATTGTGTTGTGTTTTGGTTACAAAGTTCAGTCTGTGATGCTATTGTAAATCCTTACCAATCCTCTCTCTCTCTCTCTCCTCTCTCTCTCTCTCTCTCTCTTCTCTCTCTCTCTCTCTCTCTCTCTCTCTCTCTCTCTCTCTCTCTCTCTCTCTCTCTCTCTCTCTCTCTCTCTCTCTCTCTCTCTCTCTCTCTCTCTTCTCTCTCTCTCTCTCTCTCTCTCTCTCTCTTCTCCTCTCTCTCTTCTCTCTCTCTCTCTCTCTCTCTCTCTCTCTCTCTCTTCTCTCTCTCTCTCTCTCTCTCTCTCTCTCTCTCTCTCTCTCTCTCTCTCTCTCTCTCTCTCTCTCGTTCTGTGTTTACAGGCTTTGGATCAGGACAGGACTGCGCTGCAGAAGGTGAAGAAATCAGTCAAGGCCATCTACAGCTCAGGCCAAGGTGAGGGAAAGCTCTCTGTCAGTTTTCTAGGCTCATTAACCAGAGGGTTGCGCTTGTGGAAGACATTGAAAAGGGATGATCTCTATATAGACTGGTCTGGGTGAGTAATTATGCCCTCTTATGAAACCAAATATTTCAGAGTTTCAACCTTTTCTTCACATAGTCAGTTTTAGGTTGTTAGTGCCTTGAAGAGGGGGTTTCTAGAACCTTTCTGACCTGGCCCCACTCAGGTATCCTGTCTGGTTTTGGATACAGTTCAATCCCATATACAGCCCTGCAAATAGTCTGAGTAGCCATTTGACTAGATGTTCTGGAGTCTTATGGTTTGGGGGTAGAAGCTGTTTAGAAGCATCTTGGACCTAGACTTGGTGCTCCGATACCGCATGCCGTGCGGTAGCAGGGAGAACAGTCTATGACTAGGGTGGCTGGAGTCTTTGACAATTTTTAGGGCCTTCCTCTGACACCGCCTGGTATAGAGGTCCTGGATGGCAGGAAGCTTGGCCCCAGTGATGTACTGGGCCGTTCGCATTACCCTCTGTAGTGCCTTGCTGTCAGAGGCCGAGCAGTTGCCATAACAGGCAGTGATACAACCAGTCAGGTTGCTCTCGATGGTGCAGCTGTAGAAACTTTTGAGGATCTGAGGACCCATGCCAAATCTTTTCAGTCTCCTGAGGGGGAATAGGTTTTGTCGTGCCTTCTTCACGACTGTCTTGGTATGCTTGGACCATGTTAGTTTGTTGGTGATGTGGACACCAAGGAACTTGAAGCTCTCAACCTGCTCCACTGCAGCCACGTCGATGAGAATGGGGGCGTGCTCGGTCCTCTTTTTCCTGTAGTCCACAATCATCTCCTTTGTCTTGATCACATTGAGGSAGAGGTTGTTGTCCTGGCACATGGCCAGGTCTCTGACCTTCTACCAAAAGGCCGTCTCATCGTTGTCGGTGATCAGGCCTACTACCACTGTTGTGTCATCGTCAAATTGAATGATGGTGTTGGAGTTGTGCCTGGCCGTGCAGTCATGAGTGAACAGGGAGTACAGGAGGGGACTGAGCACGTACCCCTGAGGGGCCCCTGTGTTGAGGATCAGCGTGTCGGCTGTGTTGTTACCTACCCTTACCACCTGGGGGCGGCCTGTCAGAAAGTCCAGGATCCAGTTGCAAAGGGAGGTGTTTAGTCCCAGTGTCCTTAGCTTATTGATGAGCTTTGAGGGCACTATGGTGTTGAACGCTGAGCTGTAGTCAATGAATAGCACTCTCACATAGGTGTTACTTTTGTCCAGGTTGGAAAGGGCAGTGTGGAGTGCAATAGAGATTGCATCATCTGTGGATCTGTTGGGGCGGTATGCAAATTGGAGTGGGTCTAGGGTTTCTGGGATGATGGTGCTGATGTGAGCCATGCCCAGCCTTTCAAAGCACTTCATGGCTACAGACGTGAGTGCTATGGGTCGGTAGTCGTTTAGGCAGGTTACCATAGTGTTCTTGGGCACAGGGACTATGGTGGTCTGCTTAAAACATGTTGGTATTACAGAGTCGGACAGGGAGAGGTTCAAAATGTCAATGAAGACACTTGCCAGTTGGTCAGTGCATGCTTGGAGTACACGTCCTGGTAATCCGTCTGGCCCTGCGGCCTTGTGAATGTTGACATGTATAAAGGTCTTACTTACATCGGCTGTGGAGAGCGTGATCACAGTCTTCCTGAACAGCTGGTGCTCTCATGCATGTTTCAGTGTTATTTGCCTCGTAGCAAGCATAGAAGTAGTTTAGCTCGTCTGGTAGACTCGTGTCACTGGGCAGCTCTCGGCTGTGTAGTACGTCAAAGGCGGTGTAGTACAATTCGATCTTAGTCTTGTATTGATGCTTTGCCTGTTTGATGGTTCGTCGGAGGGCATAGCGGGATTTCTTATAAGCTTCAGGGTTCAGAGTCCTGCTCCTTGTAAGCGGCAGCTCAAGCCTTTAGCTCAGTGCGGATGCTGCCTGTAATCCATGGCTTCTGGTMGGGGTATGTACGTACGGTCACTGTGGGGACAACGTCATCGATGCACTTATTGATGAAGCCAATAACGGATGTGGTGTACTCCTCAAATGCCATCGGAGGAATCCCGGAACATAATCTGTGTCAGGACCCGGTGCGAGAAACAGTCACTAATAATTGGCAGAACCAGAAGATGAGGCAGACACAGCAGTACTAGAGATGGTGGTTTTAAAAAAATAGATTATTCCAAAATACAAAGAAAATCCACAAAGTGGTAAAAACAGCAAGGGAAAAAACAAACCTCAAAAGACCAATCCAAAAATACACGAGAACAAAACCAGAGAACCTCTGGAAAATCCAACAAGAGAAAAATGTTCACAAAGGCTGGGGCTGGGTGCTAACATACAAACACTGAGCAAGAACTAAGGAACACACAGGGTTTAAATACTAACAAGGGAATGACTTACAGGTGCAAACAATAATTAGGGCAAGAAAAACAAAAGGTACAAAAAAGGTGCAAGGGGGACATCTAGTGAACAAAACCAAACAGTCCTGGCCAAAACCTGACAGAACCCCCCCCTAGGAACGGCTCCTGACGTTCCTATCAGCCTTCTCAGGGTGGAGGACCCTGAACTGACGAATGAGGTCAGGGTCCAGTAATGTCCTTGGCAGGAACCCAGGAGCGCTCTCGGGACCGTAGCCTTCCAGTCCACAGATACTGCCAGGACCGCTGCACCCGGCGGGAATCCAGTATCCGGTGGACGGTATAAGCCGACACGGGGCGGAGGGGAGGTCTGCCTGCCGGGATAAGGGGAGAAAAAACAACAGCTTTTAATAAAAGAAATGTGAAATGTGGGATTGATTTTAAGGGATCTGGGTAAGTGCAGGCGAAAAGTAACGGGATTGACTCTCCTGGCAATCTTAAAGGGACCGATGAATCTCTGGGACAGCTTGCGAGACTCCACCCTTAGCGGTAAGTCTTTGTTGAGAGCCATACTCTCTGGCCGGGGTACAGGGTAGGACCGGGACGGCGACGTCTGTTGGCTTGTCGCTGGTACTGCTGCTGTGAGGAACGCAGAAATTAAGACGGGCCTTCTTCCACGTAAGCCACAGCGTCTGATGAACCTCGAGGCTGAAGGCAACTCTGACTTCTGCCTCCTGGTCGGGGAACAATAGCGGAGCATAGCCAAACTGACACTCATGCGGAGACATACCATGGGAGGAGGAGCACAAGGTGTTGTGCGCGGTACTCGGCAAAACAATGAAAGGATGACCATGTGGACGGGTTGTTGAAACCATACATCTGAGGGTGGTTTCCAGCTCCTGATTCATCCTCTCAGTTTGGCCGTTGGACTCCGGATGGACCTGAAGATAAACTGGCCGTGGCCCCTATGAGTTGGCAGAATGCCTTCCAAAACCTGTGAGGCAGAACTGGGAGACCTCTGTCGGAAACATTATCTTGCGGGATACCAAAGACTCGGAACACATGGTATCACCACTCAGCTGTTTCCTTGGCAGAAGGTAACTTAGTCAGGGAACCGAATCTGGCCGCTTAGAAAACCTGTCGATGATGACTAGGATAGTAGTATTACCATGGGACGGAGGAAGGCCAGTATAAGTCCAATGAGATATGGACCAGGGTCGGGGGGAATAGATAGAGGGTGAAGGAGTCGCTTGAGGGCGGAGGTGAGAAGTTTGCCCTGGCAGCACACGGAAACAGGCCTGACGAAAGTGGCAACGTCTTGTTTTATGGTGGGCCACCAGAACTTACGCTGGATGAACTCCAAGGTGCGACCTAGCCCGGGTGACAGGTGAGGCAGAGGAGTGCCCCCCAGAAGGACTTGGACCTTGTGCCTTGGGAACAAACAACCGATTAGCAGGACCTCCTCCAGGGCCCGGTTGCATGGCTTGGGCTTGTTCAACGGTATCCTCACTGCCACGAGATCGGAGCCCACGATCTTAGCGGCCGGAAGGACAGTCATGTCAGTATCTTCTCGAATGGCAGGAGAGTAGATTCGTGACAAGGCGTCGTTTGAGATTCTTTCGACCCGGGTCTATAGGTGAGAATAAACTGGAATCGGCTGAAAGAAAAAGAGACCATCGAGCTTGTCTGGGAGTTCAACCGCTTCGCCTGCTGGATATACTCCAGATTTTTGTGGTCCGTAGCACTTGAAACGGTTGAGAAGCCCCCTCGAGCAGTGTCTCCATTCTTCAATGCATCTTCTAGAAGGCGTTTGAGCACTTGTCTGACATGCTTAGTGTGTTCTTGAAGGGAGCTCGAAAAGATGAGGATGTCATCCAAGTAACAAACACGAAAATGTTAAGCATATCCCTAAGCACATCGTTTATGAGCGCTTGGAACACAGCCGGGGCGTTGGTCAGGCCGAAGGGCATCACCAAGTTTTCGTAGTGACAGTAAGGCGTGTTGAAAGCGGTCTTCCACTCGTCACGGGTTTGATCCGACAAGATGGTATGCGTTCCGCAGGTCAAGCTTAGTGAAGACCACTGCTTCCTGGGAGCAGCTCAAAGGCTGTGCGCATTAAGGGGTAGCGGGTAGCGGTTACGGACGGTTAATGGCATTAAAGTCCCGCGTAGTCGATGCAAGGACGTAATCCCCTGTCTTTTTTGGCCAACAAAGAAAAACCCTGCTCCCGCCGGCGAGGTGGATGGACGCATGAGGCCTGCTGCAGAGAAGTCCTTGATGTAGGTAATCCATAGCAGCTCGTTCGGGGAGGAGAAGGGAAAAGATCCGACCCCTGGGAGGGCAGGTGCCCGAAACAGGTCGATGGGGGCAATCGTAAGGTCCTATGGGGTGGTAGTTTGGTGGCCCTCTGTTTGCTAAATACCGGTTTGAGGTCATGGTAACACTCGGGAACTCGGGACAGGTCGATGGATTCTAGAGACTCGGGAGGGGAACTCGGGGAACTTGGGAAGATACAAGTGGCTTTGGCACGTAGGACCACTGCTTGATGTGCCCACAGACCAGTCGATGTGAGGGTTATGGCTGTGAAGCCAGGGGTATCCAGGCACGAGAGGGAATCGGAACACGAGGTCAGATGAAAGTTCATCACTTCCTGGTGTTGGGAAACTGAAAGTCGCAAGGGGGTAGTGACACGAGTGACAAGTCCAGATCCCAAAGGGCTTCCATCCAACGTAGTAACCCTTATGGGATCACTTAGAGGTTCAGAAGGGAACGCCATTTTCCTTCGCCCAGAACACCATCCATGAAGTTACCTGCGGCTCCAGAGTCTACCCAAGGCTTGAAGGGGAAGCTCGTGGTTGTCCCAAGGAAAGGGTAACTGGAATGAGCAGGCGGGAGTTGGATGGATGGGAGGAGGTTATGTTCTCCCGTTACAGTCCTCCCAGGCCTGCACCGGGAGAGTGCGTTTTCCCTGGAGCCCGGGACACGTGGAAGGAAATGGCCCGGTTTGCCCGCAATATAGACAGCATCGCTCCTCAATCCGGCGGTCTCTCTCAGCCTGGGAGATGCGTCAACCTGCATGGGTTCCGGTGGAGTCAGCGAGGATAAAAGGTGGAGACTCGGAGCTGGGACGATAGGAGCTAGGGTGAGAGATCTACGGTTGAGCTCTCTCTCTCTCAGACGCTGGTCTATGCGTGAAGCAACTTGATCAGGGACTCCGAGTTGTCTGGTGGTTCCCGAGTGGCCAGTTCATCTTGGATGGTGTCGGAAAGACCCTTCAAAAGCACCATGTGAGCGCCTCGTCGTTCCACCACTCGCTGCTGCACCGTGTGGAACTGGATGGCATAGTCCGTCACGCTGCGCCGACCTTGGCGGAGAGTCAGGAGCTGTTTGGCTGAGTCAGGACCGCTGGTAGGACCTTGAAACACTCGCTTGAATTCTTCACGCAAAGGTAGAGTAGCTGGCACAGCAGGGACTTTGGGCATCCCACACAGCAGTAGCCAGGCTAGGGCTTTTTCCCGACAGCAGGGTGATGATGTTGCTATCTTGGACGGTCGGTGGGAAACGACGAGGGTTGCGCTCGAAGGAGAGAGAACATTGGGTGAAAAACCCCTTACAAACACTCGGATCACCTGAGAACGCGTTGGGGAGGCGGCAGACGAGGTTCAGCCAGGGGGTTAACCTCTAACGAGCCTCTACCCGGTCCGGATCACCCCACCCCCCCACACACTGATTAGCATAGCTAGCATAGCTTCACAAGTAGATAGTAAGCATCTAAATATCATTAAATCACAAGTCCAAGACACCAGATGAAAGATACAGATCTTGTGAATAAAGCCACATTTCAGATTTTTAAAATGTTTTACAGGGAAGACAAAATATGTAAATCTATTAGCTAAACACGTTAGCAAAATACACCACTTTTCTAACTCCATCAGTTTCTTACTACTTCAGGTGCTATCACCAATTCGGCTAAACTAAGAATTGATAGCCACTAACAAGAAAAAACCTCTTCAGATGACAGCTGATAACATATTCATGGTATAGGATAGTTTTGTTAGAAAAAAGTGCATATTTCAGGTAGAAATCACAGTTCTACATTGCAGCTGCAATCTGAAATAGCGTTGGAAGCAGCGCGGAATAATTACTGAGACCGACGTCAATTTACCAAAAGAACATCCTAAAACACTTCAGAAAAATAGACAGCCTACAGCAATCAACAGACATAGATCTTGTGAATCCAGAGAATATTTCAGATTTCAAAGTGTTTTACAAGCGAACACAATATAGCATTATATGAGCGTACCACAATAGCCAGAATCACAACCGCATTTACCAGCTGTAAATGTTAGCGATCGTAACAACCCAACAAAAAATATATAATTTGACTAACCTTGATATACTTCATCAGATGACAGACCTGTAACTCATATTCACAATGCATATAGCTTTTGTTCGAAAATGTGCATATTTAGCAGCACAAATCGTGGTTATACTATGTAATCACTACAAACATTGCATGTATTCTGGCCGGCCGCCATTTTGGATTAGCGCCTATTTTATAAAAATACTATTCATAAACTTGACTAAAAAAATATAAGTTGGACAACAATCGAAGATAAATTAGTTCTTATGCAATCGCTATGTTAGATTTTTAAATTAACGTTACTAGACATATAGTGTTGCTGCAGCCAGACCAGTGCCTGCAAAAGTGGCGCGCAAACACTATGACATTTTTCCACATAAATACATAATAACATCATAAATAGTTCCTACTTTTGGACGAGCTTCCATCAGTATCTTGGCAATGTGTCTTTTCTTCAAAAGAATAGTTGCTTTGTTGTAAAACGTCCTCTTCACCTTTGGAACTAGCTGCTACCATTAGCTATGTCGCACACACATGTCCAAATCCTCAAACTAGATACAAAGGAATTCAGAAAAATAGCACTATACTCGCATAAACTGATATAAATCGGTTTCAAATAACATCGTTATGATGTTCTACACCTATATTTAATTAAATTACAGACGGATACATCTCTGGTCGATAACTGAGCGTTCCAAAATTTCATCCTGACTTCTTGCCAGGCGCCATGACGAACGAGACAAAGAAAGGTACTCTCGTTCCATCCGGCTTTATAACCTCGGACAGCTACGCAGACAGACCATTCCACTTCTCATTGGTTACTGACATCCAGGGGAAGGCGGGTGCAGTTCAATTCCAGCCATAGGATATCCACAGGCTTTAAACTGAACCCAGATCAGAGGATATTCTCAGACCTTCGCAAGTCATGTCAGGATTTTTGCTGTAGAGGGAGTTCTGGGTCACCCACAGACATAATTAAAACGGTTTTAGAAACTAGACAGTGTTTTCTATCCAATATTAGTAAGGATATGCATATTGTACGATCAAGAATTGAGCAATAGGCGTTTAATTTGGAGACCAAAATATGCTAATGCGGAACAGCACCCCTATAGTTGCAAGAAGTTAACTGCCACGGGCACTTGAATCTGATGAACTGGAGCAGAAGCGGTTGCAGGAGAAAGTTGATCAGAAATCTGCTTTATGGAAGTCATCATCTCCGACAGAAGTTGAGAATGTCCAGCCAGTAAGGCCTCTTGCTGAACCAGAGCAGCTTCGTGACGTTGGACAGTCCCCTCGTGGTGGGACAGCATGGGAAAAAAGTCCTGGGTACTGGCTGCCTCTGGGTTCATATTAAGGGCTCAGTGTTTCTGTCAGGACCGGTGCGAGAAACAGTCACTAATAATTGGCAGAACCCAGAAGATGAGGCAGACACAGCAGTACTAGAGATGGTGGTTTAATAAAAAATAGATATCTTCCAAAATACAAAAGAAATCCACAAAGTGGTAAAAACAGCAAGGGAAAAAACAAACCTCAAAAGACCAATCCAAAAATACACGAGAACAAAACCAGAGAACCTCTGGAAAATCAACAAGAGAAAAATGTTCACAAAGGCTGGGGCTGGGTGCTAACATACAAACACTGAGCAAGGAACTAAGGAACAACAGGGTTTAAATACTAACAAGGGAATGACTTACAGGTGCAAACAATAATTAGGGCAAGAAAAACAAAAGGTACAAAAAAGGTGCAAGGGGGACATCTAGTGAACAAAACCAAACAGTCCTGGCCAAAACCTGACAATCTGTGCTAGCAAAACAGTCCTGTAGCTTAGCACCTGCTTCCTCTGACCACTTTTTTATTGATCTCGTCACTGGTGCTTCCTGCTTTAATTTTTGCTTGTAAGCAGGAATCAGGAGGATAGAATTATGGTCAGATTTGCCAAATAGAGGGCGAGGGAGAGCTTTGTATGCGTCTCTGTGTGTGGAGTAAAGGTGGTCCAGAGTTCTTTTTCCTCTGGTTGCACATTAACATGCTGATAGAAAGTTTGTGACAGATCCTGGTGGGGATGTACTCCTATAACAATGAATGGGAGTCTACCCGCATTGCATCATGCACCAATCATTTTTCCTAATGAAATGGCGGTCTACCAATGCTCCTCTTCAACCCATTCACCCACACCCAGTTAGAAAGATCTACCCCTTTATATTGAGCTTTACAGAATGACAATCTGATTTAAGTTGTGAAAGGGATTAGAAACCACACTAAGCTGTTGCATTTGGAACCAGATGATGCAATGGCAAATGTCAACCTTTCCATGCTTGATCACAATCACCTGTCCCCGGCCTGTGTCCTAAATGGCACCCTATTCCCTATGCACTACTTTGACCAGAGCCCTATGGACCCTTCTATATACTGCACTACTGAAGTAGTGCTTTATACAGGGAATAGCAATTTGGGACGCAAAGCCTAGCAACACTACCCTTGTTATCATTATTTCAAATTCAAACGAATGTTAACCTTGGTTGTCTCCCTCTGTCTCCCTCTCCCAGACCATGTCCAGAATGAGGAGAACTATGCCCAGGCTCTGGATAAGTTTGGCAGCAATTTCATCAGCAGAGACAACCCTGATCTGGGAACAGCCTTCGTCAAGTTCTCCACCCTGACCAAGGAGCTGTCGACCCTGCTCAAGAACCTGGTGAGACACACAGGACTTTTTTCCAGTTCAGTTACTCATGGCTGGTAATGACCAGAATGTCCACCATTTAATTGACAAAGAGGTGACAGAGCGAACATCTTCACATGAGGGTTTCCCATCTTGGGATGGACTTGAATTGGGTACAGATGTCCTATCTTAATTTGATCACTCTGTTGTCTCAGGTAATTTTCCTGCGCAGCAGGATTGTAGTGTATTCGAGGTTTAAAAAGGCTTCTGAAGTTTGTAATTTCCACTTTAAAATGTCAGATTTATCTTAACAAAAAAATGTGTCAACCACTACAAAAATGTACATTAATTATAATCAACATAATAATTCACATTTCCTGTTTCTGCAGGATTATTTTCCTGCTGTGAGAAACTGGTCAAATTACAAATGCACACTTGTGTGTGTGTAGGTTTGTGTGTGTCTGTGCGTGTGTGTGTGTGCGTACACATGATAGTGTTATATGTTATACCGAAACTTTTACTAGATCGTGAAAAATGGTTTGGTACAAGAATCTGTGTTACTTTCAGTACTTCTGTCAAATGTGTCTCACATCTGATATGGATTGAGAGGATCGAGTCTGTCTAGTATTTTGTCTGAATCTTTTCAAGAGGGCAATAAGTAGTAAGCTAGCCAGGCTACACTGACACAGCGCAAGCCACTTTTTTAGAAGCAAGCGAGAGAGAGAAAATGCAGACAGCATGGCTTTTTCAAACCAAAACATTATACCTCCACACCCGCAGCTTGTTGACAAAACTGTCTCCAGAAGCAAACTTTGGAATACTTTGCTTACAGAGCAGATGATGAGGGCCAGCCCACTGAAACAACTCTGCAAAAGGTGTTACAAAGCAGTGTGCAGTGCAAAGGAGATTTACTTCCAAAATAACATAAAAAATTATTTTACACATGACATTTGCATTGTAGCCTAACATTATTCTTCTAGCAACTAAATTCAAATAATGTTTTTGTGACAGTGGCATGAACATACAGTATATTCAGCATGACATTCATGCGAGCACTATAATATGATTACAACCCAAAAGTAATTCAAAATGCATTCATAACTTAGCTATGACAGCAATATATTTAGACTACTTTGCATTTGTCTGGGCTTGCTAGCAGTAGCCCAGCCAGCCCTTGGGTCATCACTAATTACCGCAGCCACAAAGTCATAATTTCTACAATTTATCTTCTTATAATCTGATTTGAAACCTAACCTTAATAACCACACTGCTAACCTTATGCCTAACCCTAACCTTAAATTAAAACCAAAAAGCACATTTTTGTTTTCATTTTGAATTTGTGGCTGTGGTAACTGGTGACAACCTAGGGTTAGTTATTAAAATCTTTGACCCAACCCTGGGTGGAGCGTTGCACCCTGGGAGTTGAAATGCACTCTGGGAATCGTAGTAGGCTGTGTAAAATATATTGTATTTCAATGAAATGAGCTTCAAAAGGGTTTTTTATGTCGTTTTGGAACAAAATGATTAATTTAACACCTTAAATGATTTAGCTGTAATGAATAGTGAATCATAGGTCTAATGAATGTAATTTGACCCAATATTATGGCCATAGATGAGCAAATTAACCCTGATATATATCAAATAAAAAATATAAACAGTTTAGATGTAATTATAAAATTACATCTAAACTAAGAGTCTCAGATATGGTTTCGCATAAGGAAAATTGTAGATATTCAAGATATGGTGTTTTATAAAAAATAAAAAATAAATGAATATAGAATAGAAGTTATTCTATTTGTTATTTCAGTTGTTCTACCATTTTTCAACATATTGTTCAATGTTTGGTATCTGTATCGAAGTCAAAATTCTGGTATCGTGACAACAATAACGCGCGAACGACCGAGCATGTACAGTTGAAGTCGGAAGTTTACATACACTTAGGTCGGAGTCATTAAAACTTTTTTTTCAACCACTCCACAAATTTCTTGTTCACAAACTATAGTTTAGGCAAGTTTGTTAGGACATCTACTTTGTGCAAGACACAAGTAATTTCTCCAACAAATGTTTACAGACAGATTATTTCTGTCACGGCCGTCGTCGGAAGGAGACCAAGGTGCAGCGTGGTGAGCGTACATTTTCCTTTTATTTAAAATGTCGCCAACAAAACAAGAAACAAAGAAACGACCGTGAAGCTTAACAGGGCTATCGGGCCACTAACAAAGTC
>NC_036867.1:14674719-14769573 GCF_002910315.2 Salvelinus sp. IW2-2015
TGTGTCAGAGCCCAGCCTCATGTACCGCCTGCACAAACGCTTCAGCCAGATCGAACTGGACTGGACCTACCTACAGATACAGCAGCTGCAGGTTGGTGTTGTTTAATGGGATTAGATATGCTCTCTCTATGCTTCAGGCTATTTGATGGGTTGTCACTGGTGTTGGTTTGACTGGTTTACTGGTCCAGCGTGCAAATGTAAAATATTTGTACATACCGCACCAATTTCCACAATTCTACACCTAGGTAGAAATTCCTATCTCAAATTGTATTTGTCACACGCGCCGAATACAACAGATGTAGACCTTACAGTGAAATGCTTACTTACAAGCCCCTAACCAACAACGCAGTTTTAAGAAAATACCAAAAGAAAGTAAGAGATAAAAATAACCAATAATTAAAGAGCAGCAGTAAAATAACAATAGCAGGGCTATATACAGGGGTACCGGTACAGAGTCAATGTGCGGGGCGACCTGTGTCGAGGTAATTGAGATAGAGTTAGCAGCACCTTAGGGGGGTAATGCAAATAGTCTGGGTAGCCATTTGATTGTCTGATCCAATATGTCAAGAAGCCACAGTGATTGAACATTTTGTCAGGACGTGATGTGTGAAATTCGTCATTTTGTAAACAATCTGTCAGTTTAAAAGTGTCAACTTTGTAATTTAATTCAATAAAACTTTATCCCCTCAGGGGCAATTAAGAAAAGTCAGATTTACAAGTATCAAGTCACACAAAGTCCTCCACAGAAAATAGCCTACAATATACAACAGACTTCACATGATTCCCTAATACCATACACCCCACACAATACATAAATACAACATATTAGGATCACCTTCCTAATATTCAGTTGCACCCCCCCAACCCCACTTTTGCCCTCAGAACAGCATCAATTCGTTGGGGCATGGACTCTACAAAGTGTCGAAAGCGTTCCACAGGGATGCTGGCCAATGTTGACTCCAATGCTTCCTACAGTTGTGTCAAGTTGGCTGGATGTTCTTTGGGTGGTGGACCATTCTTGATACACGCGGGAATTGAGCGTGAAAAACCCAGCAGCGTTGCAATTCATGACACACTCAAACCTGTGCGCCTGGCACCTACTACCATACCCTGTTCAAAAGCACTTAAATATTTTGTCTTGCCCATTCACCCCCTGAATGGCACACATACACAATCCATGTCTCAATTGTCTCAAGGCTTCAAAATCCTTCTTTAACCTGTTTCCTCCCCTTCATCTACATTGATTGAAGTGGAATTAACAAGTGACATCAGTAAGGGATAATAGCTTCACCTGGATTCACCTAGTCAGTCTGTCATGGAAAATGTTTCGTACACTATTGTTTATAATAACCTTATAATAAGCTTTGAGAGACGCTGACCAAGGTGTAAGTCATACCATTAAAGTTAAGCCTTAAAAGGACTACCTTTTACATTGTTCATTAATATCCTAATACTGAAGAAAAAAATATTTTATTAGATGCTTATGATACGTTGTCTCATCATGGTTGTGTCTTCTTGTCTTTTGACCAGGTCCAGATCAACAACCTGAGTGAGCTGACCCCAGAGGGGAAGGCGGGGGCCACCTGGCCCATCGGGGTCAACCCCCCTTTCAAGCCCAAAACGCGTTTCGAGGTCATCAACTGGGAGTACTTCACAGAGGAGCACATTTACTCGTGCCCCGACAGCTCCCCCAAGTGTGAGCTGCGTGGCGCAGACCGGGCCGACGTGAGCGCCGTGCTGGAGACGGCCGTGGAGCGCCTCAACGAGCGCTACCAGCCCCAGCTGCGCTTCAGGAAACGGCATCTGCTCAACGGCTACCGGCGCTTCGACCCCACCCGGGGCATGGAGTACGTGCTGGACCTGGCCCTGGAGGCTTTCACCCAGAAGGGTCACAACCAGGTCATCGCCAAGCGGGTCAGCCTGCTCCGCCCTCTCAGCACCATCGAGATCATCCCCATGCCCTACGTGACGGAGGCCACCCGGGTGCAGGTTATCCTGCCAGTCACGGCCCACGAGCAGGACTATGTGAGCAACTTCCTGGACATGTACGTGATGAACACTCTGGACACGCATGACAACGTCCTGCTCACCTTCCTGTTCGTCTATGACCCCTTCGACGCCCAACGGATCAGTCAGGCCGACGTGTTCGCCGGCATCAAGGCCATGATTGGCGAGGTGGAGAAACGCTACGGCGACGTGAAGATCCCCTGGATCAGCGTCAAGACGGAGGTGCCGTCGCAGGTCAAGCTGATGGACATCATCTCCAAGAAGCACCCGGTGGATACGCTCTTCTTCCTGGCCTCGGTGTGGACCGAGGTCAACGCCGACTTCCTCAATCGCTGCCGCATGAACGCTATCAGCAACTGGCAGGTGTTCTTCCCCATCCACTTCCAGGAATTCAGCCCGGCCATCGTGTACCGCGACCAGCAGCCCTCAGCCGCCTCCTCCTTCACCGCCGAGGCACTGCGCGATGGACGCTTCGACCGCCACGTCTTCGAGGAGGCCTGCTTCTACAACGCCGACTATATGGCGGCGCGCACCAAGATGGCCGCCGACATCCTGGATAACGATGAGCTGCTGGAGAGCATGGACGTGTACGAGATCTTTGTGCGCTACTCGGGCTTGCACGTGTTCCGGGCGGTGGAGCCAGCGCTAGTGCAGAAGTATGTGCGGCGGGCGTGCAACCCGCGCCTCAGCGAGGACATCTACCACCGCTGTGTGCTCAGTAACCTGGAGGGCCTGGCCTCGCGATCCCACCTGGCCATGGCCCTGTTTGAGCAGGAACAGGCCAACAGCACCTAGGTGGTCTAGTGGGGCTCTTCCACTGCAGCACTGGTGTCACGCCAGACTTTTCTGGACCAGGCCTCAGAAGGCAACATCTATGGGCCTAACACTGGTGCAGTGCCTGACAGTGGAAATGCACCATACTGTAGGTCTACCATCTAATGACATTATGAACGTCAACCACACTGCCTCGACTTTTAGACAAGGCATGTTATGGGATGCTTAATCTTCAGACGGATCCCTAAGGACCCATGTGCAATCTTAGGCCTGCGAAGACTGAGGAGCAATGTTACAACGTGTATTCCTGCTAACTGTGTGTGCAGGCGGACAGAACTCTGTGCTTTCACACCAATGGTAGCCCAAGGGGAGGCTCTATTGGGAGGTGATGAATGAACAATGAACAGCATTGATGTCTATTTAGGGCTGGGCAGTATACCGTATTTTACTATGTACTGTTATTGATGCACGGACCAGTTTGTGTTTATACTTTATCTTCTATAACGGTATTTGTGATACGTCACTCTGGCTCGTGTAATGTCAGTTTTTATAGTTTACTCCATTTGCTACTTGAGTTGTCTCTCTCCTCCTGCATGCCACTTCCCCATGTGCTTCCCTGCCAATCCCTGCCCCCGTCACTGTTGGTTGTCAATGCCGTGCCGTTCACTTTGTCTGCATGGTCAGATGTAACCAGATGTTAGTGATTTCCACTTTGCTTCTTAATATAATTCCACAAAAGTTCTATAATTACATTATTTAATGTATATTACAGTCTGCAAACTAGTAATTTGTCTTTTGAGAGACGCTAAATAGTGTTTGGGCTAATTGCTAGTTAGCTAACTAGCAAGCTAGCTAAATGTACACAGAGAAAACGTAGCTAGCTAATAAAACTTGATACCAGTACTGGTGTAGGCCTAGTTCAGCATGTTGTTTGTGCAAAAGTATCTTCTAAATCAGAGATGGAGAAGCATGAATATGTTAGCTAGTGCTAGATAACTACATGAAGTAAGAGAAAACATGTAATGTAACATTAGGGTCCACTGGGAAACACTGACCAACACTTTGGTTCCTACCATGTCACAATAATTCCTCCCTGGCTTTTTCATTCATTGTCATGTCAAACAACAATGTATTCAAAGTACTGTCCACTATATTCCAACAATAGCATTAGAATAATCATTCTATTTCCATGATTCCAACAGTTCACCAATTAATTAGGACTATATTTTTTGCCCATATCATGCAGCCCCACGTGGCACAGAGTGTAAATGATAACAAATGAGTGCAGGAAATGCAGAAATATCGTGATAAGATATTTTGGTCATTTCGCCCAGCCCTATGTCGGATGTTTACAATGTTTTGTTTTGCCTTGAGAAAATCGCCATGAGCTATATGTCTTCCTTCATGACTGTGCTGATTTATGATGCTAAAACTGGAATTAAAGAGAATTAAGTGTCTTATGTGTCTTTCAATTTACACTTAGTTTGCTCAGTATGTCGAACCTGTAGAGAGTGTGGTTTGATTCATTCCCTCGACATATGGTCTGTTTTTTATTTTTCTACGGTTATTAAAGGCAGATGTCGCATTCTGACTCGTTTCTTATGTTATTGTGGAATCGCAGACCTAGCAATTTCCTTTGCCATTTATCTTTTGTGCAGTTCAAGGTTTGTTTGAAACACAGCTTCATTACTGTGGGGTTCTCAATTAGGAAGACAAAATAAAAACGGCTTGTCTTTGAGAACTGCAGCCTCAATAATGACATAATAGTGATGCATGCTTTGCAAGTCAGGACTGAGGGTTTGCGAGCCAAGGACAAGCTATTAGAGGGTGTAGATTCTAGTGGTTGATATTCCTCCAATCATATAGCTCTGAAGTCTGTATTCTTCCTGGTTGCCTCTATAGCTGTGACCTGAGGCAATGTACAGTTTGTACTGAAGCCTGAAATATGCCTCCCCACATTAAAGTCAGTAAACCTCCACCCCTACCCGGGCCTCCCTGGATTTGGGATGGAATTCTCTACACATGTGTCTTATGGAAGGGAGTGCAGATTCAGAATGCCCTAGCAGGGTGGGTTTTGTCCACCTGGCCACAGTCCAACAGGGAGAGGGAGGGGGGAGCTGTTTCTCCATAGTGTGGTGGGTGGGGGGGTTCAGAGCACTGAATAGGTCACTTGACAGTCTCTCTGTCTCCTCCCTCTCTGGGCAGGGGGGAGAGGATTGCACCGAGGGGCGAAATGAATGTCAGGCCAGGGTTTGGCGGGGGGTGAAAGAGTTTCTTTCTGCAGTAGCTAGCTAGCGCTGAGGTTGTAGGTTAGCATTACTGCATGCACGCCACCTGTTCAGACACGGTCAACAATAACTCACTTGTCTGCCATCTCAAAACGACGTCTTCCTCATGCGAGGACTGCTAGAAGTGTTACTCCCTTCTGACTTTTATCAGTCAGCTTATTGGCAAAAATGTAAGTGTTCTACCTCTCACCAAAGCCAAAGACTATTTGGCCCAGTACTGTATGAAGGTGTTTTTAGACTAAGCTACACATTGATAGATATAGCCCCCTGGGCAGCTGGATTCCATTTCATTTGAAACCTATGAAATATAGCAAAGTCCACCTCTGGTCTTTCCAATTTGATGTTTCTAGGAGACATATTTAGACCATTGATCAGCATGAAAAATCTAAACATTTGTTCTTCGGATAAGGCCCATCCCCCTGACTTAGCAATAAACCACACATTGCAGACCTCATGGCATTTACAAACTTTGGCAAGCGCTTCTTTATTTACATCCAGGCTGTCTCACTGAGTCACAGCTGTAGTTTCATCATTTCATTTTTCAATTTTTTTCTTCCTTTGTTTTTTGTTTGTTTGTAGAATGGGGTAACCCAACACATTTGCACAAGTGAGAGCTATATCTCCATGGTGGTGACCAACAGACAAAACGGTGTAGCAGTGGAAAGAGAGCTGTGAGGAACATGGGCACTCCTCACAAAGTCATGCACAGAAACTGCGGTTACCACCTATCCATTCGGGTAGACCAATATCAATGCTTTTAGTCAGAGAGCGAGAGAGAGAGGAGAACACAGTTTAGGTACAGTCTATAGTCAGATGACACAAGGTTTCCGGCGTCCGTGAGTTGTAGTTTCTAAAATGCCCAGAAAGGGGAGCCCTACAGTTAATGCTCCATGACTGCCAACCATACAAGACCAATCTGGGTCAAACACAAGTATTGATTGACACATAATTGAATACAACAACGATTATGCTCCCTTGCTTGGTGCGGTTGAAATACACGTAACCTGTAGTAACAAAAACTCTTATGCAGATAACATCTATGCTGGTTGGGTAGCCCGCAAGTTTTTAGCAAATGTTCAGTAAAGGCCCCTTCAACATGGAAATTGTGTCAAATCCATTGCTCTCCAGATCCACTTCCATGCATTTGTGAGAGTATTTACATGTCCCGTTTTAAATGTATAAAACCTGTCCATGCAGCATGCATAGGTCTTTAAGAAATCCAACCTCGTTGTTTATGCTGAGTTAGGTCTCAGCTATGTCGAAGAAAATGTTGACACAAAAGAGATGTAACATGGACACAATTTTGATGTGACTGAACCTTACAGAAGACAGCAGTGTTGACTTCATATCAGAAACGGATTTCTGAGAAGGCTTCTCCCATCACAAGCACACAACTACTGTGGAAGGGCACAGAACTGAGTTGCTGTGGAAGTTAGTTAAAGAGATGGGCGTTCCCTGTGGGTGGGGAGAGAGGGAGGTATCATCACTCCCAGCATTACATTTTGTGGTTCTGCCCTATTAAAACTCAAGGGCCTAAAATAACCATCCCCCACACCCTTCCCCCAAGTGTACACAGAGGGACACTAGCGTCCCTGTCCTACACCTTTAAACGTATGGACCCCGATCCTTCCCACCCCATGTCCCGCCCTTCACTAAACCAAACACACTGACACAAACAGTGCTATCCCTGAAGAAAAACAAACAGATTTACATTCAGAGGTTTCCTTTAAAAACGTTGTCATATTCACCCGTGTTCAATTTCAACTGGTAACGTAGCTTTATCGGGTTTAGACAAGATCACGGTAATCGTTATTCATTGTCCATTTGAACCATTCTAATACTCTTCCATCGAGACCTTTGGTGACTCTGTCAAAACGTTCAAGGACAAAATACTGTCAGACAGATCCACTTGAGACAGGTAGTTCACAATAGATGTTAACTAAAAAATACAATGAACAAAGACCTATTTCCCCATTCATTTCGAATAAAAGGATTACTAAAAGTTTCGGGCCAACATTTGTCAGGCTGCATTTTCACTGCCCGCCCCATGATTCTTCAACATAGGAAATGTTGGTTACTCTCACATCATATCCCAAAATGTGTCCTTTGTTAACATTAAAAACACTGATTTGAGCACTGAGAGGGTTCTGTAGCTAATACTGTTCCCAAACATGACTTTTTGTACAGTTATTATGACAGGACAATGAGCCCCTGGAATACATATGTCTAAAATAGCAACACAAACATTTAACCACTAACGTTAATCCATTTTGCACGGTAATTTACTGCGGTCAAGACGTGCCTTCAGGGGACAAGTCTGTCTGGGTGCTCTGCGTTACAGAGAGTTAGTCTGTGTAAAAACATGCAGGCTGTCCTGGCTCTAAGGCGCCACGCTATGGCCGCCAAGTGTTACTACATTACTTTGCCTTGTGCCTACCGTCACCTCCTCACGTTAACGTCTATCTTCTACGGTCAACTGATATGAGTCTTATTCATCCTTGTCCCTTTTAACTTCATCTGATGGAATATATTCACTTATACAGAGATCTACTTTTACAGTTACATTGTTTAAGGGAATTACGGTAGAAAGGTGGAAAAAATAAACTAATCTTCGATTGTGTCCTGATTAGTTAATAATGGGGGGAAATCTCATTCATGGAAGCTGCCTTCCTTGAACAAGTTCATTTTTTAAATGACAGACCTCAACATTTGGGCTTCAGAAGGGAAATTAGCCCAGTCCCCCGACCCATTACTTCAAACAGTAATCTTCATTCTGCTAGTGTAAATTTGGTTCCACACATCAAAAACACACATGCACACTTGGAGCATATTGCTCACATGAACAATACCACTAATGATACACTAAAACAATGGGCACAATCCACTGTGTGTGAGTCAAGACACTTGAAACATTGGGTTACAAACGACCACTTTGGGCTCATCCGAATGAGACGCAGTGGACCACTATGACTCAGCAGAAAAGTCAATCTGGTTGAGATGAGAAGGCTCTAAAACAGTAATCGTTCTGCAGGCAGCTGGTACAATGACTTCTAGTCTCTATGGAAAGACAGTGACATGCTAGTGGGTTCTAAGTGGTTGACATTAAAAGCAACCCACTGTGTTAGGGTTCTCTTGAGGAACAAAATGTCCGCCGAAGGCCTGTGGTCGCAGGAGTGTGGAGAGAGATGTTCGGTCAGTCAGAGCTGAACAGATTGAGGGACGTTTTATTTTTGGACACATGCAATTGGGGGATGGGCCAGAGGTCAGTTCCCTAGCGATTAAAAAAACAAACAAACACAACACACAAAAACACAGGTCTGGGGTCAGATGAAGAGTGCAGCGTGACGTCCGAGACGGCGTTTAGGTGTTCCTCACGGCCAAGGCCTGCTCCAGCTCCTGTCTCCTCTGCTGGATCTGTGAGAGGGTAGAGTGGAAGGATGCCATCACCGTCACACACACAGAAACAACCCGGGCCTCACTACACCCGAGGTCGATTCCCAGTATCAATCAATTTGTAAGAAGGGTTATTTAAATAAAGTTGGATTGCTTGTGTTACACAGTTGTGGTAAGACTAGTGTAACAGAGCAGGCACAGCTTCAAAGCTAAAAGATGACTATTCCACGCTGACCTCAATTCCCAGTTTGTGTTCCTACTTGGACGCTGTGTTGTGGTAGTTGTTAAAAGGTTTTAAAGGTGCAGTGTTTGACGTGTCTCCTCACCTTGCTGTAGAAGTAACGACTGACGGCCTCCTGGGACCAGGGCTCGTGGTAAAACGCCGCCCTCCTCTCCTCCTCTGGGTTCCCCACCACGTCTGTCATCAGCTGCAGCCAATCAGAGAGCATGGTTAGTCATACCGTATATGTGTGTGTGTGTGTGTGTGTGTGTGTGTGTGTGTGTGTGGCCCTCACCTTCAGGTCTCTGCTCTGGGACTTTAGCCAGTCCTGGATGTAGCCCTTAGGATCCCTGGAGAAGCTGAGCATAAAGTCCCTCTGGATCTTTAACTGGTTGATGGACTCAATGGTTTCGTGGATCTAAAGGGTTTGTAATGATCACTGGTGTCAGAGGACAGCTTACACAAATCTACTCGAAGCATATGACAATGACTTTCCAATTTCAATACACAAATTTCTTTGAGTCACTGCGTTTCCCCCCCCGAATTTGTATTCAGATTGTGTAAGAAACGGTGGTGGCAGTGTCAAGGCTTTTCACACAGGAACACGAAGCCACAACACCTTGGTGTCACACACAGTGTAAAGATAGATTTACATTGCGGAGATGCGGGAACAACAATCCCGCTCCCGACACCTCAGCTTTTCCCTACACTGCCATTTATACCGGTGCGATAAATGGTTACCCACGGCGTGCGTAAAAGTGTTAGCAAGGGTCGGGGTGAATTCAATTCCAGTCAATTCAGAAAATGAACAAAATTCAATTCCCAAATTTGGCCCATTGAAAAGTATTAAAGAGAATTGGAATTTCAGTGTTGAAATGGAATTGCCTCTACCCTGGTGATAGCATGTCAGGCGACAAGATTCTCCGGGAGAATCAGATAAAACTGTATCCAACAGAGTCAAACTGCTCTGAACTCTAATTCACATATAACTCACGGTACTTAGTCGTCCCGCATCTCCGCAATGTAAATCTACCTTAAAGGTCATCTTGGGTAATTGTGATTGGCTATCCTTCTTGTGTGGTTGTCCCACCTTGTTGTCCAGTGAGGCGATCTCCTGCTGGTTGGCAGTAGAGAGCAGGAAGCTGCTCATCTGGCCCTTCAGGGGGTCCTCCACCTCCACGTCGATGTCATAGCACGCTGTCTTCTTCTGGTCATTAGGGTCCACGCTGTAGGAAGGAGGGGGGATGATGGTGAGAAGACCTTCTGAGGTTGTTGGCAGCACTTGAAATGTGATACACATTTTATTGTATTTTTTATTTAACCAGGTAAGACCAGTGAAAAGGTTGGGAGGCAAAAATGCTGGTGGTCTTTCTGTATCTCACCAGTATTCTTGCCTCCCAGGCTAGAATTTAAATTTGTATTGTATTATCTGCCCTTTGGGACGGCATTACCTGTGAAACACTGTGCCCACATTCTTATTTTATAGCATTTCAAATGTATTTATCTGCTGGATTTTTATACTGTATCTCTTTCAACTTTTTGTTGTTGAAAGAATTGATACTTTTTCGTGTCGCCTTTTATGACCAGGCATTCTCCCTTAAAACCAGGAATTTGTCAGGTAGGTGTTACGTATGATCTGCTCACCTGATGACGTGGTTGATGACGATGGGGTCAGGGGGCAGGAGGAGGTTGGTGAGACGCTGGGGGATCTCCGAGAACTTGAGCCGCGGGCAGTCAAAGATCTGAGAGGAAGACCGTAACATCTCAGAATAAAGGCCTAGCACCAGAGATGGGGAAATGTGTGTCCCCCAAATGGCACCATAGTACCTATTTAGTGCACTACTTTTGGCCAGGGTCCATAGGGCTCCTATGGGGTAGTGCACCATATAGGGAATATGGTGCCATTTGGGACGTAGGCAACAACATGCAACAACTAACAGGTAACACAGTAACAGAGGAGAACTAGAAGAGTGTCGTCTACCTGCTGAAAGTACTTGTCACAGTTGATGTACTCCTTGTCGTGGGAGTCCTGCAGCTTGTTGGTCTTGACGTACTGCCACAGGGCCTGGATGATACAGGAGCGGGTCTGGGTGTGGATACCCAGCAGGCGAGCAAGACGAGGGTCCAGCTTGAACTGGGGGGGCTGGGGAGAGGTCAGAGAACACCGTCAGTACTAGCCCAGACAGGAACTAGGAACCCCAGACAGGAACTAGGAACCCCAGACAGGAACTAGGAACCCCAGACAGGAACTAGGAACCCCAGACAGGAACCTCAGACAGGAACTAGGAACCCCAGACAGGAACTAGGAACCCCAGACAGGAACTAGGAACCCCAGACAGGAACTAGGAACCTCAGACAGGAACTAGGAACCCCAGACAGGAACTAGGAACCTCAGACAGGAACTAGGNCCCAGACAGGAACTAGGAACCTCAGACAGGAACTAGGAACCCCAGACAGGAACTAGGAACCTCAGACAGGAACTAGGAACCCCAGACAGGAACTATTACAAATGCCAGATGACAGCTGCTTTGCGGACACATTTGACACACTTCTGAATAGCTTTTAGTCTCATGTACTACTTTCTAGTAAAGCACATGAGTGGACAGCAATGTGAAAAACTGGTTGAATCAACATTGTTTCCAAGTCATTTCAACCCCAAAATTCAATGTGACGACGTTGAATCAACGTGGAAAATGTATTGAATTTGCAAAAAGTCATCAACGTAAGAGATTTTCATTATTCCCCCACCCAACTTTTAACCTAAATCCAATGACAGGATGAGGTGACATTTTTGGTTGAATTCAAGTTACCTGACAACTCAACCAAATGTAAATCAAAACTAGATGTTGAACTGATGTCTGTGCCCAGTGGGTAGTGTCTCTATGGCGCCCTCACCTGGTAGTCTAGCATTAGCAGCAGTGTGCAGCGCACGCTCACGTCCCCTGGCCTCTTCACCTGGAAGCCGTCAGTCTCCTGGGTGGTGGGAGTGCGGTGCCACTAGCAGGAAACACAGAGACAAAAACTCCACCTTGAACACTACCTACAGGCACCGGCCACGGACTTCCAGAACATTCTGAATGTGTACATACAAACGTGCACACAAAGACGATAAAAGAATACAAAACCAAAATGTGTACACTTTCAACGAGCAGCCTTGCTCTCGACCCTTTGAGTTTGTTGTCTTTTGGAAGGCTGAATCGCTGTAAAAGAATAGATCATGCATGGCGTGGTAAGGAACTGAGTGAACTAGCAAGACAGCAGAGGGTTGATCATTTGTTTTTGCAGAGTCGCTAACTCATATGTTGGCATTCAAAAGGAAATGATGGTCCGATTGAAAATGACAATCTGCAGAGATATTTTGTAACCTAACAAGAGCATGGCTTATCAAGTTGAGACTGTACCCTACCCAAATGAAACCTCTATTTGGCATTACAGTCGTTACGATTACATTTTGTCCTCTGTTATCCGGGTCTCAAACCCTCCCTGGCATTTTATCTATGTGGAAATGTTAGTTGAGTCTCCATCTTACCTTCGCTTTACTGGTCAGCAGCTGAAAAGAAAAACACTTAAAGTTCCCTGCTTTTCAGTGCATTGTAGCCACTTAGCATGCAACACCGGGAGGGAACTGGGAATGCTTTTCTAGTTCTTCACCCACTAACTCAATGTAGGGTTTACACAAGTATGTTTTCATAATTGTGTTGTGCTACTTCAGGATCGTGAAACATTTTCTTAAAATATACAGATTCATTCAAGCAAAGATGCATCTATGCCGTTTATCCTTGCTAAAATATTCGAAGGTATTCTCTAAGGTGGGAAACCTTGAGAAGTACTCTTACCTCTAACACTCAATTAAGCATTTTGTCAATTCATAACACATCCTGCAGTGCTGTGTGAACTTGTTTCCAGTGCCAAAAACAGCATCTCTCCAAGCCATGTTTTTACAATTCAAAGGTCACAGAATTGTATGATTGGAATCCCAGACACCATTCTCTGGTAGAATCTTCATTCTCTGATAAAGTGGATTCCTCGAGATCCTAAACCCATTTAATGCTCAAATTAGATGTCATAAACTCGCTATATGAGAGTAATGAGCTCTATATGACTGGCTGTGTTTCTACTGTAAAAGTTCTGTTATCGGATGATGGCATCAGCCAGCTAACTGAACAACAGTGATGTCAGGTCTTCCAGTAGCCAACAATACCAAAATAGGCTAAATACATAAGAATAGTGGATCTCTTTTCTCTGAATCATAACTAAATACAAACCATCTGGTATCACTAAACCACACATGTAGCCAATGGCCTAATCTTGTACAGCGGGAGTGCAGGAATATTGTGAGCTGCATTGTAACTAAAGATACAATGCCAAAAGTATTTTGTGGTTAAAGACTATGGTTAACCCCTCGTTTGCCCAAAACCTGCTGAATAGATCTGGATGAGGCTGAATGGCGGGACCATAGAATTAGAATGAATAGAACGAACATCTCCATTCAGGTTAATTATGCCATAATGGGCGGACTGGGGGGAGGGGCCATTTTGAGGGTCCCCAAAGCAGTAAAGCACGAAGTGACTACAAAAAAAGAAAAAGACATTCCATTCTCATTCTATTTCTACGGACGGGACACAGACAGGGTAGAGGAGACGAGAGCGTAGACGAGAGAGGACAGAGGGTTGTGTACGGTCAGTGGTCATCAGGGAACATGAACTCACCTCTACCAGGTGGTTGTCAGGACCATACAAGTCTTTGTCTAGCTCGATCACCAGGCTCTTGAAGAACGAGGAGAATTTCCTCTTCAGCTTCCCAGGCTATGAAACAAAGAAGTGGTGAGTTTGTTTAACATGGATGGAACATTTGGGCTGACATGAAGATTTGAAGAGTGTAACAAGCAAAAACTCTCACACACACACACACGGGCAAACATGTCTATATTGTGGATAGGGTTTCCCCCCTTTGTAAACCAGTTTGATGTAGTCTGACCCTGTCTGTTTCCTGGCTACTGAACATCAGTTTCCGGGAGTGATTCCAACTAAACCACTACGAAGACCTGTCCAACACCTGCCTTAGAGAACTTGATATATACTGTTGTCATTGACTATAGTAACATTTCTTGGACACCAAAGCAGTGATATCATTGTATCTACTGTAAGCCCTAGGGGGCGGCCAAAGACGTAGAAGGAGACCACAAATAATGTGAAAACAGGATATTCTCATGGTCTTCTTCCTTAAAAGTTGATTCCAAATATTTGTGGGCTCTAAAACCTCAAAATTGCTGTGAAATGACAACCCCGCCTTGAAACTGATGAGAGCATTTGAGTCGAGCCACCATTTGAAGTCGAGCTAACTCTGCAAAAAGCAATCTATGGTCATCTTTCTTTTCCTGCCCCAGGCATAATCTGTGTAAACATTTTGCGAAACATTGATCATTCCTCCGAAGGTCTAACTAACCAAACAACTCTTGCTGCTGACTGACGTGGCCCGACGGTGGAGTTGTGGACATATGTTAGAACTATACAAGACTGCCGTACATTACTGTGGGGCAAACGCACCACAAAGCAGCTCCTGGATCAAAGAGCTAGCAATTTTCATACTTGGTTGAAGGATTAAGGCATGGTCTGTTTTTATTAAGGTATTTCACTGTGGTCAAAAGTAATTTTAACCAACCATGCTGCCACATTCAAATACCAACCCCCAGAAAAAAATGTCCTGAGGAGAAAATGAAATTGACTTAGTGGTAGGGATACAGTTGAAAAATAACCGTTCATAACCACCAACATCCATAGAGGAGACTTTACAATAAGAGAAAATAGGAACTACAAAATCAAAGGATATATCGCTGAATCAAACAAACCAGTAATGATGAATTAATAGAGTGGCATTGTACTACATGAAGTAGTATACTCACATCATCCAGCAGCTTCCCCTCAACCCGCAGCTCCCATGATGCAATACTGCCGTCTGAGTCGTCAGCGTCAGGCTTGGCAGGGTTGAAGGTGTTGGAGATGTACAGCCTCAGTTTACGCTTTTGCTGTCAACACAAACCCAAAGACACTGTTGGAACCAGCGGTTATTTCTCTACACTTCAGTCTTGGCACTTTGGTATTAGTACAGTGCATTCGGGAATGTATTCAGACTCCTTCCCTTTTTCCACATTTTGTTACCTTATTCGAAAATGTATTAAATTATGTTTTTTTCCTCATCGATCTACACACAATACCCCATAATGGCAAAGCGAAAACAGGTTTTTAGAAATGCTTGCAAATTAAAAAAATAATAATAATAAAGAAACAGCTTATATACATAAGTATTCAGACCCTTTGCTATGAGACTCAAAATTGAGCTCAGGTGCATCCTGTTTCCATTGATCATCCTTGAGATGTTTCTACAACTTGGAGTCCACGTGTGGTAAATTTAATTGATTGGACATGATTTGGAAAGGCACACACCTGTCTATATAAGGTTCCACAGTTGACAGTGCATGTCAGAGCAAAATCCAAGCCATGAAGTCGAAGGAATTGTCCGTAGAGCTCAGAGACAGGATTATGTCAAGGCACAGATCTGGGGAAGGGCACCAAAACATTTCTGCAGCATTGAAGCTCCCCAAGAACAAAGTGGCCTCCATCATTCTTAAATGGAAGAAGTTTAGAACCACCAAGACTCCTCCTAGAGCTGGCGGCCCGGCCAAACTGAGCAATTGGGGGAGAAGGGCTTTGGTCACTCTGACAGAGCTCTAGAGTTCCTCTGTGGAGATGAGAGAACCTTCCAGAAGGCCTTTATGGTAGAGTGGCCAGACGGAAGCCACTCCTCAGTAAAAGGCACATGACAGCCCGCTTGGAGTTTGCTAAAAGGCACCTAAAGACACTCAGACCAAAAGAAAGCAGATTATCTGGTCTGATGAAACCAAGATTGAACTCTTTGGCCTGAATGCCAAGCGTCATGTCTGGAGGAAACCTGGCATCATCCCTATAGTGAAGCATGGTGGTGGCAGCATTATGCTGTGGGGATGTTTTTCAGCGGTAGGGACTGGGAGACTAGTTAGGATCGAGGGAAGATGAACAGAGCAAAGTACAGAGAGATCCTTGATGAAAACCTGCTCCAGAGTGTTCAGGACCTCAGACTGGGGGGGAAGGTTCTTCTTCCAACAGGACAACGACTCTAAGCACACAGCCAAGATAACGCAGGAGTGGCTTCGGGACGAGTCTCTGAATGTCCTTGAGTAGCCCAGCCAGAGCCAGACTTGAACCCGATCTAACATCTCTAGAGAGACCTGAAAATAGCTGTGCAGCGACGCTCCCCATCCAACCTAACAGAGCTTGAGAGGATTTGCAGAGAAGAATGGGAGAAACTCCCCAAATACAGGTGTGCCAAGCTTGTACCGTCATACCAAAGAAGACGAGGCTGTAATCGCTGCCAAAGGTGCTTCAACAAAGTACTGAGTAAAGGGTCTGAATACTTATGTAAATGTTATATTTCAGTAAAAAAATATATAGAGATTTGCTAAAAATTCTAAAAACCTGTTTTTGCTTTGTCATTATGGTACTAAGTGTAGATTGATGAGGGGGAAAAAACGATTTAATAAATTTTATAATAAGACTAACGTAACAAAATGTGGGAAAAGTCAAGGGTTCTGAATACTTTCCGATTGCACTGTATGTACCAGTATCGTAATGATTTACATAAACTGAAGAGTAAAGTATAGTAAACTATACAGTATAGTGTAGTGTATAGTACATAGTATGTATGTAAAGTATAGCATAATATATTATACCGTGTTTTTGGGGAAGCTACTCTGAAAATAGGTTACCAAGCTACCAATTACTTCACACTGGAAGAAGTTATGATACACTCAAGCTAACTTTAAGACAAATATAGTTTACTACTTTAAAAAGTAGTTTACTACATCCAAACTACTTAATGAAAAACAATCATATGTAAATCTGAAATGTCATAGACTACAAATCGCAAGACCAGATCACTTTTGGGTTATGTGTTAACAGAATGTGAAATGTAGCCTATTAAACCCAGAAGTGAGAATTAGGCAGGTCTGATGCAAAAAAAGATAATAAATGATTGCCTATTCCACCCTTATTTTATTTTTGCACAAAAAGTAGTGTGTAGTTCCAGTAGTTAGCTACACCTATACATGGCAAGAAAGTAATTAACTACTGAAAACACTACCAAGATTTTTTATTTAGTTCAACTACCATCAAGCTACTGGAAAATGGAATTGAATTACTTGTTGAACTACATGTAGTTCACTACTCCTCAACACTGATAGTAAAGTATAGTATTCACTGAGTGTACTACACATTAAGAATATCTTCCTAATATTGAGTTGCAGCCCCAACCCCCCTTTCCCCTCAGAACAGCCTAAATTCGTCGGGGCATTGATTCTACAAGGTGTTGAAAGCGTTCGATAGGTATGCTGGCACAAGTTGACTTCAATGCTTTCAACAGTTGTGTCAAGTTGGCTGGATGTCCTTTGGGTGGTGGACCATTCTTGATACACACGGGAAACAGTTGAGCGTGAAAAACCCAGCAGCGTTGCAGTTCTTGCCACAAACCGGTGCAGCTGGCATTTACTACCATACCCCGTTCAAAGGCACTTCAATCTTTTGTCTTGCCCATTCACCCTCTGAATGGCACAAATACTTGATCCATGTCTCAATTCTTTAACCGGTCTCCTCCCCTTTATCTACACCGATTGAAATAGATTTAACAAGTGACATCAATGGAAGGGATCATAGCTTTCACCTGGATTCACCTGGTCAGTCTATGTCATGGAAAGAGCAGGTGTCCTTAATGTTTTGTACACTCAGTGTACTATAGTATTGTAGTGAGATACTTTAGGCCTATGATTTGTTACCTTCATGGGTCTCTTCAGGGCTTCCTGGATGTCCACCCGTTTACGCATAATGGTCTGGTCCAGTTTACGTTCAAAGGCCAACAGGTCCATGTAAGCCTGGGACTCCGGGACCAGCTCACGGATCTAATCGGGGGGGGGTTAACAAGAGCCAATTGTTTCAGTTAGTGTCTCTGACAGGCCACACAGTATACTGTATCATGTCCAATGCTATACCTCTTTATTTCTTTAAATWAAAAAAAAAAACTTGAGCTATTATCCAGTAAAATTGCACAGAAAAAATGCTCAATAAGTTGTGGCATTGAGTTATATGTTTGTGCTTTGGTTTCATTAAGGCACGTTAAGACATCCTGCCATCAAAGCATGTCTGGTGTCTGCACTGCAGCTGTATTCTCACAAGCCAACATTTCCCCCCCAAAATATTTTTGTCCTTCTCTAACAGAAGGAGTGACACCTAATGAAGGTGACAGAGCCGGCAGTAGTGCCTACAGGACCCGTGACTGCCCAGCACCACTCACTAATTGGTGCACCAATCCAGCATTTAGTGCTGCTAAGTCCGCATTTGAAATGCAGAGGGTGCAGCAGAGCCAACCCAACCCAACCCGCCCCTACCCAACCCGCCCCTACCCAACCCGCCCCTACCCTCCCTGAGCGAGTCGGCACACTGCCAAGGCTGCTTACCAGACTGGGCACAGACTCCCAGACTCTCCCACTGTATTACCCCTCCCTCGCTCTCTCTCTCCATCTCTCTACCTGTCTCTCCCTTCACTGTTCCCTCGACCATCTCATTCCTTCTCTATCTGCATGTCTGTCTGTCGCCAGGTTGAGGTGTAGCGCAGACAGAACGTAGTGGCGGACATTCCCTGTCCCTGAGTCATCGTTGTGGCGCCTGAGTCATGCAGCTATCGCCATTCCCTGTGTCTGGCTTGTGTTACGATAAGACCCACAGACTACAGAGACGCCTTTATGAGCACTATGGGGCTCCAGTCCACGGTCACCAGCAGCAGCCTTTGCAAAATCAATGGCCAACCAATGCAACCCCAGGCTGGGCCGGGCTGAGAGAGGGCAGGGGGTGCAGGGAGGGGAGAGCGGAGGCTGTGGCTCAGGCGGGGAGAGGACAGCGGCTCGCCGTGGGTTTCTTTTGCCCTGACTGGGACCACACACTGGACGCGCCCTCACCTGTGGAGAGATGTGCCCGCTCTATTTCCTCGTACGTTGTGTCACAGTCGCTCTGTTTCCTACCAGTCTATTGATTGTTCCATTCGGGAAAATATGATGAACAATTGAAAAGCGGCGCCCACCGCCGAGCCTGCGCCGAGCCTCTGATCACCCGGGCATCTCCTTTCGCTACATTTCTAACAACACATAATCATCTGCCCCTTCAAGCCCTGAGATCAAAACACACACGCTTTTTTCCTATTCAACAGAGAATCGATAACCGCACACACAAACACTCGGGTAACGGGGGGGGGAGCAAAATATATGCAATCTCACCCTCTGTGGAAGAATCTTGTCTGCCATTTTCCTTCTCTTGGCGCTACAGAGGGAGAGAAAGACGGAGAGAAGAAAGAAAACGAGAGCATGTTACTATGGTGACTGATAGTGTAGCGCCCAGGCCATCTGCTAAAATCCTGGGCCACATCCAGCACCCCAGTGTCCCAGCTGTGTGTGTGTGTGCGCATGTGTGTGTGTGTGTACGCAATGCGGATGTGTGTATGTGTTTTCGGGGGGGATCCAGCGGAGGCAGACGTACGGTATGCACACCTGGGGAGCAGGCACCAGTGGCATTCAAAGTGGCACATCAAACACCTCATGCACTAACCTCTCATGACTTCAATGAGTCTAGACTTCTCTTCATTGATAGATGGTGTGTATGTTCGTTAGTGAGTTTTGGCTCCTATGCCAACTGTGGCCCACTCCGGAGCCCAATTTGCTATGTGACCACCAATGACAATGCTTCCGAACCCGGCTTTCATCTTTCCGGTGAAAAAAAAAAAAAACAGTTGCCTATTACCTTTCAGCAGCTCACAGACCTGTCAAATTCTTTGGGTATGAAAAAGTATTGAAAATGTATGGAGAGATATTTCCATTTCCTGTCTTGGACAACATTGTTACGACACCTGATGGGTTACTTATCATGGGTCCCCGCTAAGGCAAATGAGGTGTGCTGGTTTGGTTTAGATGCCTTCAGATTCTACTTGGCTGTCTTGGTAGCGTCTGCAGCTGCAATCTGTGCCTCCTCAGTGAACTTTGGTTTAAATGCTTTTGTTATTTCATTTTTTTTTTTTTTTTTTTTTTTTACAAATCGTTTATCCCCGAAACAGTCGTGCATTGTTAATATTGGGCCCGGACACTGATTTGAGAGAACAAGTTTGAAATAGTATACAGTGTCATGGGTTTGTACTCTCTCAAGCTTCTCAGCATATCTGGTTCGGGTCCTAGGGAAGACATTTTGGAAGTGTTTAGTACACCATAGGACAGAGACAGACATGTATAATCTAACGGTTTGGGATAGATATAGTGTGAGGATATGGCAGTGCTGTCAAACTGTATTAGACATTGGTATACCAGCAGGGACCTGATTCTCACTCAGAAATCTTTTAACGGCGTAGGGCAAAATAATTAGTCAAATAGTCAAACACATTAGAGCAATATCGGGGTCTGGGTTACATTTCAAAGGGATCTGAGGGTCTTAAACTGGGAATCAGTCTAGCGAGCACGTCTTGGCAAAACAGAAAAAGGTGCAGTTGATAGGAGAGGTTACGACATCATTTGGTGTTCAGCTGACATTCCTAGAGACAGTATAATTTGTTCCCATCATGCCATGCTTCAATCTACAGCATGCATCAGCACATTCTGATATACCGTTATGCACACCTGGTTAAGCTTTCCTCATGGGGTAGACAAACACAGGGGTTTGTTTGGGGTTACATGTGGGGGTGGGGTGACTGTGCCTACACTAGGAAGTGCTAGGGTCGGGGGTCAGGGGAGAGGGCAGGGGGGCGAGAAAAAACGTGTGAAAAAAAACGGACATGCAGCAGAATATACTCCTACTTTGATCCGAGCGTTGGATCTGATTGGGCATCTCTCATGTCCATCTGCCTCGCTGGCATCTCATTGGCTCCAGGGAATCCCACTGGCTTCCTAAGGGTTGATGGGATTTGAAGGTGGTCCGATTAGAGAGGTTGGTTGGTATGGCAACACACTGGTTGCAGCAAGCAGGATGTCTGTTCTGAAGGACACACTCGGTGGTCGTGTGTGCATGTATGTGAATGGGTGCGTTAGTATAGGTGCAAGTGTTTCGGTAGTATGTACAGGCAGCAGTGTGGGGGTGCATCTGTGTGCATGCACACACAAAGTGAGAGAGGAGGACATAGTGGATCCTGGGTTAATCAATGGATCTTGGCGTCTCATTGGACGCTTGTCCAGCAAGGAGGGTTCTCATTGGACCATGGGGAATCATGCTTCACTCACTTCAGTGTTTAAAAGACACACTAATAACAGGCAGACACACTGCTAATAAACACACTGGGACAAAGACACAGAGTAGCACACAGAGGAAAAGTGACAAGATAAGCAGAGAAAACGTCCCRTCTATGGTTCTAGATCCAGGTAGTATTGATGAAAGTAGCTTGTGGTCAAACTGGGCATATCTGAATGCTTCTATGTAGGCAGTGGGCTTTCTCTGTAGAGTTGAACATCTGTGGTGCTGTAGCTGCACCTGAAACTTGTTTACGACTCAGTATGGACTGTCCTATAACTCTCAGCCAAAACACCCAGCCTATTGTCTAATGTACATACTGCAAAAAAGTATCACATTAAAACTGATATTTGACTCCCCTGCAATTACACAAAACTATTTCTAGCATCTATGTACATTTACATTTGAATATGGCCTATTTTTCGAAGCACTGGCAGGTTTGTGTGAGTAGGAAAGTTCTGGCTCCACACGGCAAGCTCACGTGGGTCCAGGCAATAGCCATATGGTCTCAATGACACTGCAAACGCAGGTGGCTGTGCTCTGCTGGGCAGTCGACTGGGGAGGAGGCCGTCGACTGCCAGAGGACGAGCATTCGCTTTCCCAGAGAGTGTCACCCACTGGGTCACCCTGGGCCATCGATCAGGCAAGGCCCGCCACAGGGAGGGAGCCATGTAGGTGTGGGGGGGGCGGGGGGGGGGGACACAGGACAACATTTCCCTGGCCCTTGTTTGACAAGGCTGCTTAATTGTGAGTGGATCAATTGCACTGCAGAGAGAAGAGTGCATATTGATCGACTCTCTAGCAACCATAACTGGCTAAATCACTTCCCGCACAAATTACTCACGAGTCATAAATGTTGGTCTAGATGTGAAGCACAACACATTCTGTGGTTGTTCATGGGATAGACTGATTTGTTAAGGGGGACACGACGCATTTACATCCCAGAGCCCAGGTCAGCTCTCATTCTCAGGAGTGTAGATGGTAGACAAAAATATACCATGACAGCTAACAGCTAACAGACCACAAAACAGACTGAAGACAGCGGTCGTACATTTGGCTAAACTCAACCGCTCAATGTAGATGAAGGGGTGAGCAGTGTCAGATACAGTAGTGGTTGCAGTACCAGAGCAAGCAGAAGGGGGAGCCCACACAGAGATACTCACAGCACGACGGGAGTGACAAACACTCAGTCTGATAGATGCAGGTGTTGAATTGCAGATATTACACACAGAAACATGACCAGAGGCATGGGGAAAAAACATGGCTAGAGGACAAACCACAGACACAGAGCCATGCAGTGGTTGGCAGGGGACGGGGGTTGGATCTTGGATGGATCCTGGCCGTGTGACTCACTTTCTGGCCCGGTTCTGGACGTTCTGCTGCTGCTGGACCTGCTGGGAGGGGGCAGGTCTCTTGCGGCTGGGCTCCATGACCGGGGCGGGCAGGCCGGGCCGCACCGCGGGGCTCCCACCGAACGGGGGTCCGGGGGGGCCCATGGGAGCACCCTGGTGAGGCATCCTCGCTCCAGACGGCATTCCAGGACGCTACGGAGAGGCGATGGGGAGACACAAGGGTTAGTTACTGCACAGATCAAATACACAGACATCACGGTTCAGTAAGTAGTGTACATTCATATGATTGGACTGTATCAGGTGTTTTAATGAAGGGCTGGAACAAAAGCCTGCACATACTGATGCCTTCCAGGGTTAGGGTTCCAGGACCAGGAGTGGAAACCCCTGGTTCATTTCCTAGCCCAGGCGCAATTTACTCCAGTGATTCCGTTAATAAGACATTGAATGAGACATTGAATTGAAATCAAGTCTCATTGTATTAATGTGTGTTGATTCCTTTTTCACTCTCTCATCTCTAATTCTTGGTGATAGAAAGAACACTCAAAACATATCCTGAAGAAAGGTCCAACAGTGTTTCCTAACACACACACACACACACACACACACACACACACACACACACACACACACACACACACACACACACACACACACACACACACACACACACACACACACACACAACACACAACACACACACACACACACACACAACACACACACACACACACACACACACACACACACACCTGCTGGGACATTAGACTGAAGCCAATTGTCCAAACGGCTAACAATCTAGCAGTGTGTGTGCTGTTGTGTCTGATGCCCGGGCCCCCATTAGCAGAGAGAGGCCTGCCTGGCAACCTTGTGAGTCCTGGGAACAGCTGGGTGGACCAACACCTGTGGCCGTCTGTCTGTTGGTCAGGCTGTCTATCTGTCCCATGGCAACAGCTGTTGTCCCAGGAAAAAGGCTCTGCTCGATGCCTCAGCTAACTATCTGACTAGAGATGGAATCAAAACGGGGGGTGTAACCCAAAGAGCTGCCCAATAAGAAAAGAGATCCCAAAGAGCTACCCAATGAGAGGAGAGAACCCAAATAGCTACCCGAAGAGAGGAGAGTTCTGTGCAACAAGCATGGGAGAAAATACAAAGAAACGTGGTTCTCTCTCGGTTTTGTTACGACATCAACGCTCCATGAGATTAGAAAATCAATCACTACATTTCCTAATACGGTATTTCCCTAAAATTGTTGACATGCCATTTGAGACTGTGGTAAAGCCAACAAAACTACAAAGGAAACACTACATCATTTTAAGAGGACAATGTATGCCAATTCTAATAACTGATTTTGCTTTTCTGTGTGGTTAATATTGTATTATAATAATCATTCCACAAGGAGGAAATGTGTCACATTGGTTATTTCACTGCATTCTTTGAGTGAGGCTAATAACCTATCAGGGTTGGGCAGTAACGGATTACATGTAATCTGTTACATGTAAGGGATTACAAAAAACGGTCACTGTAATCCATTACGTTACCAGCAAAAATGTTGTAATCAGATTATAGATACTAGATGATTACTTCGAGGATTACTTTTAAATTCAGAAAGGAGGTTTGCAGAACAAATCTTTGAACCATCTCTGTTTTCTCAATGACATTCAAATCAGCATTGAAAAAAGACGCAAGTTTAAGTTTGTTCCACCTGAGCGAGTCTGACCACAAGTCAGAGACCACTATGATGACACACCACATGGGTTTGATGGATCGCGGGAAAAGAGCAGGAATAGGCTTTTGTAGGCTACAGTCCAAGCTATATCTTCCAATGGTGTGACTGCTGTCGGCCAAAGATTATCCAATTTGAATAAATGCTTGGAGATAAGGATGACAGCAGTGGTGTAGTCTACAGCGATACGGATATCACTTATTATTGATATCTACATAGCGCACTGATGTGAATCACACTGMTGCTCTCTCATTTAGTTATTTGCGCCTTACGGATTGTGGTTGTTGTGGATGGCTGTTCACAAATCAAAATTTGTATTTGAACATTAATAATGGTTGAATTCAAGAAGTTTAAGCTGCCTATCAACCGCTGCACAGTGGGGATCGCAGCCTATGGAATAAAAGTGGGGCTTTTATTGCTCAATCTAATTCATGCTGATATTWTTTTTTTTATCCATAGGCCTAATGGACACATGCTCAAACTCGCACACTTTTGATTGCCCCTTTAAGTCTATCTGTAGTTGCTACATGCATTTTTGGAATGATATATATATATATATATATATATATATATATATATATATATATGTATATATATTCACATCTTGAAGAAAATGATTTATAAATGCCTCATGAGCTTAGTTCAACTGTCACACTCCATGAGAATCCAAAATATAAGCTTGTTTTCCTCCAATGTTTGTAAACATTGAAAATGTAAACAAACACTGTACAGCCTCATAACATGGGGTTAAAACAATAATTTTGATATCATGGATGGTCAGTCCTTGCATCCATAGCTCTGTCTATTAATCTGAGAGTGGTTACATTTCTCCAGGCCCATCCCTCAGTTTTTTACCAAAACAGAGGGATTTCCCCTTTAAACAGCTGCATATAATCAAGATATCAAAGTGTCACCAACAAAAAGGTAAACAATAGTCCTATAGCAAATGCAGCATATGGCATACATTTTTCACATGTAAAAGCACTTTTCAGCAGTGCATGCCATTCAATGAGCATGCCATTCAATGAGAGCAGCATTTATTTTTCAACTCGAAATCAATGAGCACAAACAGTCCTCCATGACAACMAAATCATAAACAACAGAGTAGGGCTGGCTAATAAGTCCTTAGTTTTGGGGTCATGCTCAGGTTAAACAATTTGGCTAATCTATACTTCCATATTTCCAAGTCCTATTCTTGAAGATCAAGGGGTATAACATTTATTGGAATGACTGGAATCCTGATAGACTTTGGTTTTTAATGTAACGATATAATTTAATCGTATTATTGTATGTAGTAGAAAGCTATGGGTTAGAAGAAGCCTCCATAACCAACCCATAAAGTAAAATTTAACATCCATATCTGGCCAGCTATGTAAACTTTAACATAGATTTTTGTGGTTAATTGGTAACATACATTTTTGTATTATTCTAATGCCTTTTAAGGGGAAAGTAATCTAAAAGTAACTGAATGTAATCAGATTACGTTACCGAGTTGAAAAAAAGTTACGTTACTGATTACAATTTTGGACAGGTAACTAGTAACTGTAATGGATTACATTTAGAAAGTAACCTACCCAACCCTGTAACCTATTCTTACATACATTTACATTACATTTACATTTAAGTCATTTAGCAGACGCTCTTATCCAGAGCGACTTACAAATTGGTGCATTCACCTTATGATATCCAGTGGAACAACCACTTTACAATAGTGCATCTAACTCTTTTAAGGGGGAGGGGGGGGGGTTAGGAGGATTACTTTATCCTATCCTAGGTATTCCTTAAAGAGGTGGGGTTTCAGGTGTCTCCGGAAGGTGGTGATTGACTCCGCTGACCTGGCGTCGTGAGGGAGTTTGTTCCACCATTGGGGACATACACCTCCTGTCCTGACTCCTTCAATAGCCACTTCTTATTCATAACAAATAGATGAGAGGAGCCCTTGTGATCTGGCAAACAATCACCTTTACACCTTCGTATCGAAGTGGTCTTGGTAGGAGAATTTAAAAGCCTCCGAGGCTGCATCCCATATGGTGCCATATTCCCTACATAGTGCATTACTTTTAACCAGAGCCTTAAGAGCCCTGGTTAAAAGTAGTCCATTATATTGGGAATAGGATGCTATTTGGAACCGTAGCCCTAGTCCTATTATCAGTCAGATAGTGAAGATTTGTTCCAAAAAGCTATTTCCACCAATTTTTCATATTTGTGTTTTTTCATCAGAAATGATTGCGTATGGGTACCTTCATGTGTGTGTAAAATTTTACTATTCACCGATTTTTTTATTTGTATATTTCTAAATGTGTATTAATATAGGGTTTGTTGCAAAACGCTATATAATGTTTGTATCCTGTATATTTTACTGTGATATGTTGTTGTCTCACCTAGCTATCTTAAGATGAATGCACTAACTGTAAATAGCTTTGGTTAAAAGCACCTGCTAAATGACTTAATAGTAAAATGTAAATATTTGACATACATGTGACAGGTCTCATATTACTGTATTGATTCATTTTTGAAACACTTTTGACAAATATTGATGTCACAAATGTACCATTTGTACAGTTCAAATGTAGTTATTTGTGTAAACCCTAGCAGTACTTCTTCTCTGAGAGTGAGGCGGATATACAGCGTTTTGCATCAAAACATTATTTGTCTCTTTAAAACGAAAACATCAAGTGATAGATTTCAAACAAATACATGTCAGTCATTGAACAACCCCATGCCATGATTAGATGGTGAGAAAAAAAACACTCCAATCTTTTTTAAAGTTCTTTTAAAAGCAAAAGCTTAATTTACCCAACGTTTCTGAAAATGGATATATAGCGTTTTGGAATGAAACTCTTCAAGCGGCTCTGCAGTATGGTGCCCTGGYGGCTGTGAAATATGGCACCTCGCAGAGTAGGACACTGAGTGACAATGTGACCACCACCTTCCTAGTTCTCCTGGGAACAATAACAGCCAGAACACAGTAACAGGCCACACACGACTAGCGGTGTACTGCCAAACAAAATCTCTGGGATTATTATCACCCATGCTTTATTAAACTAGTGCTTTTGACATTTCTCATTCCCCTGTAGGCGAAAGAGCGCAGCTTTTCAATCGACTAAACTGTCGTGAAAGCAAGATAATCCCAGTTGGTGGGTAATGGGAGAAAAGCTAATACACTGTATACATATCGACTATCAAAATCAAACAAAGACACGTACTGACATCTGAACAAGCGCACCCCAAACACTATGAATCATCAACAGCACTCATAACAATATCAGTTTACTACTCCACGTATTTGGCTGAATGGCTGTGTGAAATAGAGTTGTGGGAGATGTTGGGAGCAGACAGAGACGTTTGCGTCACTACTGTGACCTCGGGTTCCCACTGGGCACACCATGTCATTGCAACGTGGATAAYTGGGTAATATTTGGTTGAGACGTTGATCCATGAGGTTACAGCCTATATTCACCCACTCAAAAAGACAGCCAGAAGTTTGTTGAATTCCCAATGTGTTTTCACGATGCTTTCAAACCATCTAAAAGCACAACCAAATTCCAATGGAAAGACCACGTCCGATATTTTGTTTGTTTACACAACAGATGAATGTGTTATCACTGTGCGTCATCTAACAGCAGAACCGAATGACCCGGATGCAGTTTGGATTACATTCAAAGTACATGATGCAAGTGATCAATGCCGTTTAGGAATCGGCACAGATCATTACAGCAATTGTGAAGATCTCCACAGACCTGCGACGACCTATGCACGCTATCTTGAACATGCACGCTTATATGATAACCTACACGTATGTTTGGCTGAGTTGGAGACATGAATCATGTTTTTTTTTTAAACTTGTCGACGAGGCTATTTATTGTATTTCAAAAGTGATTATTGAATGGTTTTTCGTTTGTCAACGCAACCAAATATTAACATTTGAAGGAGATTTATATTCTACTTAGATAGATCCATCTGTGCCACTGGCATTAATTCAAGTTTGTCTAAAAATGAATAATTGATATGTTGGATTCACGTCTCCATCCCAACCAAAAATTGAAGTTAAAGAATAGGACTAAATCAAAACAAACTTTAAAATGCACTTCAAATAAAGTTTGATTTGACTGAGTTCAGTATCACTAAATATCATTACATTTGAAATCAACCAGAGCTTGAAACCCTAGGCCTATAGTATTATCTATTTTTAGTTAAAATTTTAGGTTGAATTGAAACAATAACTGTTGTTGACTTTGCAAATGCTATATAGGCCTAAATAGTATCATTGACGATATATGACTTATAGAGTATGGTCACATTTCATTTGCTCTGTTAAACACACCCTTTGGAAGGACTTGGAAAGCAACAGTGAATGTATTTCATTTTTAAGTGGAGATCTCGCCACAATCATTCTCACAATAGCACTAATAATCAGTGACAAATACCATAGCTAAGCAGGACTTGGTTAGAAATCTGGACGGGAGACAAAATGGTAGCTGTAGATAGATACATTCTCCAGTAGGAGGTGCTGCCCAGCCCATAGTTTTTTCTTATAGTCTATATAACGTTCTTCCTCAAGACAACAGTTTGCCTTGATGACTTTTTTCAAATCTAAAAGTATTTTCCACGTAGACTCCACGTCACAATATGTTGACAAATTACGGTGAAACAATGTTGATTTAACCAGTTTCTGCATAGTGGGTCACCCCTATTTCCACCCTGGGGCTGCAGATGTCCCTGTCAGAGAGTTCACTAGATGACCAAACATGCTCTTTAAACATTAACAGAACGCATCCCAAATTGCACCATATTCCCTTTATAGTGCACTACTTTTAACCAGGGCCCATAGTGCTTTGGTTAAAAGTAGTGCACTATATTATGGATTATGGTGCCATTTGCAACCATAATAACAGCAGGCCCACATGGGAAAACAATCGCAAAAACGGCCATTTTATGACCAGCGTAACTTGAGGAACAAATGGCAAATGGGCAAACAGGGTCTGTACAATTTTTTAAATATATTCTACGCTCAAAGAACACCAATAGCCACAGCCATACCATAGTGTGTGACAATAGTGTGTGACTGTGGCTTTAAATTTCATATGACCTAGTGCCCTTTAAAATGTACACGGAGGGAGAATGTCAATGACATGCATGTCTATCTCTCCTGGCTCAAAGTTGAGAAGAGATTGACTGCATCAATATTGGTCTTTGAATGAGGCGTTGAAGGTACCGTACTATCTGTTTGGACGCTCACGGGTATCACACAAGACATGCAACCAGAGGTCTCTTCACAATCCCCAATTCCAGAACAGAGGCTGGGAAACAGTATTAAACAGAGCCATGACTAAATGGAACTCTCTGCCACCCCACGTAATTCGAGCTAGCAATAAAACCAGATTAAAAAAAACTGATAAAAGAACACCTTACGGCACGACGGAGACTGTGAAGAGACACACATAAATGTTTATGCATTTGGTATTGTATTATGTTTGTGATACGTGGTTGGGATACGACTGTGATACTGTATGTGGTTTTCGCGCCTGGCTATCTTAAGATTAATGCACTAGCAGTGGGTGGCCCTGGATGGGAGCATCTGCTGAATTGCTCATTTGTAATGTAAATGTAGTGCTATGTATGTATATTTATGTATTTTATTTGTTATGTTGTTTCCTGTTTGGACCGCAGGAAGAGTAGCCGCTGCCTCGGCAGCAGCTAATTGGGGATCCTAATAAGTACTAAAATAACGGAGGCCAGCCAGTCAGTGAGAGGCTGTGGTGCAATGGAGTCCATGTCCTCTCCCAGTCCCAGTCACACAGGTGCTGCTGTCACTTTGCAGCCTGGGGGCTGGAGCCAGGTAGGGAGGGAGAAGCAGATGTGTGGTTTCTCTGGGGCCTGGGCAGAGAGAGACAGAGAGAGTAGCTCTTAAGGCATGGACAGACCGGTAGGATTGTTGAGCTGCTGCCGGCCGAGAGTACTTAGCACCTCAGAACACAGTACCGGGCCGCAATTTGCAAACTGAGCGCGAACCGATTGTACATGTAGAAAACGGGAAAAAATGACATCCGGTCTCTATAACACACCGCAAGCGAATAAACGGCGAACGAATGCCCCCCCTACTGTACAGACCGACAATCGGTCTGGTGAGTTTTCTCCATAACTTTTAACAGCTCTGTGGGGTTCTGGGTGCTGCTGGCTGGTCTCTCTCCGGTTACCTTGACAAGAGGACCCTGGCGCTTCTCCTTCCCCACTGTCCACTTCCTGTCTGGGCTGGAGTGTGCCAGAGAGACTTGATTGAAGGAGTGGTAATGCTGTTATAGTGGGCAAATAATGGGTCAACTAACTGGGTTCCTCTGAAGTCTAAAGGAGGACGTGCCAATTGGATAACTGGATGTGCCCTATTGAGTGGTCCTCCTCATTAGTATTGTCCCCCCCCAAATAAATTCCCAACAAATCCATGCCAACAGCACCCCATATCTGATACACTGAATTCACTCCCCCGCAACTCTGCCAGCCAGCCAGGCAGCAATCTAATCTGCCATGTGGACGGATATCTGAGACCTGTGATGGTCTCTGTAGGAGAGGTGATAGGATTTGGAGAGGCCATAGTGAAGTTAACCCACAGAGCTAAAAATGTGATTCAATGGACTGCACTGTGGATGATTCCTAGGAGTAAAATCTCGGGGTGAGGAAAAGCGACTGAGGCATTTCATCTGACCCACAGCACACCGCGATGGTGGAGAAGCTCAGTAATAGAATCTTCTAGGAGGGCAGGGCAAAGTTCACGATAGCAGTCACACACACATACACACACACACACTCTTGGGCTTATCCATGTCTCCCACGCAGAGCGCTGCAGGGCCTGTATCCCCCCACAGACAAAGCCCCTCTGTGACCTCCACATCTAAACATGTACAGGAGGAGGAGGAGAGAGAGAGAGGCTCCGGTTCTCAGGGCCGCCTACCTACCAGGCCTCCAAGACCATCTCCAAGAGACCTCTCCCCCCGCTGACTGAAACACACACACACACACACACGCACACACGTACACATTCCTGCCGGAGGCTGGAACACCACGACCTTCACAGCTCCACATCCGTGCAACAGTGTATGTGTCTGTTTCTGAAGGAATGTGGCTGGCCTTTCAGATGTTCTATCTCCGGAGAGAGGGTAGTGTTGTCTTTACCTAACTGTGGTAAAATGTTCATCGGGATGAGTCTCAAATGGCACCTTTTTCCCTTTATAGTGCACTACTTTTGACCTGAGCCCTATTGGACTATAGCCTATAGGGAATCGGTTCCCATTCGGGACGCATCGTAGGAGTGAAACAGAAAGTAAAGCGTCACGGCTCCCCACAAACGAACAAACTTGAAAGATTCCTGCCCGTACGTCAAAATATTTCCCTACTCGGCAGTCTTCACAGTGAGCCGGGGTCTCGTAACTCGCCGGCATTGCAGTGAATATGATAATCAAGACGATTCCACTCCTTCAAATCTATTGAGAGAAGAGGCAGGTATGAAGGAAAATAAGCAGGGGAAATATTTGGCCTGGAGTAGTGCGAGAGAGAGACTCATCAAGGTTAATTGGTCTGTTGAGAGGATAGTCATCTGGCTCATCCATCGCCTCTGCTCATTGTTTCCCAAAGTCTATGCTGGGCTGAACCTTATACAGCCCCTAAAAAGCCTCAACATAACCCGGGCAAGGTACTGTACACTTGCCCTATTCCCACTACAATATATGAAGGAGAGTCTGAGAAGTAGAGTGGAGAAAGAGGTCACAGTTATGAAAACTTAGGACACTAAAGAGGCCTTTCTACTGACTCTGAAAAACACCAAAAGAAAGATGCCCAGGGTCCCTGCTCATCTGCGTGAACGTGCCTTGGGCATTCTGCAAGGAGGCATGAGGACTGTAGATGTGGCCAGGGCAATAAATTGCAACGTTCGTACTGTGAGATGCCAAAGACAACGCCGCCTATGGGCACAAACGTTGGACCAGAGAGGACTGGAAAAAAGTGCTCTTCACTGACGAGTCGCGGTTTTGTCTCACCAGGGGTGATGGTCGGATTCTCGTTTATCGTCGAAGGAATGAGAGTTACACCAAGGCCTGTACTCTGGAGTGGGATCGATTTGGAGGTGGAGGGTCCGTCATGGTCTGGGGCGGTGTGTCACAGCATCATTGGACTGAGCTTGTTGTCATTGCAGGAAATCTCAACGCTGTGTGTTACAGTGAAGACATCCTCCTCCCTCATGTGGTACCCTTCCTGCAGGTTCATCCTGACATGACCCTCCAGCAGGACAATGCCACTAGCCATACTACACGTTCTGTGCGTGATTTCCTGCAAGACAGGAATGTCAGTGTTCTGCCATTGCCAGCGAAGAGCCCGGATCTTAATACCATTGAGCACGTCTGGGACCTGTTGGATCAGAGTGTGAGGGCTAGGGCCATTCCCCCCAGAAATGTCTGGGAACTTGCAGGTGCCTTGGTGGAAGAGTGGGGTAACATCTCACAGCAAGAACTGGCAAATCTGGTGCAGTCCATGAGGAGGCGATGCACTGCAGTACTTAATGCAGGTGGTGGCCACACCAGATACTGACTGTTACTTTTGATTTTGACCCCCCCTTTGTTCAGGGACACATTATTCAATTCCTGTTAGTAAACTTGTTCAGTTTATGTCTCAGTTGTTGAATCTTGTTATGTTCATACAAATATTTACACATGTTAAGTTTGCTGAAAATAAACGCAGTTGACAGTGAGAATACGTTTCTTTTTTTGCTGATTTTATGTGCGGACCACAGGCGGCAGGTGGCACCTTAATTGGGGAGGACGGCCTCATAGTAATGGCTGGAACGGATTAAATGGAATAGTATCGAACACATGTGTTTGATTCCATTCCATTCGCTCGGTTCCAGACATTGTTATGTGCCGTTCTCTCCTCAGCCTCCTGAGGCCCAGACAATTAAAGGGTTGATTTCCTGGTCTGTAGGCTACACTTTTTCATTTTAGCTTCAAGACAAAAGCACAGAGCTGCTATAAGAGCATGTCTTCATCAAGTAACGTTAGACAATCAAAAATGAACGATTAACCCTCTCATACAAATAAAAAAAGTACAGTAGGCCTACCTTACAACAAACCAGGCTTCATTTTTTAAATCATTTTAGGCTTCAATATCATGCAAATTGTGACTGAAAATGTGGGTATAAGTGAATTTACCATGACAAGCTGTTTTATATGGAAGCTCATGCCCGCCATCACCAACAACAACAAAAAGAAATCGCCTCATGATATGTCAACGTGTACAATTAGTCTGTGCTTCAGTCTGATCAACTGTAGCCTACTGATAACAACCACAGCTGCAGGTAGCCTAGAGAAGCCTATGTGTTCTGATCCCATCTGGGCCAGGGGAAAAGTAACGTCATGTTTTTATAGCCTAAGCTATGCATTTGTAGCCTAAAATAGCCCTATTTACTTGTGTTCTGAGAAAATGTGATCAAATGTGGTCGATATTCACACTTCGGGTGGCTAGGCTACCTAGGCCTTTTTAATCCAAAATGACTGACTGGAATGAACCAATCATCAACACAATAGTGATGACATACTGTATGAGTATCTTTTTAATTACAGATACAGAGGCCTACATGATGCAACCCTGCATACAGCGAGCTCAGCCCTGTTCGTTTTTGTTCAATCGCAGTTGTTGTCTCTTTGTCGTGTAAAGGGTTTTAATGTTTTCATCCTCCATAGGGCCAGGAGTTTTTCCAGGAGTTTTTTAAACCATTTGACCTGATTACAAAAAAGTATCTGGTTCCATCATAGCCCATATACAGCTAGCTGCCTTATTACTATGTCATACGCTACAATTAGGGTCCGGAGTTGGTTAGATTAGCCTATTACCAGATCAGGAAAAACTCTGGGGCCCAGGAAACCTATTGGATAACCTCAAGTCTTTTTTAAACCTCCCGCTTTGGGCTGGATGTGTCAATGTGTAGTTCATACACGCATGATCTATGAGCAGAATTACTGTCTTACCTCAATTATCCATGAAATCCCTAGTTTGAAGTGGCGTGGCATGGGTTCAAGAAAACAGTCGCTTTCAAACTAGGGATTTCGCAGCTAATTGAGGTAAGACAGTAATTCCGCTCATCGATTATACATGTATGAACTACACATTGACACATCCGGGAGGTTTAAAAAAGACTTTCTTGGTCACCAAAGTACCGGAGCATGGCTTTAAATGTCCAATACAATTGATATCATTTCGATTTAGTCATAGGCCTTATAACTTGTAATAGATGGGTAAGGATTTGCGAAGACATAGATGCCCACTTCTGGGACTCGATAAGGAACAATCTCTATGACAGCCTGATGTCTTTGGGTTTTAGCTATGTCAGTCTAAACAAAACACACATTCATAAACAACTCCACAATCACAGCATTCTGCTTATCATCATTTTGTTACCAAAACAAGTCACAATGGTATTCCCAGGTCAGTTAATACTCCACATGTTATGACAGCAGTGACTAACCTTATGCCTTTCYCCCAACCATGTGAAATTCACTCACTACGATTTATTTTAAGTAAGATTAAATAAGCTCAACTTCCTGCATTTCAAGCATTTGTTATCCCCACTGAAGCAAGCTCCAAAAACATTCATTCAAACCTAAGCCACATGACCATATATGTTCAAATGATCATAGCAGCGTGCTTATCTTACGACTGCTCTGAGACTGTTTTGAATGAGCTGGTCGCTTCCCCCACTCACTGGCTGCCTTTGACTCSAAGCATGCTCAGTGTGCTCTGGTAGCCGGGGGGTTGGCTGCTACTAGCCCCTCGCTCTCTTCTCTCCTTCTCTCTCTCTCTCTTTTTGTATTACAAATGCCTGTGACCCTCTGCTCCCTCGCTCTCTCTCCTTCCCTCCCGTCTTCAAAAGGAAAAGAGTGTGGGATTCAGGGGGACTGGAAATAACCTTCACGTCGGACGGCTTTCCCAGCTCTCTCGCTCTCACACAGACCGCCTCTGCTCTGTGCCGACGCTCTCTCGCTCTCTCACACACAAACATGCTTGAGTAGTCACACATAACACACGCCAGGGTCTGGTTCTCTCGCTCTCAATGAGAGACAGCGCTACTAGGCTACTCACCACTCCATGGACCAGGAACTCAAACAGTTTGCTCTTGGTGGCTTTGCGCGCTCCCCCTGCCGTCTCCTCCGTGGCCATTTGCTCCGTCCCCTCGCTTCCCCCTGCTCCTACTACGTCTCCCTCTCTTTCTTTTGTCTTTCCCTCTCCCTCTGCCTCTCTTCTCCTTCACCCGGGCGTTCAAATCCCCTCCCTTGCTCCACTTTCCTCCTCTTTGTGCTCTTTTCCAGCTCTCTCCCTCTCTCTCTCTCCTTCGCTCTCTCTTAACCCTCTCAACCTCTGTGTTTTTGCCGTGCAGCCCTGCCGAGGCTCTCACTGTCTCGCAGAACACTTTTTAGTTGAGCTGCCTTTCAGGAGCAGGAGCCCGGCGAAGAGGGGGAGTGGGGGCCCCGGCAGGGGGGTTTGAGCCGGCCCACCCCGCCGGCCCCCCCGCCACAGCTGTTGCATTCCATTGGTAGATAACGGCATGCTGTGTGCCTGGCTGTTTGAGAACAGGGACTAGGGAGGTTATCTTCAGTTAGCCATTCCCACCCCCTAGCGACGAGCCCAGAGGCCACGGTCAACCCCTCAGCACAACTGATTCTCAAAAAAGGACAAGTGGCTCTTAAATGGGACACACTGTATATTACAAACCTAGGGCACGCAGACAGTGTCAAACCTAAATCAGTACAACCTATGTGTCCGACTGTTTGTACCCTGTTGCCTCTCAAGTAACAGGATCACAAATGTAGCGGAAAAGCCATCTGCCATCTATACACAATATCGTGATATAGATAGACTATCATGGTAACACAGCCTATAACACGATCATTGGTCAGTGAGGAAAAGATTCAGACTCTGTATCCAAAAAAAAAAAAACAGTTCCTGGTTGGACACAGCTGTGTGCACCACCATGTCTAATGAGCCTGCTAATATCCGTTCTGCCTCCAAAGCCCACTTCACAATGGGAAAGGGCCTCCTCCAGAACACCTTCACTTCCTGTCTTTCAATTCTGTGTCCCAAAATGGCACCCTATTCCCTATAGTGCACTCAAAGGTGGTGGACTACGTAGGGAATAGGTTGCCATTTGGGACAAAAAACATATCTGGCTTTAGCCTGGCTTTCTCCGAGGGGCATTCAGAAAGGTCCAGGGGTTCTCTCCCCTCTCCCCTTTGTTAGATATAGGATGAAGTGGGCCCTAGACAGTGATCCTGGGTCAGGTTTTGCATTTMCCCACTAATGGTTAAGGTTAGGATTGGGGGAGGGGAAGCTGATCCTAGCTCTGTACCTAGGGGAAACTTCACCCCGGAGCCTTTCTCAGTCTGTCTCATGGTCGGGTTACTAAAAAGTGAAGAGAGAGCCCTGTCTGGGTTGCAGACATAGCCGCAGGTCATATTTCTGACTCACAGACTTCTCCCCACCCCCCCTCTTTCTCCTCCTTCCCTCCATCCAACAAACCGGGGGTTGAAATATTCATGAGTTGATTTGAATGACAAAGGGGTGTGAAGTGGGACAGGATCAAAGGGCATCGGCTTATGACACATGCCAGTTGTTACCATTATCACCAGCAGCTCTGTGATCTGTGGCCAAGGTGGGAAATGGTAGTGGCAGTGGTGGGTTAGAGATAGGAGGAGGGAACCATATCAACCACTTCAATGAATAAAAGGTTTAAAACCAGATGCCCCAGAGTGAAGGATTCAAACAGTTCCATCAAATCCCTAATTCAAACAGATCACAAACCTGACAGCAGAAAACATTTTTGACAAATAGTTTACCCTAATGCTCTCTGTCGTCAGTCTCCTGCAAAATGGATTTGATGCAAGTGTTTTCTACTGAAATGGCAGAGGAGATGGGAGGGGATGGGACAGCACTGGGGGAGGGGAGTCCTGTCTGTATTAAGGGGCATCTAGTCCCCACCACTCCATACTCCGAGCTTGGACTTCAGCGGTCTGGCAAGTGAGGGAGCCGGTCTTCAACAAGTGACAGCAGTGCGGTTCAGTTATTGTAGTAAAKGGCCAGCTGGTATGTGGGCCTGTAAACGCCTAGGTCAGAGGTCTCAACCTGTGACTTTCCTAGAGTGGCTCTGACCCCTATTGGAGGAAGCAGTGGCACCCAGCACCATTCATCATTTAACTAGCAGGAGGAAACTGAGAAAGATGTCTGCATGGTCATTATGTCAGAAACAGTCAGCATCAGACAACCATGTTCCAAATAAAAGCATACAGAATCCTAGGATAGGTCAGCTAATGATGCCAAATTAKAATTCCACAGTTATTGACTGGTGTTTGAGTCTTTCAATAATTGCAATGCCTCTATTGAGCAGCGTGCTCTGTCCTCCTCATCCCGGTTTTAATTGTGCCCTTCGGGCTTTCCCTTATAGGTGGCGACACCTACTGTTGAGATGAGTGAAATGCCTCCTGACGTTGTGCTCTAGAGTAGCTGTGCTGCAAAGCCTCATAGATCTTGGGGTTTAATGGTTGACTCCATCCATCAGGCCCGTAAAAGATGTAGTGAATGATTATGTTAGTTAAATTGTGCATCTCTTTTACGCATAGAATAATAAACAAAAAATATATAAAATGATATATTATATAACATACATCTGCTCTGGTGTACAGTCAAGCAAGCACCAAACAAATCACCTTAAAACAAGCAGAGTCAGAGATAAACGTTGTCCTTGTTTCTCCAGCAAATGGCACGTGGGCGTCAAAAGACAACAAAGGGATGCAACCGTTCAGGAAGCGGCACGGACGGTTTGTGCGCAGAAGTACCCCTTGCTGGATCCCCGCAGTCTCCCTCACCAATAGGCCAACCAGTTTCACCAAACGGCCATGACCCATTCTGTAGCACAGGGGAGAGGGGGGCTAACAGGGGGTAATCGCTTGCTGGGAGCAGTAGTAGTACTATAATGGCCAGTAGAGGGGGCACATACTGCTGCTATATGAGCAGACACCCCTGTCTAGGAGGGGACTATAATGAGTCTGCTTGAATGAAAAGGACCCCTCCCTCACAGACTGTGTGATGCAGTGTGCTATAGGAATATGTGGAAATATACTACACCCAGTTATGAATAATTTATTTCCACAATCTCCTTTTTGCCATTTAAAGGGGATATACTTTTTTTTTTGTTTTACTTTTAAATTAATTTAAATTGAATCACAGATCGCTCTTTTATTCATTCATTCCTACAGTGCYTGAATGGGCAGACATACACTATTCTCGTGTGACCACTAGGGAGAGACACTGAGCACACAGCAGTGTATGTTGAGCATACTGCAGTACAGTTTCATCAAAGCATCGTCATTAGTTCTACTGCTAAATTTCCACTCGAGGTTAAATTGAAGTCAGTGGTCATCAATGACATTGTAAAAATCCCAATCAAAACATAGAACATATGCAACAGGCTATATTTGGTGGCCAATTCAATAAAAACCTGGATAAATGATACAAATGTAATGGGCTAGAATGACATTGTTTTAAATCTATCATAACCGATTCATAACTACAGAAGTAATCATGCCTTCCAGTATCTAACCATAAACCAACGCGATTCCCGAGACGCCCATAACAAATCGCTGGATACCGACTTTTTTAAAAATTTGACATAGCTGCTAAAAGTGGTGGTGCAGCAGTGTAACAATAGACTTAGCAAAGAAAAGGGAAAATCCATACACAGTCTGGCCACAGCCAGTCTCTCAATACACCCGCTTTGTCTACATTCTCCAAGTATTCATTAGAGAGACGCAGGAATGAGAAGAGAGAGAGAAAGGAGAATGAGCGAACGAATGAAAGAGAGAAAGGACTCAGAGAGAGCGAGGGGGGATAGGGGGAACATAATAGGTATTCCAGAAAGTACTGACGCGGTTTCGTTTTACAGTACAGTATGGTGCCCCCTTCACATGCTTATACCATATATATATAATATATATATATATACACACACACACACACAACGTTAGAGTACACACTACACACAAACTCCTCCACGTTATTGYCACAGTTGGGGTGCGTGTGGGGGAATGCAATAAAGACGGGATTCCCTCCTGTYGGGCCCATTCTCTTTCTTTCTTCAGTGTGAGAGCAAACAAACCCCTGCTGAAGCTGGTTGAGGGGCTGAGCTCCAGGACAGCAGCTCTCTATAGGCTTTTGGGCCCCACCATCAAAGGAAGGAATACAAAAGCACAAGGAGCTGCACCTTTACTAAGAACTCAGGATTAAGGAGGGAAAAAATTCCAGGAAAGATTTCTCTGAGGCACACATTTGAAATAGTCAGACCGGTAGAGACAGGAATTCAAGCGACACAGAAAACACTTGCATAGTAACAGGATATTACATATACTGAAGAAAAATATAAATGCAACATGCAACAATTTCAATGATTTACAGTTCATGTAAGGAAATCAGTCAATTGAAATAAATTCATTAGGCCCTAATTTATGGATTTCACATGACTGGGCAGGGTCACAGTCATGTGGGGAGCCAGGCCCAGCCAATCAGAATTTGTTTTTCTCCACAAAAAGGGATTTATTACAGACATAAACACTTATCAATAATTTTTTGGTGCGTATTTCACTTCATGAAACATGGGACCAACACATGTTGCGTTTATATTTTTCTTCAGTATATTAGCATGAAGTAGTCATAGGTCAGCAATAGAATACAGTAGATATTATCAAACTCCATTAGGAAAAAACTTGATGCCAGAAATGCAGATAAAGCATAGGACAAATACTCTTAACAGGTGGATGACTGCATGCATTGATACCCGTATAAAAGTCCAGCTAATCATCATTCCAGGAGTGGTTTCAGCACCTGACCTGGGCTATTACAGATTTGAGACTAGTTTAGAATAAGACCTTGGGTTGCAGCAGGAGTTGTTTGGGACAAAGCATCTTTATCCAGGGAGCATTTACGGTTGAGCTGCTTGGCAGAAGCCCCTTCACCGCTCCCCTCGCACTGAAAGGGAGCATTGTGAGAGTGGATGGAGACTCCGTCCACAGCCTCACAATGAGCGGAGTTTCCCAGCACTGCAGCCTTAGGCGGGCGACAACAATCGACACACTGCAGGAAGGCTTCTGGACATTACCCGAGGGCATTTCCTGTTTGCTGTTGCCATAGCAACCACTTGTCCTACCTTTCCATTACAGGTAGCAACTCAACCTGCGGCCAATGAGAAACTGGGACATGGTGGAAATATTGTAGTCGATTTACTTTAACTGTTACAGTAGATGCTAGTTTAGTGCCAATGTAGACTAGTACAAGCCTTAACATACCAAAACTTGAGTTGGGTGTTGAGCAAAAACACATACTGTATCTGGTGGTATTAGGCCAAATAAAATGGGCAGTTTTCTGACAAGCTTTGTGTCAACAGTAAGTCCCATAGCGGAGAGACACGGTAGCTATAGCAGGAAACATAGCTAGCTACTGTGGTTACTAAGGCTACAGTTCAGAAATCCAGTAACCGGGCCTCCCACCCCTCCCCTACAGGACCTCAGAGCCGCCCTGTGCTGTGCTGCTGGGTCACCCAATACACTACACTAATCCACAGTGAAACGCAGAATCACAGACAGTCAGCCATCATGAATGTACATGAACCAGCCAGGCGTCTCATCTAAGAAAAATAGCATTGGGACAGGATATTCCGAATATGCACTGGCAACCCTCTCCTCTTGGTACAGAAAGCCTCTCCTCCCCCTCTACTTTAACCTAGTTTTTATATACAGCTATCTAGCCTAGATCCTTCAGCACCACTCTGCCCAGGCAGGATGGAAGAGAGGGCAAACAGAATGAGGCCAGGGCTGTGTCCCATATATAACCCTATTCCCATAGGGCGTGGTCAAAMGTAGTGCACTATGTAGGGAATAGTGTGCCATTTGGACGCAGCCCATGTGCATAAGGAGGACTTTCATCAGACTGTTCCCAGTCCAAGATAGGGAGTCTCAAGAGAAACAACAGCAGTGGAAGTTATACCAAAGCAACTGATTGATTCTATGATTAAAGTATCTGGGATAATTCACCATGCCAAAATGGGACATTGGGGGGGAAGTGGGTGAAGTGAACTGGAAACAAAGGGGCAGACAGGACTGGCAGTGGTTCTCCAATCCAKATCTAATGCTGCATGCGCTTGAGACCTAATGATGCTCATTAAATGTTGTATACTGAACAAAAAATAAATGCAACATGTAAAGTGTTGGTCCCATGTTTCATGAGCTGAAATAAATATTCCAGATTTTTTCCATAGGCACAATAAGCTTATTTTTTCAAATTTGTTTACATCCCTGTTAGTGAACATTTATCCTTAGCCAAGATAACACAATGCCACAAGTTTTGAGGGAGCGTGCAATTGGCATGCTGACTGCAGGAATGTCCACCAGAGCTGTTGCCAGAGAATTKAATGTTAATTTCTCTACCATAAGCCGACTCGACTCCAACGTYGTTTTAGAGAATTTGGCAGTACGTCCAACCCGCCTCACAGCCGCAAACCAAGTGTAACCACGCCAGCCCAGGACTTCCACATCCGGCTTCACCTGTGGGGTCGTCTGAGACCAGCCACCCGGACAGCTGATGAAAAAAAAAAAAAAACTAAAGTATTTCTATCTGAAATAAAGCCCTTTTGTGGGGAAAAACTCATTCTGATTGGCTGCGCCCCTGCCCAGTCATGTGAAATCTATAGATTAGGGCCTAATTAATTMATTTAAATTGACTGATTGCCTTATGAACTGTAACTCAGTAAAATCATTGAAATTGTTGCATGTTGCGTTTATATTTTTGTTCAGTAGAAAACCTAGTGTGTTGTTCAACATGTCAGTCTGACAGTATGGAAAATTACATCAAAAAAGTAATGTACTGAAACGGCTTCCGTCTGCGCAGGTAGGCCATAGAAAAGTGATGACACCCATCAACCAAACGACAAAATCACCCCTWCCGCCAACATCAATCCATACAGCTGCTGATGGCCATATTTGGATGGTTTTCATTTGCAACTTGGCTGCACTGCACGCTGTCTGGGTGCACACTCTTTATGGATGCACGGCTCTTGGGGCCATGGTGCTGGTGCAGTATTGAGTGTTTGCATTTAAATGGGTCAGCCTTGGTGAACCCAGACAGGCTGTCTCAGACACACAGTCACCCGAGACTTTCCTGCGTCACACCACTGCTCCATGTSCCTTCACTACACAGCACGGCCTGCTAGCATTTAAAGACAGAAGTACGTTAAAACATCCAGTTGAACATTTCTAAATAAACACTTATGGTWGGATAGTAGTGATTAAGAACACATATATGTAATATTCTGGCAAAGCTGGGTCTTTGCCATCTGTAATTAGGTTAGATAAATATAGTAATTTTGAACTAAAAGGTCGAAATTGCATCTCTTTTTTTGTGTGACTGGTGTTGCTGGTGTATAGCCAGTCTACTGAAACTAGACTACAACTAAATACATACATTTAACTGTATGTCCAGCCCTGTCTTCTTTGACCACAGTCCTGTACCACAGTCACAGCCTTCCCAAGCCACAGTCTCCTCAGCCACGTCCCCATGCTGGAAGTGCTGTAGCCAACTCTATTGTTTGTTGTCATGCCACATACAGCATAGGAGCAAGCTACAGTCTCCCTACTGTATTGTACGACTCGCGCACTATGCTAGCATGTCATTTCTGCACTTTCAAACTTTCAGTAAGTTTAGCCTTTCCTATCGAGCCCAAGTCTACCAAGCCAATACTGYAGTTCGTTTCCTGGGTAACAAAAGCTTGGCCCTTCTTTCATACGGCCAGGGCATTTCTTGCCAGCCAAATAAGGAAGTGGTCATTGTCCAGATCTCCCTGCAAGTAATCCTAAACACAAAAGCCAAGGCCCATTCAATAGGGTTAACAAATAATTGGGAAGAGCAGTACAAATTTGTCAAAGTTTTAACTTAGGGCATAGTTTCAAAGACTTCAAAGACATTGCAGAATTTGAAATGCCTTGAACACAACGACAGAAAGTGGGTCATGATATGACCAATACCGTGCTTATATTCAGGTACAGTATAAGCCACGCTCTSAAGAAGTTCTGCTGTGAAGCCAAATCATGCCTCATGAGCAAAAAGAAAACTATGGGCCCTCGAACAAAACGTTCATCCTACATCTCTCCCTTGTTGGGGTGATGGGTCATCTATCTACTGGTATGCTAGATTCAAGAGAACAAAGAGGGATGGAGAGAAAGGGAAGGAAGGAGGGCGAGGGGGGAAGAAAAGAGAGAGGTAGATGTAGAGGGGTTCTATTACTGTTCAGCCATCCTTTAAGTGTCTCTTGTGAAAAAAGGGCAGAYTTGTCAAATGGTACTTTTTCTTTCCCTGCAGACTTGAATGCAGCAGGGTAGACCGTCTGACTCCCTCTCAGSGCTTGAGGTAGAGGCTGACCCTAACTACAGATCTAGGATCAGTTTACCTTACTCACAGCCCTGGCCTTAACCACTCTGTAGATGGAAAAAAAGATCTGATCACTGGTCGGTACCAATGGCTGATGCTGACCTTCAGGGCTAAAGGGTCATGCCTCCCTCTAAAGTGACATGTGCCACACCTCTTATGTACATAGACAACAACACTGAAACCAAGCTTACTCCATCTTTACGAAGTTGTTGCTTTGTTACTGCCTTGAGGTAAGGTTTTCTCCCTTACACTTGTAAGCTACATAAGCAGTTGCAACCGTTTTCCAATGAAAATGTTTCGGCAGAGCCACAGTAACGCCCCACATTGCAAGGTGAAATGCTAACACTGCACGTGGGACAGTGCAGAAGCCACACATTCCAACAGGGTTATAGCATGGAAATCCATTGTTTTTCTTTGTCTGGATGGAATCTAAGCACAAGGGAGAATGAAATGCCGTGCATATACAGTACCAGTCAAAAGTTTGGACACACCTACTAATTCAAGGGTTTTACTATATTTGTACTATTTTCTTCATTGTAGATTACTAGTGAAGACATCAAAACTATGAAATAACACATATGGAATCATGTAGTAACCAAAAAAGTGTTAAACAACTCAAAATATATTTTATATTTGAGATACTTCAAAGTAGCCACCCTTTGCCTTGATGACAGCTTTGCAACCTTTTGGCATTCTCTCAACCAGCTTCACCTGGAATGCTTTTCCAACAATCTTGAAGCAGTTCCCACATATGCTGAGCACTTGTTGGCTGCTTTTCCTTCTTTTCTGCAGTCCAACTCATCTCAATTGATTTGAGGTCGGGTGATTGTGGAGGACACGTCATCTGATGCAGCACTCCATCACTCTCCTTCTTGGTCAAATAGCCCTTACACAGCCTGGAGGTGGGTTGGGTCATTTTCTTGTTGAAAAATAAATTATAGTCCCACTAAGCGCAAACCAGACGGGATGGCTTATCGCTGCAGAATGCTGTGGTAGCCATGTTGGTTAAGTGTGCCTTGAATTCTAAATAAATCACTGACAGTGTCACCAGCAAAGCATCCGACACCATCACACCTCCTCCATGTTTCACGGTGGGAACCACACATGCAGAGATCATCCGTTCATCTACTCTGCGTCTCCCAAAGACACGGCGGTTGAAACCAAAAATCTCAAATCAGACCAAAGGACAGATTTCCACCGATCTAATGTCCATTGCTCGTGTTTCTTGGCCCAAGCAAGTCTCTTCTTCTTATTGGTGTCCTTTAGTAGTGGTTTCTTTGCTGAAATTCGACCATGAAGGTCTGATTCACACAGTCTCCTCTGAGCAGTTGATGTTGAGATGTGTCTGTTACATGAAATCTGTGAGGCATTTATTTGGGCTGCAATTTCTGAGGCTGGTAACTCTAATGAACTTATCCTCTGCAGCAGAGGTAACTCTGGGTCTTCCTTTCCTGTGGCGGTCCTCATGAGAGCCAGTTTCATCATAGGGCTTGATGGTTTTTGTAACTGCACCTGAAGAAACTTTGAAAGTTCTTGAAATTTTCCACATTGACTGACCTTCATGTCTTAAAGTAATGATGGACTGTCGTTTCTCTTTGCTTATTTGAGCTGTTCTTGCCATAATAAGGACTTAGTCTTTTACCAAATAGGGCTATCAAATCAAATCACATTTTATTTGTCACATGCGCCGAATACAACAGGTGTAGACCTTACCGTGAAATGCTTACTTACAAGCCCCTAACCAACAATGCAATTCAAGAAATGGAGTTAATAAAATATTTACTAAATAAACTAAGGTTAAAAAAATCTAATCAAAAAGTAACACAATAAATGTACATAACAATAGGAGGCTATATACAGGGGGTACCGGTACTGAGTCAATGTGCGGGGRTACAGGTTAGTCGAAGTAATTTGTAAAGTGACTATGCATAGATAAACAGCGAGTAGCAGCAGTGTAAAAACAAGGGGGGAGGGGGTCAATGTAAATAGTCCGGGTGGATTAATTGTTCAGCACACCTGTTAATTGAAATGCATTCCAGATGACTACCTCATGAAGCTGGTTGAGAGAATGCCAAGAGCGTGCAAAGCTGTCACCAAGGCAAAGGGTGGCTACTTTGAAGAATCTGATTTGTTTAACACTTTTTTAGTCCCTACATGATTCCATGTGTTATTTCATAGTGTTGATGTCTTCACTATTATTCTACAATGTAGAAAATAGCAAAAATAAAGAAAAACCCTTGAATGAGTAGGTGTGTCCAAACTTTTGACTGGTACTGTATATCACCAAAATGTATTGGATGGAAAACTTCAGTACAACCACAGCAGTTGCTTGTAATAATGCACAACGAGTTTGGATATTGAATTATAAAGCTGTAAACTGAATCACTCTCTAACTGACTTGATTTGTAGCAAAAGAGGACAAATGATGATCAAGACAAATGCCACCACTAGCCTACATTCGCACAACAAATCTAGTCCACAGTGTTTTGCTGGAAGACCAAGTGAAAGTGCCTTATATCTCACACATACAGGTAACCGCCAAAATAAAAGAAACACCAACATAAAACGTCTTAWTAGGGMGTTGGGCCACCACGAGCCAGAACAGCTTCAATGCAGCTTGGCATAGATTCTACAAGTGTCTGGAACTCTATTGGAGGGATGMGACACCATTCTTCCACAAGAAATTCCATAATTTGGTGTTTTGTTGATGGTGGTGGAAAACGCTGCCTCAGATGCCGCTCCAGAGTCTCCCACAATTGGGTTGAGATTTGGTGACTGACACGGCCATGGTTTACATCATTTTCATGCTCCTCAAACCATTCAGTGACTACTCGTGCCCTGTGGACGGGGGGCATTGTAATCGTTTGAGGGCATAGCCATGGTAGCCAAAATAATGGGCAAAAATAAATGGCACGATGGGATGTTAATTCCTGAATTAACTCAAGAACCCACATCTGTGTGGAAGCACCTGCTTTCAATATACTTCGTATCCCTCATTTAGTGAAGTGTTTCCATTATTTGGGCAGTTACCTGTAGCTACTCCTAGCACTATCCTCACAATGAGTACCACCATTACTTGATTAGTATAGAGGCATTAGTGTTTGAGTTTTAAAAGAATCCCAACACATTGCACAGATAATCAAAGACCCCTACATACTGTAGATATATATATACACCATTGTGACACAGAGTTGTCATAATGCTTCAGCAAATGTACATTACACCAGGGGTGTTGGTAGACACAATGTAAGTAACTTGATTTATGTACCTCTAACTGCCCTGAATGCCTCTGCTGATCCTACAGCTATTGTATGCAGYAATCATGTGCCTATGAACCAGAKTTATACTGTTAGCACTGAGCYGGTGTGCCCTAGGAGGAAGTCCACTGTGTGCAGCTCACCCTGCACTARCATAAATAACATGAGCATRTCTACTTCTGCTAAGCTTCCCAGTAAAGCAATAAAAACAAGTAAGCATCCCAAAAGAAAAGTGCTCAAAATAGCCCAYGTWAACATATGTAGCTTMAGAAACAAGGTTCATGAAATKAATAATKTGCTAGTAACAGATGACATTCATATTCTGATTATCTCTGAAACTCACTCARATAATAMATTTGATGATACAGTGATAGCAAGACAAGGTTATAACATTTACAGAAAATAAAGAAATGTGGAAGTGTTGCTAATTATATYCAGARCCACATTCCTGTAAAGATTAGAGAGGATCTCATGTTAAATACTGKGAAAGTAATATGGCTACAGGTTCAACTGCCTCACCTAAAGCCCATTCTGGTGGGAAGCTGCTATAGATCACCTAGTGCTAACATCTGGATAACGTGTGAAATGCTTRATAATGTATGTGATATCAACAGAGAGGTATATTTTCTGGGTGATTTAAATATTGACTGGCTGTCATCAAGCTGCCCACTCAAGAAAAAGCTTCAAACTGYAACCAGTGCCTGCAACCTGGTTCAGGTTGTCAGTCAACCAACCAGGGTAGATAYAAACAGCACAGGAATKAAATCATCAACATGTATTGATCACATCTTTACTAATGCAGCAGAAATCAGCTTGAAATCAGTATCCAGATCCATCAGATGTAGTGATCACAATATAGTAGCCATATCTAGGAAAACCAAAGTTCCAAAGGCTGGGCCTAATATAGTGTATAAGGAGGTCATACAATACGTTTTGTAGTGATTCCTATATTGTTGATGTAAAGAATATTTGTTGGTCCGTGGTGTGTAATGAGGAGCAAACAGACATTGCACTTAACAAATTTGTGAAATTGTTTATTCCAGTTACTAATAAGCATGCACCTATTAAGAAAATGACTGTAAAAMCTGTTAAATCCCTGTGGATTGATGAAGAATTKAAAAAGTGTATGGTTGAGAGGGATGAAGCAAAATGAATGGCAAATAAGTCTGGCTGCACAAACGATTGGCAAACGTATTGCAAATTGAGAAATCATGTGACTAATGTGACTAAATTGAATAAAAAGAATGAGAAACTACACTATGAAACAAAGACGAATTACATAAAGAATAATAGTAAAAAGCTTTGGAGCACCTTAAATGGCATTTTGGGGAAARAGGCAAACTCAGCTTCATCATTCATTGAATCAGATGGCTCATTCATCACAAATCCAACTGATATTGCCAACTACTTTAATTATTTTGTAATTGGCAAGATAAGTAAACTTAGGCATGACATGCCAGCAACAAACGCTGACACTACACATTCAAGTACAGTGCCTTGCAAAAGTATTCATCCCCCTTGGCGTTTTTCCTATTGTGTTGCATTACAACCTGTAATTGAAATTGATTTTTATTTGGATTTCATGTAACGGACATACAGAAAATAGTCCAAATTGGTGAAGTGAAATGAAAAAAAGAACTGAAAAAATGTAAAAAATTTTTTTTTTTGAAAAGTGGTGCGTGCATATGTATTCACCCCCTTTGCTATGAAGCCCCTAAATAAGATCTGGTGCAACCAATTACCTCCAGAAGTCACATAATTAGATAAATAAAGTCCACCTGTGTGCAATCTGAGTGTCACATGATCTGTCACATGATCTCAGTATACATACACCTGTTCTGAAAGGCCCCAGAGTCTGCAACACCACCAAGCAAGGGGCACCACTAAGCAAGCGGCACCACGAAGACCAGGGAGCTCCTCAAACAAGTCAGGGACAAAGTTGTGAAAAAGTACTGTAAAAAAAAGTTTAAAAAAAATCTGAAACTTTGAACATCCCACGGAGCACCATTAAATCCATTATTAAAAAATGGAAAGAATATGGCACTATAACAAATCTGCCAAGAGAGGGCCGTCCACCAAAACTCACAGACCAGGCAAGGAGGGCATTAATCAGAGAGGCAACAAAGAGGCCAAAGATAACCCTGAAGGAGCTGCAAAGCTCCACAGCGGAGATTGGAGTATCTGTCCATAGGACCACTTTAAGCTGTACACTCCACTGAGCTGGGCTTTACAGAAGAGTGGCCAGAAAAAAAGCCATTGCTTAAAGAAAAAAATAAGCAAACACATTTGGTGTTCGCCAAAAGACATGTGGGAGACTCCCCAAACATATGGAAGAAGGTACTCTGGTCAGATGAGACTAAAATCTAGCTTTTTGACCATCAGGGAAAACGCTATGTCTTGCGCAAACCCAACACCTCTTCTCACCCCGAGAACACCATCCCCACAGTGAAGCATGGTGGTGGCAGCATCATGCTRTGGGGATGTTTTTCATCGGCAGGGACTGGGAAACTGGTCAGAATTGAAGGAATGATGGATGGAGCTAAATACAGGGAAATTCTTGAGGGGAACCTGTTTCAGTCTTCCAGAGATTTGAGACTGGGACGGAGGTTCACCTTCCAGCAGGACAATGACCCTAAGTATACTGCTAAATCAACACTCGAGTGATTTAAGGGGAAACATCTAAATGTCTTGGAATGGCCTAGTCAAAGCCCAGACCTCGATCCAATTGAGAATCTGTGGAATACACTTAAAGATTGCTGTACACCAGCGGAACCCATCCAACTTGAAGGAGCTGGAGCAGTTTTGCCTTGAAGAATGGCAAAAATCCCAGTGGCTAGATGTGCCAAGCTTATAGAGACATGCCCCAACAGACTTGCAGCTGAAATTGCTGCAAAAGGTGGCTCTACAAAGTAATGACTTTGGAGAGGGTGAATAGTTATGCACGCTCAAGTTCTGTTTTTTTGTCTTGTTTCTTGTTTGTTTCGCAAGAAACAATATTTTGCATCTTCAAATTGGTAGGCATGTTGTGTAAATGAAATGATACAAACCCCCCAAAAATCTATTTTAATTCCAGGTTGTAAGGCAACAAAATAGGAAAAATGCCAAGGGGGGGGAATACTTTCGCAAGCCACTGTATATCTGACCAAATTATGAAAGACAAGCATTGTAATTTTGAATTTCGTAAAGTGACAATTTGGATGGAAAATTACTGAGGATAATAGCGGACGATATTGYCACTCCTATTTGCCACATTTTCAATTTAAGCCTACTAGAAAGTGTTTGCCCTCAGGCTTGAAGGGAAGCAAATCGTTCTGATTCCTAAGAATAGTAAAGCCCCCTTTACTGGCTCAAATAGCCTGCCAATCAGCCTGTTACCAACCCTAAGTAAACTTYTGGAAAAAATTGTGTGTTGACCAGATACAATRGTATTTTACAGTAAACACATTGACAGCAAACGTTCAGCATGCTTATAGGGAAGGACATTCAACAAGCACAGCACTTACACAAATGACTGATGGTTGGCTGAGAGAAATTGATGATAAAAAGATTCTGCAGACTGTTTTGTAAGACTTCAGTGCGGCTTTTGACATTATCGATCATAGTCTGCTGCTGGAAAAACTTATGTGTTATGGCTTTACACCCCCTGCTATATTGTGGATAAGAGTTGCCTGTCTAACAGAATACAGAGGGTGTTCTTTAATGGAAGCCTCTCCAACATAATCCAGGTAGAATCAGGAAATCCCCAGGGCAGCTGTCTAGGYCCATTACTTTTTTCAATCTTTACTAATGACATGCCACTGGCTTTGAGTAAAGCCATTGTGTTTATGCATGTGGATGACTCAACACTATACATGTCAGCTACTACAGCGACTGAAATGTGGGTGGCAACGATGGCAAGGAATAAGTTAGTCCTAAATATTTCTAAAACTAAAAGCATTGTATTTGGGACAAATCATTCACTAAACCCTAAACCTCAACTAAATCTTGTATGAAATAATGTGGAAATTGAGCATGTTGAGGTGACTAAACTGCTTGGCGTAACTCTGGATTGTAAACTGTCATGGTCAAAACATATTGATACAACAAAGGGCTAARACGGGGAGAAGTCTGTCCATAATAAAGCRCTGCTCTACTTTCTTAACAGCACTATCAACATGGCAGGTCCTACAGGCTCTAGTTTTSTCGCACCTGGACTACTGTTCAGTCATGTGGTCAGGTGCCACAAAAAGGGACTTAGGAAAATTGCAATTGGCTCAGAACAGGGCAGCATGGCTGGCCCTGGGATGTACATAGGGAGCTAATATTAATAATAAGCATGTCAATCTCTCCTGGCTCAAAGTGGAGGAGCGATTGACTTCATCACTACTTGTATTTGAGAAGTATTGACATGTTGAATTCACCGAGCTGTCTTTTTGAACTACTGGCACACAGCACGGACACCCAGGCATACCCCACAAGATATGCCACAAGAGGYCTCTTCACAGTCCCCAAATCCAGAACAGACTATGGGAGGCGCACAGTACTACATCTGTCCATGACTACATGGAACTCTATTCCACATCAAGTAACTGTTGCAAGCAGTAAAATTAGACCTAAAAGAGATAAAAATATGCCTTATGGAACAGCTGGGACTGTGGAGCAACATACACATAGGCACAGACACATGCATACACACACACGATAACATACGCACTATACACACATGTACAAAATTGATTTTGTACTGTAGATATGTGGCAGTGGTGGAGTAGGGGCCTGAGGGCACACAGTGTGTTGTGAAATCTATGAATGTATTTTTATMTTTTTAAAATTKTATAAACTGCCTTAATTTTTCTGGACCCCAGGAAGAGTAGCGCAGCAGCTAGTGGAGATCTACAATAAATAATAATAAGAGAGAGGAGTTTGAGTCTCAACTCCAAACCTTTTCATAAGATTCACTGCATCCATGCAGAAGGCTTCTGAAGTCAGAATGCTATAGTGCATTCCACACGTCCMTGTCTCTGCAAACACCACTGAGCAACAGGCAAAGGAAAGTCTTGCATAGAGGCCTAACGAACTACCACCCCCTCACATCACTATCACTAAACCAACACAATCCTAACAGGATTAAGAGGCCAACCTGCAAATATAAAATATAGGTTGAATACATGTTGTAGTATAGTGTTCTAGTATATTGGCTTATGTTGTTTCAAAAATATAAAGTACATTTTTTTGGCCTACCACTACAGCTGAGAAATACTGTATATCCACCAACCATAAAGAACTGAATCATAAACTTGAGATAATTTCCAGAGCAGTGGGTTCAATTACTTACTGACCCATAGTGGTCCCACTTTATATTAAGTTCCCAAAAACCACATAGGCAGTTTAGGTACAGTGGAATAACAATTGTTACACAGTACGTATTACTTAGAACTGTCATATGTTTGTGGTATACATAATCCCAAGCAAATGGAGATAACTGAATATTCTAATATGAAACACTAATTACATAGTGAGGGGATGTGAAAACACAACTCATTTTGGTTTGTTTACAAATCAAATGCATATTAAAAAGTGTAACATTCGTGTATTGTATAATTACACAACCTACAAACATGGCCGTAAGTAGCCTACAACCTTGATTTTACACTATAATTATAATGTACCATTTATGTAGCTACATTGTAAATAGGTTTGAGGACACTTGATGTAACGTGGGAATTGTATTCATACAACACAACAAATAAAGGCCATGACAATTTCGTCTAACCTATTTTATAGCCATAGGCCATAGGTAGAAGAGAGCAGTGAGTGAGAGTCATTTCACACTTTTGTCGTTCTACATGCGACAAACAGAGAAGGTGAGTGAGTGCTGTCTGTCGGTCTACTCTCTGGTCCGATAGTGTGCATCTCCCTTATTGCTGCTTAAGTGTCTATTTCTTAGACCAGTCAAGGTTAACAAGCCAGCCGTGTCTGCAACGTCTGAAAACGGGGCGGGGTGTAGGTTCAGTGGAGGGGTGAGGTGAGGTGCAGGCTACAACTATTGTATAGCCTTGTATAATTAAGTATGTGATGCACTGATGCAAACAGTTTACATGCGGTAGGATTGTCAATCTTCACGTTGAAATAAAATACATAGATAGCATTTTCAAGGAATAAACAAAGAAATCAAAGGGTAGCTTCAACAATTCCTCAAAAGATTTTCAGATACACAAACTAGACCCAGTCGAAAAACTCCCGTGCGCACTAATCCGGCTGGCAATGCGCCTTCTGATTCCGTGGGCTGGGGAGCGCAGAATGGAGCTTTATAATGGTGGAAAACATTTTTTTCTCACTATGCAGGGGTGAAACACTGAGCACATAGTATAAAAGAAAACGAATGTCAAGACAATAAAAAACCGTGTGCTGCGGGCACAACTCTTACCTTTCTCTCCATTTCTCAGATCCAGTCCGAGCACTCAAGGCAAACTGTAATGTTTCTAAAGATCTGTCCGATGTTCACTCGTGAACTTGCTCACGGCTTCCAGTAGCGACTCTCGATCACTCCCTCATTAGATAGACTGGTACATCGGCGACTGTAGACACAGGGGACGCAGTCTCGGTGATGGAGCCGGGTCTGGTGATTCTTAGTTCGGTTCAAGAAGCGCAGGCGCGGGCTCTGCTGGAGACGGGATACAATAAAAAATTGGACTAGCAGGGGAGTGTCATCAAATTACCCATTCTACCGTTGAAATACACTGTCTGCCCACCAATATTTCACAAGGGATGTAAAACCGTTAGGGAATAGTCTTCGAAATGGTCCATGGTTGGGTTGCAACCTGGTCTCATACCGTTTCGTATTATTCTGTACGTATATCTGAAACACTCCATTTAGTATGATATGTTACATTTCGTATGGTTACATAAGACAGATGCTTACTTAAGCAAGTAGGGTGGTAGGTCGGGATGGATGATTGCTAACGCGAACGTCTACCAACCTGAAGGTTGCGAGCTCAAATCTCATCATGGACAGCTTWAGCATTTCAGCAACTTTTCAACTACTTACTACCTGTTAGCTACTTTGCGTGTTAGCTAACCCTCCCCCTTTAACCTAATTCCTAAACTTAACCCTTACCTTAATTCCTACCCTAGCTAACATTAGAGAGCTAACGTCAGCCACCTGGCTAGAATTCCTAACATATACTTTTGAAAATCGTAACATACATTGTTCAAATTCGTAACATAATGTACGTTTTGCAAACACAAAATATTGTATATTTGCAACATAATGCGAATGGTAATTCATAATATATCATACAAAATGGGTGATGGACATCCACAATTTAATAGACACCATACGAAACATATACTAATGGAGTATCTTGAATTTACATACAGAATAATACAAAATGCTCTGAGACCAGGTTGATGAAAAAGGCACAAAGGATAAGGATATGCCTGCAGCCGTTTTTTGAAAGATGCAGGGCTGTTTAAATCCTGCCCCTTCAATCACCTGGGCATCATAATGTAATAGTTTATATACTGGTAGTTAAATGCAACCCAGTTGATGTCCAAAAGTACCAACACATAATATACTTTAAAGACAGTATCCTAAGATTATAGCATATAATAAGCCTTCAATCTCAAAATACCTCAATGTAGTAGTATCTTGTATATTATATAGTATCTGTAACAATGAGCAGGTTCTCTGCAATATATCAGCAAGTAAAGTATCAACAAATCCATTGAAAAATTGCTTTATTGAAATAAGGTGTATGGCACGTCCCCTCGTAGAATACAACATATCAGCAGAATACAACATACTGGTAGTCCTGCGTTGAGAACAAGTGAGAATTACTACCTATAAAAACACAATCAATTATTATTTTCAGTCTGGAGTACGCATTTGCGGGAAGAAAGCACTGTAATGCCACCGAACAATGATGTTCATGGCACAGTTTCAAACATAACACCCAATAACCCCAAATACTATTGCAGTGACATGTGTTGGCCTTCAAGAGAAAAATAACCTAAATGAGGGAGGGGAAATAGCATCACAAATTTCCAAAAATCGACGGGCAGCAGACGCATTCTTAGTTTAGATCAGTTACATCACGAGGCTTTCTTCTTTTGTGCCTTTATTAATCCTGGACATCGAAGTAGTCGATCACCGGCTCTTCTTTGACTGCCTTGGACCAGCTGCTCACACTGTCAGCCCTGATGACAAAAACAATAAACACAGTTAACTAGCTAGTTACAAGTCATTGGGACATTGAGAGGACACGAACCAAGAACCAAATTGTGTGTGTTTGTGGCGTGACTATATGGGACGTTTTGTGAGTGCAAAGACCCAGGCTTACTTGCTGCTATGTTTGATATGGGCAATGGGTGGAGGAGCCCTCGGGACCCCAGTGTCTCGCTCCATCAGGGAGGTCAGGGTTGAGTTAGGACAGGCAGACTTCCCCCTGCACACAGCAAGAAGCACAAAGACAAGGCACATCCTCAGAATGACTTCACATCTTTTGTCAGTTGTTCACAATACACATCTATTCATACAAAATATAACCAGCTGATACAGTTGCACAGGCAGTAATACGTTGTCTTTTTCAAGTTATAACAGAAATGTGTCTACTTTGAGATAGTCAGAGTGTAACTTGCCTTACTAAAGAAACGTTTTCCTGTTGAGGTGTTTACCTGATGGCGGTGATGACTACGTTGCGTTTGGGCTCGCTGTCGTAGCTCACACTCTCCACGTTGTAGGCCTCGGCCAGCTCGTGGACTAGCTTCCTGTGCTCCCGGTTCATAGGGGGGAAGCAGTGGCTCCTTTTGGACTGTTTACCCTGCAAACGGGTTCCACACACAGTCACTCATGTTTCCACTATGAAAGACTGTGCCGAGTTACCCATTTAAGGTTTAAATAAATACATTTGCATTTCCACTCAGTTCATGACATTTTGTCCTAAACATTGCAAGCTAACGGAACCGATTCACTTGACGTTACGCCGACTAAAGTAGTATTTTTCAAATGTTTTCAGAACCAAAAGGGATAACTGACGACAAATAGAACCCGTTGTGGACATTATCAATACCCATCATTATAACCAAGGACATTCAAATGTGTTTCAAGCCTTTCTAGCACGCCAACTAAGTGGACCAGAAGCTTTTAGCCAAATTCAGTCTCAATGCAAACTCTGGTAAGCTGGAAGTGGTTTAGGGAAACGCAGTCATGTATAGGAAAATGCTGGCCCTGCATTAAGTGTTCCAATCTAGCCCCATTACATCTAATTGCTCTAAGGTAATGCTCTCAATACATTGTTCTCCGTTTAAGAGGTGGGTGACATTTCACTTGTGAAAGAGGTGTCTTTATTCCTATACCTGTACTTCTCGAAGGTCAAATCAATTCTTATTTGTCACATGCGCCAAACACAACAGTTGTAGCAACCATGAAATGCAGTTCTAAGAAAGAGTTAAGAAAATATTTACAAAATTAACTTAAGTTTAAAAAAATAACCGGGGTACCGGTACAGAACCAATGTGCGGGGGTACATGTTAGTCGAGGTAATATGTACATGTAGGTAGGGGTAAAGTGACTATGTATAGATAAACAGCAAGTAGCAGCATTGTAAAAAAAAATATTAAAAAAATAAGTCAATGCAAATAGTCCAGGTAGCCATTTGATTAATTGTTCAGCAGTTTTATTGCTTGGGGGTAGAAGCTGTTAAGGAGCCTCTTGGACCTAGACTTGGCTCTCCGGTACCGCTTGCCGTGCGGTAGCAGAGAGAACAGTCTATGACTTGGGTGGCTGGAGTCTTGGACAATTTTTGGGCCTTCCTCTGACACCACCTAGTATATAGGTTCTGGATGGCAGGAAGCTTGGCCCCAGTAATGTACTGGGCCATATGCACTACCCTCTGTAGTGTCTTACAGTCAGATGCCAAGCAGTTGCCATATCAGGTGGTGATACAACTGGTCAAGATGCTCTCGATGGTGCAGCTGTAGAAGTTTTTGAGGATCTGTGTAATTCTGTGTGAAAATCACCCTATTCCCTNATAACAAATCTGCCAAGAGAGGGCCGTCCACCAAAACTCACAGACCAGGCAAGGAGGGCATTAATCAGAGAGGCAACAAAGAGGCCAAAGATAACCCTGAAGGAGCTGCAAAGCTCCACAGCGGAGATTGGAGTATCTGTCCATAGGACCACTTTAAGCTGTACACTCCACTGAGCTGGGCTTTACAGAAGAGTGGCCAGAAAAAAAGCCATTGCTTAAAGAAAAAAATAAGCAAACACATTTGGTGTTCGCCAAAAGACATGTGGGAGACTCCCCAAACATATGGAAGAAGGTACTCTGGTCAGATGAGACTAAAATCTAGCTTTTTGACCATCAGGGAAAACGCTATGTCTTGCGCAAACCCAACACCTCTTCTCACCCCGAGAACACCATCCCCACAGTGAAGCATGGTGGTGGCAGCATCATGCTRTGGGGATGTTTTTCATCGGCAGGGACTGGGAAACTGGTCAGAATTGAAGGAATGATGGATGGAGCTAAATACAGGGAAATTCTTGAGGGGAACCTGTTTCAGTCTTCCAGAGATTTGAGACTGGGACGGAGGTTCACCTTCCAGCAGGACAATGACCCTAAGTATACTGCTAAATCAACACTCGAGTGATTTAAGGGGAAACATCTAAATGTCTTGGAATGGCCTAGTCAAAGCCCAGACCTCGATCCAATTGAGAATCTGTGGAATACACTTAAAGATTGCTGTACACCAGCGGAACCCATCCAACTTGAAGGAGCTGGAGCAGTTTTGCCTTGAAGAATGGCAAAAATCCCAGTGGCTAGATGTGCCAAGCTTATAGAGACATGCCCCAACAGACTTGCAGCTGAAATTGCTGCAAAAGGTGGCTCTACAAAGTAATGACTTTGGAGAGGGTGAATAGTTATGCACGCTCAAGTTCTGTTTTTTTGTCTTGTTTCTTGTTTGTTTCGCAAGAAACAATATTTTGCATCTTCAAATTGGTAGGCATGTTGTGTAAATGAAATGATACAAACCCCCCAAAAATCTATTTTAATTCCAGGTTGTAAGGCAACAAAATAGGAAAAATGCCAAGGGGGGGGAATACTTTCGCAAGCCACTGTATATCTGACCAAATTATGAAAGACAAGCATTGTAATTTTGAATTTCGTAAAGTGACAATTTGGATGGAAAATTACTGAGGATAATAGCGGACGATATTGYCACTCCTATTTGCCACATTTTCAATTTAAGCCTACTAGAAAGTGTTTGCCCTCAGGCTTGAAGGGAAGCAAATCGTTCTGATTCCTAAGAATAGTAAAGCCCCCTTTACTGGCTCAAATAGCCTGCCAATCAGCCTGTTACCAACCCTAAGTAAACTTYTGGAAAAAATTGTGTGTTGACCAGATACAATRGTATTTTACAGTAAACACATTGACAGCAAACGTTCAGCATGCTTATAGGGAAGGACATTCAACAAGCACAGCACTTACACAAATGACTGATGGTTGGCTGAGAGAAATTGATGATAAAAAGATTCTGCAGACTGTTTTGTAAGACTTCAGTGCGGCTTTTGACATTATCGATCATAGTCTGCTGCTGGAAAAACTTATGTGTTATGGCTTTACACCCCCTGCTATATTGTGGATAAGAGTTGCCTGTCTAACAGAATACAGAGGGTGTTCTTTAATGGAAGCCTCTCCAACATAATCCAGGTAGAATCAGGAAATCCCCAGGGCAGCTGTCTAGGYCCATTACTTTTTTCAATCTTTACTAATGACATGCCACTGGCTTTGAGTAAAGCCATTGTGTTTATGCATGTGGATGACTCAACACTATACATGTCAGCTACTACAGCGACTGAAATGTGGGTGGCAACGATGGCAAGGAATAAGTTAGTCCTAAATATTTCTAAAACTAAAAGCATTGTATTTGGGACAAATCATTCACTAAACCCTAAACCTCAACTAAATCTTGTATGAAATAATGTGGAAATTGAGCATGTTGAGGTGACTAAACTGCTTGGCGTAACTCTGGATTGTAAACTGTCATGGTCAAAACATATTGATACAACAAAGGGCTAARACGGGGAGAAGTCTGTCCATAATAAAGCRCTGCTCTACTTTCTTAACAGCACTATCAACATGGCAGGTCCTACAGGCTCTAGTTTTSTCGCACCTGGACTACTGTTCAGTCATGTGGTCAGGTGCCACAAAAAGGGACTTAGGAAAATTGCAATTGGCTCAGAACAGGGCAGCATGGCTGGCCCTGGGATGTACATAGGGAGCTAATATTAATAATAAGCATGTCAATCTCTCCTGGCTCAAAGTGGAGGAGCGATTGACTTCATCACTACTTGTATTTGAGAAGTATTGACATGTTGAATTCACCGAGCTGTCTTTTTGAACTACTGGCACACAGCACGGACACCCAGGCATACCCCACAAGATATGCCACAAGAGGYCTCTTCACAGTCCCCAAATCCAGAACAGACTATGGGAGGCGCACAGTACTACATAGAGCCATGRCTACATGGAACTCTATTCCACATCAAGTAACTGTTGCAAGCAGTAAAATTAGACCTAAAAGAGATAAAAATATGCCTTATGGAACAGCTGGGACTGTGGAGCAACATACACATAGGCACAGACACATGCATACACACACACGATAACATACGCACTATACACACATGTACAAAATTGATTTTGTACTGTAGATATGTGGCAGTGGTGGAGTAGGGGCCTGAGGGCACACAGTGTGTTGTGAAATCTATGAATGTATTTTTATMTTTTTAAAATTKTATAAACTGCCTTAATTTTTCTGGACCCCAGGAAGAGTAGCGCAGCAGCTAGTGGAGATCTACAATAAATAATAATAAGAGAGAGGAGTTTGAGTCTCAACTCCAAACCTTTTCATAAGATTCACTGCATCCATGCAGAAGGCTTCTGAAGTCAGAATGCTATAGTGCATTCCACACGTCCMTGTCTCTGCAAACACCACTGAGCAACAGGCAAAGGAAAGTCTTGCATAGAGGCCTAACGAACTACCACCCCCTCACATCACTATCACTAAACCAACACAATCCTAACAGGATTAAGAGGCCAACCTGCAAATATAAAATATAGGTTGAATACATGTTGTAGTATAGTGTTCTAGTATATTGGCTTATGTTGTTTCAAAAATATAAAGTACATTTTTTTGGCCTACCACTACAGCTGAGAAATACTGTATATCCACCAACCATAAAGAACTGAATCATAAACTTGAGATAATTTCCAGAGCAGTGGGTTCAATTACTTACTGACCCATAGTGGTCCCACTTTATATTAAGTTCCCAAAAACCACATAGGCAGTTTAGGTACAGTGGAATAACAATTGTTACACAGTACGTATTACTTAGAACTGTCATATGTTTGTGGTATACATAATCCCAAGCAAATGGAGATAACTGAATATTCTAATATGAAACACTAATTACATAGTGAGGGGATGTGAAAACACAACTCATTTTGGTTTGTTTACAAATCAAATGCATATTAAAAAGTGTAACATTCGTGTATTGTATAATTACACAACCTACAAACATGGCCGTAAGTAGCCTACAACCTTGATTTTACACTATAATTATAATGTACCATTTATGTAGCTACATTGTAAATAGGTTTGAGGACACTTGATGTAACGTGGGAATTGTATTCATACAACACAACAAATAAAGGCCATGACAATTTCGTCTAACCTATTTTATAGCCATAGGCCATAGGTAGAAGAGAGCAGTGAGTGAGAGTCATTTCACACTTTTGTCGTTCTACATGCGACAAACAGAGAAGGTGAGTGAGTGCTGTCTGTCGGTCTACTCTCTGGTCCGATAGTGTGCATCTCCCTTATTGCTGCTTAAGTGTCTATTTCTTAGACCAGTCAAGGTTAACAAGCCAGCCGTGTCTGCAACGTCTGAAAACGGGGCGGGGTGTAGGTTCAGTGGAGGGGTGAGGTGAGGTGCAGGCTACAACTATTGTATAGCCTTGTATAATTAAGTATGTGATGCACTGATGCAAACAGTTTACATGCGGTAGGATTGTCAATCTTCACGTTGAAATAAAATACATAGATAGCATTTTCAAGGAATAAACAAAGAAATCAAAGGGTAGCTTCAACAATTCCTCAAAAGATTTTCAGATACACAAACTAGACCCAGTCGAAAAACTCCCGTGCGCACTAATCCGGCTGGCAATGCGCCTTCTGATTCCGTGGGCTGGGGAGCGCAGAATGGAGCTTTATAATGGTGGAAAACATTTTTTTCTCACTATGCAGGGGTGAAACACTGAGCACATAGTATAAAAGAAAACGAATGTCAAGACAATAAAAAACCGTGTGCTGCGGGCACAACTCTTACCTTTCTCTCCATTTCTCAGATCCAGTCCGAGCACTCAAGGCAAACTGTAATGTTTCTAAAGATCTGTCCGATGTTCACTCGTGAACTTGCTCACGGCTTCCAGTAGCGACTCTCGATCACTCCCTCATTAGATAGACTGGTACATCGGCGACTGTAGACACAGGGGACGCAGTCTCGGTGATGGAGCCGGGTCTGGTGATTCTTAGTTCGGTTCAAGAAGCGCAGGCGCGGGCTCTGCTGGAGACGGGATACAATAAAAAATTGGACTAGCAGGGGAGTGTCATCAAATTACCCATTCTACCGTTGAAATACACTGTCTGCCCACCAATATTTCACAAGGGATGTAAAACCGTTAGGGAATAGTCTTCGAAATGGTCCATGGTTGGGTTGCAACCTGGTCTCATACCGTTTCGTATTATTCTGTACGTATATCTGAAACACTCCATTTAGTATGATATGTTACATTTCGTATGGTTACATAAGACAGATGCTTACTTAAGCAAGTAGGGTGGTAGGTCGGGATGGATGATTGCTAACGCGAACGTCTACCAACCTGAAGGTTGCGAGCTCAAATCTCATCATGGACAGCTTWAGCATTTCAGCAACTTTTCAACTACTTACTACCTGTTAGCTACTTTGCGTGTTAGCTAACCCTCCCCCTTTAACCTAATTCCTAAACTTAACCCTTACCTTAATTCCTACCCTAGCTAACATTAGAGAGCTAACGTCAGCCACCTGGCTAGAATTCCTAACATATACTTTTGAAAATCGTAACATACATTGTTCAAATTCGTAACATAATGTACGTTTTGCAAACACAAAATATTGTATATTTGCAACATAATGCGAATGGTAATTCATAATATATCATACAAAATGGGTGATGGACATCCACAATTTAATAGACACCATACGAAACATATACTAATGGAGTATCTTGAATTTACATACAGAATAATACAAAATGCTCTGAGACCAGGTTGATGAAAAAGGCACAAAGGATAAGGATATGCCTGCAGCCGTTTTTTGAAAGATGCAGGGCTGTTTAAATCCTGCCCCTTCAATCACCTGGGCATCATAATGTAATAGTTTATATACTGGTAGTTAAATGCAACCCAGTTGATGTCCAAAAGTACCAACACATAATATACTTTAAAGACAGTATCCTAAGATTATAGCATATAATAAGCCTTCAATCTCAAAATACCTCAATGTAGTAGTATCTTGTATATTATATAGTATCTGTAACAATGAGCAGGTTCTCTGCAATATATCAGCAAGTAAAGTATCAACAAATCCATTGAAAAATTGCTTTATTGAAATAAGGTGTATGGCACGTCCCCTCGTAGAATACAACATATCAGCAGAATACAACATACTGGTAGTCCTGCGTTGAGAACAAGTGAGAATTACTACCTATAAAAACACAATCAATTATTATTTTCAGTCTGGAGTACGCATTTGCGGGAAGAAAGCACTGTAATGCCACCGAACAATGATGTTCATGGCACAGTTTCAAACATAACACCCAATAACCCCAAATACTATTGCAGTGACATGTGTTGGCCTTCAAGAGAAAAATAACCTAAATGAGGGAGGGGAAATAGCATCACAAATTTCCAAAAATCGACGGGCAGCAGACGCATTCTTAGTTTAGATCAGTTACATCACGAGGCTTTCTTCTTTTGTGCCTTTATTAATCCTGGACATCGAAGTAGTCGATCACCGGCTCTTCTTTGACTGCCTTGGACCAGCTGCTCACACTGTCAGCCCTGATGACAAAAACAATAAACACAGTTAACTAGCTAGTTACAAGTCATTGGGACATTGAGAGGACACGAACCAAGAACCAAATTGTGTGTGTTTGTGGCGTGACTATATGGGACGTTTTGTGAGTGCAAAGACCCAGGCTTACTTGCTGCTATGTTTGATATGGGCAATGGGTGGAGGAGCCCTCGGGACCCCAGTGTCTCGCTCCATCAGGGAGGTCAGGGTTGAGTTAGGACAGGCAGACTTCCCCCTGCACACAGCAAGAAGCACAAAGACAAGGCACATCCTCAGAATGACTTCACATCTTTTGTCAGTTGTTCACAATACACATCTATTCATACAAAATATAACCAGCTGATACAGTTGCACAGGCAGTAATACGTTGTCTTTTTCAAGTTATAACAGAAATGTGTCTACTTTGAGATAGTCAGAGTGTAACTTGCCTTACTAAAGAAACGTTTTCCTGTTGAGGTGTTTACCTGATGGCGGTGATGACTACGTTGCGTTTGGGCTCGCTGTCGTAGCTCACACTCTCCACGTTGTAGGCCTCGGCCAGCTCGTGGACTAGCTTCCTGTGCTCCCGGTTCATAGGGGGGAAGCAGTGGCTCCTTTTGGACTGTTTACCCTGCAAACGGGTTCCACACACAGTCACTCATGTTTCCACTATGAAAGACTGTGCCGAGTTACCCATTTAAGGTTTAAATAAATACATTTGCATTTCCACTCAGTTCATGACATTTTGTCCTAAACATTGCAAGCTAACGGAACCGATTCACTTGACGTTACGCCGACTAAAGTAGTATTTTTCAAATGTTTTCAGAACCAAAAGGGATAACTGACGACAAATAGAACCCGTTGTGGACATTATCAATACCCATCATTATAACCAAGGACATTCAAATGTGTTTCAAGCCTTTCTAGCACGCCAACTAAGTGGACCAGAAGCTTTTAGCCAAATTCAGTCTCAATGCAAACTCTGGTAAGCTGGAAGTGGTTTAGGGAAACGCAGTCATGTATAGGAAAATGCTGGCCCTGCATTAAGTGTTCCAATCTAGCCCCATTACATCTAATTGCTCTAAGGTAATGCTCTCAATACATTGTTCTCCGTTTAAGAGGTGGGTGACATTTCACTTGTGAAAGAGGTGTCTTTATTCCTATACCTGTACTTCTCGAAGGTCAAATCAATTCTTATTTGTCACATGCGCCAAACACAACAGTTGTAGCAACCATGAAATGCAGTTCTAAGAAAGAGTTAAGAAAATATTTACAAAATTAACTTAAGTTTAAAAAAATAACCGGGGTACCGGTACAGAACCAATGTGCGGGGGTACATGTTAGTCGAGGTAATATGTACATGTAGGTAGGGGTAAAGTGACTATGTATAGATAAACAGCAAGTAGCAGCATTGTAAAAAAAAATATTAAAAAAATAAGTCAATGCAAATAGTCCAGGTAGCCATTTGATTAATTGTTCAGCAGTTTTATTGCTTGGGGGTAGAAGCTGTTAAGGAGCCTCTTGGACCTAGACTTGGCTCTCCGGTACCGCTTGCCATGCGGTAGCAGAGAGAACAGTCTATGACTTGGGTGGCTGGAGTCTTGGACAATTTTTGGGCCTTCCTCTGACACCACCTAGTATATAGGTTCTGGATGGCAGGAAGCTTGGCCCCAGTAATGTACTGGGCCATATGCACTACCCTCTGTAGTGTCTTACAGTCAGATGCCAAGCAGTTGCCATATCAGGTGGTGATACAACTGGTCAAGATGCTCTCGATGGTGCAGCTGTAGAAGTTTTTGAGGATCTGTGTAATTCTGTGTGAAAATCACCCTATTCCCTRTTTAGTGCACTACTTTTGACCAGGCCACATAGGGTTCTGGTCAAATGTAGTGCACTATTATAGGAAATAGGGTCCCATTTGGGACGTATATCATGTCTATTGGTCCCTTACCTTGCTGGTCAGCTCAACCAGATTCTTGATCTCCTCTTCTATCTCGCTGACAAACTTAAAATCTTTTCTAAAATGTGAAAAATACAGAAATGACGTGATCGTGGTAAATATTATCCATCAATGAAAATGTGAAAACATGTCTCAAAAAGGACACCGGTCATGGCTCGAAGTACATAGGCGCCATAAATTCACCTTCAATTGGGAAATATAAGCACCACAACAACATGCACACGGACACTAGAATATTTGAAAACTTTGTTATTGTGGTGAATTTTGACCTTGGCATGCAGTGAAAAYACTCTATGTATTGGTACACCACCTGGCGTCAACTCTGAGGCTGTCACTGTACGTTGAGGAGGAGGAGCGCATATTGAAGGGGTCCACTGACGGGTCAATCTGCAGGGCCTCAGCCAATCGCCTGTCAGGACACAGACACACACAGGCAGACAAAGGTCCACAGATCTAAAGACAGGAGAAGGCTCTCAAGTTGACAGCACATTGAAGGAAACAAATCAAGTTGACAGMCGAAAGCTGTGCATTTTAAATGTCACGAGAGCTACAAATAGCAACTGTGTGCGTGTGGAGTAGCAWTGTAACAACTGACCTGTTCCTTTCCAGTGCAGCACACCCCTCGTCACACTCCAACCTGAGCCAGAACACACATTAAAATAAGCAATATATGGCACGCTCATATTTAGTACAAGGTGATTTACTGGAAGTGTTGTATGCTGTAAGTTTGGAATCAGGTTTGGTCCCATCTTACCTGGTGTGTTTCATCTCCTTCTTAGTGATAAGACCCATGTCTACAGAGTCACCCAGCTGCATGTCAGACAGCTTACTGGCCATGGCAATGGCTGCATACCTACAGAACAGGGACACACATCTAGTTACACCGGGTCTGACACCACACGCGGTCATGTTCTGAAAAGATCGTGAGGGAATAAGAGCAAACTGGTTTAGAGCACGCGTTCAGATAGATCTAGAAACCATTGATTCTACTGTAGAAGAACGCACGCACACCAACCTCTGATGGGCGCTGGCTGCTTCCGTGCACACCACCGTTTCCTTTCTCCGACCGCARTCGCACTGTAGCGCCACCTGTGGGACAGAGGTGGAAACTGACAAACACTGGCCACAAGAAGACTTCAGCTGCAGTCCAACAACGCTGCATGCGTTCCATCTCCGTGTCTGCTCCATGTGCCCAGTATTTGAAGAGTTACGGTCTTAGTTTACTGTCAGAATGTCACCCTAGACGTAGTGCAGTCTCTAAGGCACAGGGTTAACACATATTTCAATTAGCCTTTATTTAAAATCCCTCGAGTCACTTGGGTGAACATCTCGTTCACCCATCTCGTACCTTGGCAGTGCAGGTGTTGCACGGGCAGCTGGTGCCCTTGTGGCAAGGGGCGTTGCAGGGGTGGCCACAGTCGGCGCGGGGCAGCACACAGGGCTGGCGGCAGGCGCCCTCGGCCAGACATTCTCCCCGGTGGCAGATGCGGCGGCAGCGGTGGAGGTCACACAGCAGAACCTTGTTGCAGGCCAGGCCACAGGAGATGTCCTGAAGGTGGCACGGGATGTTGCTCCTTTGCTGCGGGGGGGGGGGGGGGAGAGATGGGGCGCTTTAGTGGACGGGTCACGACTATGGGCGAGTAAATGGCACCCGATATAGTGCACCTCTTTTGACCAGGGCCAGTAGGGAACAGGGTTCCATTTGGGACGCACCATATGCCTTTAAAAGAAGCGCAGGTTTGAAGGTTAGGTAGAGGCAGCTAACATCAGCGACGTTACCTCATGCTTTCCCATGCACCACTTCTGAGTGAGGTAGGTACAGGGTGGGCACTTCTCCTCACTGTGGCAGTTGTGGAACACTGAGGACAAAKGAAAAGTACGAGACCATGAGGAATAAACATTTGCAGACGGTTTTGACAGARACGGTAAAATAGATGTCAAGATTCCTAAATGTACATGTATATGCATATACATTTCTGCTCTCCAATAAAGCATATTTGAAACTAAGTGAAAAAGCAGTAGGAACTGCAAGGTTTTACCTGGGTGGTCACACTCGTGCCTCCTGGTACACGGGTTCTTACACTCTGGGGGCTTGGTGCCACAGGCGATGGGGGGGAACAGGACACTCAACCCACAGTGGCACGCCAGCTCATCAAAACCTACACACATGAAAYGGGCAGAGACTCAGAGGGACGTGGCCTATGAGAACCTACTGYATGTCTGGGGTGTGACTTTGCGAATGAGGCCATGCGATCTCAGTGATCGAAAAAGAACGTACCGTATCACGCCAACTAAACACATGTTGGATGTTAATAGGAGACTACAGTAAGTGAACATTTGACTGAAGTGGAAGTTAGGAATCGCCCCCAACAGTCTGCTGGTATTTTAAAATGGGCTTCCTAGGAAGTGCACTAGACTTAAGATAAGATGAAGAACATTTGAACTACAAAGAATCCCAAAGCCCGGGTAAAATGTGTCAATTGACTGGCATCTGTGCTGCATCTGCTGGCATGTGAACATCTGTGTTGGCAGTGCCACTGGGACCTCTGATTGGAACTCACTGGTTTGCCAGCAGGGTTGGCAGTTCCCACGGTGACAGAGCTCTTGGCAGCGGTGGAGGCCACAGTTGAGCTTGTAGCCACAGATCAGAGAGCACTTGTGTTCCGCGCCCTAGGGGGAGGGACATACTGTATGTCAGTGTGACAAGTTAGATAGTAGGTAGGGGGAGGGGGGGACATACTGTATGTCAGTGTGACGTCAGTTAGATAGTAGGTAGGGGGGGACATGTCAGTATGTCAGTGTGACGTCAGTTAGTAGGTAGGGGGGGACATGTCAGTGTGACATCAGTTAGATAGTAGGTAGGGGGGGACATGTCAGTGTGACATCACTTAGATAGTAGGTAGGGTGGACATGTCAGTGTGACGTCAGTTAGTGGGTAGGGGGGGACATGTCAGTGTGACATCAGTTAGATAGTAGGTAGGATGGACATGTCAGTGTGACATCATTTAGATAGTAGGTCGGGGGGACGATACAGTGCCTTCGGAAAGTATTCCGACCATTGACTTTTCACATTTTGTTACGTTACAGCCTTATTCGAAAATGTATTCAATTGTTCATTTTTCACATCAAACTACACACTATACCTAATAATGACAAAGCAAAAAACAGGTTTTTAGAAATGTGTTCATTTATACAAAAAYTKAAACTAAAATATCACATTTACATAAATATTCAGATCCTTTACTCAGTTCTTTGCTGAAGCACCTTTGGCAGMGATTACAGCMTYGAGWCTTCTTGGRTATGACGCTACAAGCTTGGCACATCTGTATTTTGGGAGTTTCTCCCGCTCTTCTCTGCAGATCCTCTCAAGCTCTGTCAGGTTGGATGGGAAGCGTTGCTGCACAGTTATTTTCAGTTCTCTCCAGAGATGTTTGATCGGGTTCAAGTCCGGGCTCTGGCTGGGCCACTCATGGACATTCAGAGACTCATCCCGAAGCCACTCCTGTGTTGTCTTGGTTGTGTGCTTAGGGTTGTTGTCCTGTTGGACTGTGAACCTTTCATCCTAGTCTGAGGTCCTGAGCGCTCTGGAGCAGGTTTTCATCAAGGTCTGTTCATCTTTGCCTCGATCCTGACTAGTCTGCCAGTCCCTGCTTCACCGTAGRGATTGTGCCAGGTTTCCTCCAGACGTGACGCTTGGMATTCAGGCCAGAGATCAATCTTGGTTTCACCAAACCAGAGAATTTTGTTTCTCATGGTCAGAGAGGCTTTAGGTTCCTTTTAGCAAACTYCAACCGGGCTGTCATGTGCCTTTACTGAGTGGCGGCTTCCGTCTGGCCACTCTACCATAAAGGCCTGATTGGTGGAGTGCTGCAGAGATGGTTGTCCTTCTAGAAGGTTCTCCCATCTCCAGAGGAACTCTAGAGCTCTGTCAGAGTGACCATCGGGTACCTGAGCTCAATTTCGAGTCTCATAGGAAAACGTCTGAATAATAAATAAGGTATCCGGTTTTTTATTTCTAATACATTTGCAAACATTTCTAAAAACCTGTTTTCGCTTTCTCATTATAGAGAATTGTGTGTAGATTGGAGGATTTCTTTTAAAGAATCAATTTTAGAATAAGGCTGTAACGTAACAAAATGTGGAAAAAGTCAAGGGGTCTGAATACTTTCCAAAGGCACTGTATGTCAGTGATTCACCAGTTCAGCTAATTAGAGTATGACTTATGGCTTTACCTACTGACTGTCCTTTCATAACTGGGTGACGCACACGAACGTGCCGCACGCATGCGCCTTTTGGTTACTCACCACACAGCACAACTCGCCACATTTGTGTCGGCCACAAGAGCGTTTTTTGAGGCAGCGCTTCTCACAAGTAAAAATCAGTCCATCTAGAATTGGGAGGAAAGGAAAGAGACTTAAGAGAAGAGTAAAGTACAGGACAGATCTACTTTTACTAAGTACAGTAGCAACACCACCTCAAAGAATGATCAAAATATCACCTTCATTCTGGATGGCTGCACAGGGAACATCCTGAAAACAAAGACTCTTCAGTGGTGCTCTTTGGTAGAACAGAATTACACCTCCATTTACAACGGTGCGCAGTCTATACAGAACATTGCATTTGAAGAGTTGCACTCAAGATACAAAAACACCATAGGTATACAGTACTTGTTTTCGAAAACTAACCTTGGTCTTAGAGCCGCATTTGCATTTGATGGTGGAGGTGAGCGAGCAGGGACCACAGCTTCCCTCATGGCACAGCTTCTCACAGATGTGGATGATCTCTGGAATGACGGGGAGAACAAGTCAACACATTTGAAATGCCATAGAGAGGCTATACATGAGGACACAGTGTCTTGTGTTACCGCTGGAGCCGCAGGGCAGAGGCATGCTGCAGGTCTTGCCACAGGAGGGGATGGGGTCGGAGCAGCCGCGGCGTTCGGGGTAGCCCAGCTCCAGGAGCTTGGCCAGGGCCGTCTGCCCACAGGGGCAGCTCCTCACTAGCCTGGGGGAGCGTGGGCACGGCTTGCACGGCCCAGGGTGGCACACCTGCTCACAGCGGTGGGTCTCACAGTCCAACATCCTAGGATAGGGGGGATGGGGGGACATATCACAAATCAATGTATGATTAAGATACAATATATCTATATCTATAATATTATTCTCACAGGAGAAAATAGTTGTTTCCTAGTAATCTCAAGCTGCTGGTTTGAACTTACTTGCCACATGCTTTCTGACAGCAGAAGTGTCCTGAGCCGTCAAAGCGCTCTTTATCCGTCCCACAGAGTACCTCCCGAGACACAACACCGCAGTAGCACACTGCGACAGCAGGAAAGAACMGATGAGACAAAACAGAACGCATCAGAGTGAAATCCATCACAGTGGCTAAAATCATTAGCCATCATTACTCATCAYGAATTCCTCATTGTCAAGGAATGCGATTTGAACTATTAAGGACAGAAATGTTTTTGGTCAGATCACATGGTCAGGGAGAACTCCTGGCCCAGTAAAAAGACATATTGGGAGTGAGTAGCTCACCCTGCTTGACCTGTAGCGGGCAAGGCTGGCACAGTCCGCTGTGGCACACCTGGGTACAGGTGTGTTCCGAACAGTTGAGGGTGGCGCCACACTGCTTGTCACAGTGGATGGCAGTGCCCTGGCCACACCGCATTGGCTGACTGGAGAGAGAAGTATGGAGGTATTTTACCATGAGTGGAGGGGGGGCTCAGGGTTCTTCTTATACCTGAGTAATAGTGACATGGAGTACATTTGGCAGCCTAAGCAAAGGCGTGTAAATTAACAGTGGGTTATTATTGTAGAAATGATAAAACGAACCTATACGTTCTCAAATAACTGCCCTTTTTCTGGCCCGCAAATCTGTGCGGCCCTCCGCTGAATTTGGAAATCCTGATTAGGCACTCGAGACCAAATTATTGCCCACCTCTTCCATATATAGTGCACTACCTATGACCAAAACCCTATGGGCATCATGTAGGGAAAAGGGTGCCGTTTGGGACTCAGACATTAGGTCAGGAGGATATACAGTACCTGGTTCTTCCACAGATGCATGCTTTGGTGACAGAAGCAGGACACTGGGGACAAGGTCCGGGGTGACACAAACTGTTGAGACACAAGCAGGGATCTAAATGAATTTTTTTCCATTGGTAGCAGTRATACTCCCAACTTAAATTTAGATGCACCAGAAAATATATTATTTTATTGATTGTGCAAGAATATGTCAAATATAAATACACAACGCAGAGACAGATTACGAGAGGTCAAGAGGACGAGAGTCAATAGAGTACTAACGAACAATGGAAATAGTGTTTTTCCTGTAATAGGGAATTATTGAGCAATGGTTCAGAGACATGGGAGGAATATGTCTTCTGAAATAGGATACTTGTTATTTGGCCATTGGCTAGTTTTATTGCAAGGAATTCTAAATCGGTCAACSACAGGCTAGAGCTGGGTTATAAAACTACATGCTGTCCCTTTGTTCTGGGGAGAGAATCACTGGAGAGCATCCCTGAGGWCAGGGGAGAATGACCATCTACCTCCCCGTATGATTTGTCCTCTTTGAATAAAGCCATTTGCCTCCCATTGATTTGCTTTGGAGTTTGTTATTGAAGAATAACATAAACTGCTAACATTTGGTGCCGTGACCCGGGATTAATTGGTCTCAACAACAACAAAAAACGTATCAACTATGTGTTGATCCAGAAGAAAGAGAAAAGGCTGAGCGCAACCCACAAGGGAGTCAACTCTTAATCTCCTGATTGATGGCATAATTGCTGGGTGAGTCTAGACCAATATCATTTTAAAATAACCAAAAATCTGGTTAAAATAAGCACATGCAATGAGTGATATCTGATGTATAAGAGTTCAAGTCCTTTGTTCTATTACAGACTTCCTTTGTTCTCTCTGAAAAAGGTTTGAGGCCTGTGTCTTTGTTCTCTATTGTATTCTCTATTCAAGTCCTCTATTAAAAAGTTAAAGTATTTTCTTTTTGTGAAACCTTGTTGCATAGAAGTGAGTTGCTAGTTGAGAAGCAATTTTTACACGTGGTTAATATAGGTCTTCAACAAGCTTTTTGAAGTGAACATAAGTTATGGGTAGCCAGGCCCTACAGAGACAATGTGTTCTAGAAGGGGTTTGAGTCCTTAAAAAGGGGTTTTATATATTTATTTAACCTCAATAAATAAACTCAGCAAAAAAAGAAACGTCCTCCCACTGTCAACTGCGTTTATATTCAGCAAACTTAACATGTGTAAATATTTGTATGAATGTAAGATTCAACAACAGACAAACTGAACAAGTTCCACAGACATTTGACTAACAGAAATGGAATGTGTCGTCCCTGAACAAAAGGGGGGTCAAAATCAAAAGTCAGTAAGTATCTGGTGTGGCCACCAGCTGCATTAAGTACTGCAGTGCATCTCCTCCTCATAGACTGCACCAGACTTGCTGTGAGATGTTATCCCACTCTTCCACCAAGGCACCTGCCAGTTCCCGGACATTGGCCCTAGCACTCACCCTTCGATCCAACAGGTCCCAGACGTGCTCAATGGGATTGAGATCCGGGCTCTTCGCTGGCTATGGCAGAACACTGACATTTGTCTTGCAGGAAATCACGCACAGAACGAGCAGTATGGCTGGTGGCATTGTCATGCTGGAGGGTCATGTCAGGATGAGCCTGCAGGAAGGGTACCACATCTTCCCTGTAACGCACAGCGTTGATTGCCTGCAATGACAACAAGCTCAGTATGATGATGCTGTGACAGACCTTCCCAGACCGTGACGGACACGCCACCTCCAAAAATCGCTCCCGCTCCAGAGTACAGGCATCGGTGTAACGCTCATTCCTTCGACGATAAACGCCGATCCGACCATCACCCCTGGTGAGACAAAACCGCAACTCGTCAGTGAAGAGTACTTTTTGCCAGTCTTGTCTGGTCCAGCGACGGTGGGTTTATGCCCCTAGGCGACGTTGTTGCCGGTGATGTCTGGTGAGGACCTGCCTTACAACAGGCCTACAAGCCCTCAGTCCAGCCTCAGCCTATTGTGGACAGTCTGAGCACTGATGGAGGGATTGTGCGTTCCTGKTGTAACTCGGGCAGATGTTGCCATTCTGTACCTGTCCCGCAGGTGGGATGTTCGGATGTACYGATCCTGTGAAGGTATTGTTACACGTGGTCTGCCACTGCGAGGACGATCAGCTGTCTGTCCTGTCTCCCTGTAGCGCTGTCTTAGGCGTCTCACAGTATGGACACAGCAATTTATTGCCCTGGCCACTTCTGCAGTCCTCATGCCTCCTTGCAGCATGCCTAAGGCAAGTTCACATAGATGAGCAGGGACCCTGGGCATCTTCCTTTTGGAGTCAGTAGAAAGGCCTCCTTAGTGTCCTAAGTTTTCATAACTGTGACCTTAATTGCCTACCATCTGTAAGCTGCTGGTGTCTTAATGACCGTTCCACAGGTGCATGTTCATTAATTGTTTATGGTTCATTGAGCAAGCATAGGAAATAGTGTTTAAACCCTTTACAATGAAGAGCAGTGAAGTTGASAGACAGGGTCCTGAAAAAGGAAAACAATTTTCTGCTGAGTTTATATATATTTTGAGGTTAACATATAAACAGAGATACTATACAACTTTTGAAGTTAATACAATGCCATTGTTAAGTGAGAAAACCACTCTGGAAAAGGGCGGGAACAGCTCCTCCGGATGTGAGCATGAAAAAATATTTTWAATTCACAGTCTAGTGATATGAAGAACCATTTCAAAGTAGAGAAGTGTAGGCAAGAGATAAAGAAATATTCCGTCATTGTTGACAAAGATGGAATCTGTCTGATACACAAAAAGCATGGGGCAAAAATACAGAGAACGTCTAATTCCTTGACAAAGGCACGATGGTCTTTAACTGTAATAGCCGAAGAAAGAAAACTGGATGAKAATTTTTTTCKGGAGAATCATGACAGGACATTGCAGAGAGATAAAAAAAAGTTTGAAAGCTCTTGGGTGAACACATCAAAAMCTTGAAAGAAGAAATTCAACAATTACAGGSAAGGGTCGTAAAAACAGACTTAGCTCCAACATGTGGAGGACCATTTGTTTCTTCAATCCACCCTCAGGCTGAGTTGCGCAAGGATGATCGGGTTTCAMGCATCTGGTCAGCACTGCCTGGCTTTGAGTCAACAGATACTGACAGCGGTGACGAACGATGTCTTAGGCCAACCAGAACACAGGCTGTAAAAGGTAGTAAAGAGAAACCTCCGGTGACAGTATTCACACATAAATCAGCATCTCCAAAACAGTTGGATGAACGGTCAAAGAATTTGAAACATCACGGAGAAGTGGGTATGAAAACATGGGACCATTTGAAGCGTTATAAGAAACTGCACAATCTACATCCTTATGAAGGGTTACAGTTACTAGCCTTTGTTTTGAACAACCGTGAACACGGCGTACTTGAAGAAAAGGTTTATAGAGCCGTGGGTGGTGAAGAGCAAGATGTGGCCGATGGATGGAGAGCCATACATATTTTCCTTAAGGGTCTGACCAATGCAAYCACCAATTGGCGAGAGAAAACCAAATGTGTTCAAAAGCCGAAAGAACCGTTTGTTGAATTTGAAGAAAGGTTTAGAGCAGAGGTGGTTGGACACGGTGGGTTACCTGACATGGATGATGAAGATGACCCATTWTTTTGGAGGAATTGARTGTAATCACTCATCACCTGACGTAATCCATGCAAAAAAACATTTTGTTTCCACAACTTATGACTGGGAGAKAAAACTACGGCGACATCGACAGGCTAAACCGGATGTTAGAGTTGTACAGGTTCCGAGTGAAACCAACAACATTCGTTCAGCAGAAGAGAAACCTGGTGTATGTCATTATTGCGGGTTTTCTGGTCACTGCAAAGAGAATGTCGGGAAAGGAAAAGTTCATTTATGAGAAGTGGCCAGGAGAAGCAGGGTCCGTCTAAGGGAAAATGGAATCAAGACAACAGCCCCAATGACACAATGTTGATGCAGAAATTTAAGAAGCTCTCTCCGTCTCAGCAGCAGAGTTCGCTGGATGCTGTGGAGGTAAACTAATGGACTCCCTCTTACGTCCCATCTGCTGTACATATGAAATCGGATGGAATATATGTGAACATGATGGTTAACAACATTGCAGTAGATTTTTTAGTAGATTCGGGTGCTGAAGTCACTGTATTGCACATATCTTATGCTAAACATATGTTCTCAGTACACGGGCATGAAGATGAGAGCAACAGGAGTAGGGGGGACGACGACATATGAAACAGACCAAACCATTATCAATTTCTATTGGGCCAATGAAGATTGATGCAGGGGTCATTTGAACAACCTATTTTAGGCCTTGACGTTATTATGCAACTTGACTCCACAKTGAACATTTCTGAAGGGAAGGTGACGTGGCAAATTAGACAACTGCAGGGATCTACAGGTCAGAACCATGCTATTTGGACTATGAGTGTGGAACTCCGGAAATGGAACCAGTGTGCTTGACAGGTGTTTCCCCACCTTGCACAAAACAATATCCCCATAAGGAAGCTATGGATGCTACTAAAGTAGTGATTAAAGAACTATGGGACATGGGTATAGTTGAAAAGACACCATGTAATCCAGCTACTCTGATGTATCCTACAGATACCACATTACTTGGACACGACTGTTATGAGTCGGTTTTGGATCAGCTCTCTGATGGGTTACTGGAGTCATTCATTGGAAAACCCTGAGTTTATCTTATACACAGACGGTTCAAGCATTGTGGAGGGGTGTGGGGGTGTGAGAGGCAGGCTGGGTAGTTACTACAATGGACCCATGTCACTACCAGGCACGTTAGATTTGAGAAAAGCAGACGTTCACTTTATGGAGTGACAATGCTTAACTATTGCATATATTTCTAAAGCAGTAGGGGAAGCAGAAAGACAAGTAAAAGAAGTGTGGGGAATAACTACCGAGGGGGGACATGACGTAGTGCCAGGAGAGTGGGTGATGGTAAAAAAAATATGTAAGAGACACATTAGGGCCAAAATGGGAAGGTTCTTATCAAGTTTTGCTCATAACGAGGTCAGCAGTAATAGTCCAGGGAAAATCACGGCGGATACACGTTACTCATTGCAAGGTTGTCCATTTTGATGACAAAGCGGAGCCTGGAGAATAAAGAACTGATTGATAAGCAATCCGGGGCCAATCTYGGGTGAAGAAGCATAGTAAGACGATCAGAACCTGATAAGCTTCTATGTTGTACACTGCAGTCGTCATATTAGGGAAATGTAGGTGAAATGTCCAACGGTTTCCTGAAAATTGGGACATGCTTACTTAGGGAAATCTATGTGAAATATCAATTTTTCTTGAAAACAGGACATGTTACTTTCACTTTGTTTCCCTCGTTACAGATTATGAGAATCTATAGTCTTCGATTCAAGGACTGTACCTGAAACGATACAAGATCACCGGTGAAGTGCAACCAGTGGAACAGAAGAAGAATTCCTCAATACCGGCAGACTGTCAGAACATAATATTTATCTGTGTGGGACTGATACCAGTGTGGAAGAGCTGGTCACTTTTAAAGGACTTGGTGAATGATTACCTTGTCAATAGTACGATTGAATATTGTCTTGTAGACAATATTTTAATTTTTTTGTGTGAGTTTCCTCCTAATACAGGATGTGGTAGGAATCGGGACATCATTATACCTGTTAATACCCATTTTCTATAACTTTGTTTGAAATCTATTTCTTATTGTAACAGCAAGTACAATGTGCCCTTTGTGTTTTATAGAAATGCAAGGTGTTTAAATGTGAATGATTTCATGCTTACTGCTAATGTTTTTTTTATACTGCCTATTTTTCATGTTTTCTAAAAAGACATTAAGTATATTTATTTTTAAAATGTAAGAATGTTGAAAATAAACAAACAACTCAGAGACAGATTACGAGAGGTCAAGAGGACGAGAGTCAACAGAGTAATAACAATCAATGGAAATAGTGTTTTTCCTGTAATAGGGAATTATTGAGCAATGGTTCAGAGACATGGGAGGAATATGTCTTCTGAAATAGGATACTTGTTATTTGGCCATTGGCTAGTTTTATTGCAAGGAATTCTAATTGGTCAACCACAGGCTAGAGCTGGGTTATAAAATTACATGCTGTCCCTTTGTTCTGGGGAGARAAATCACTGGAGAGCATCCCTGAGGACAGGGGAGAATGACCATCTACCTCCCCGTRTGRTTTGTCCTCTTTGAATAAAGCCATTTGCCTCCCACTGATTTKCTTTGGAGTTTGTTATTGAAGAATAACAAATTGTAACAATTGAGATTGTCTATATTGGGTCTATAAATTCTAGATAGTGCACTTCTGACGCACATCTTGTGCCCTAAAACTATTWAGTAACCCTGTAAATACATTTGTTTACTATAAAAAGCTTAATACCTGTCGTTGAAATTGCAGTCATTTGTGGAATATTAGGTTTCTACATTGTRTAAAATCACMATTTWCYTATCGAGAYGCATTACAGTGAAAATTGTACACTGTCTTAAGAACATCAAGTTTGTGAGTGATGACATGAAGGAGACATTCATTAGTATAATCATTGATCTTCTTAAGAAGATTATCCTTTGTTTCTGTGCCCCCCAAATGTTCGGATATAGCCTACTAGTAAAGTTACCAGGTTGCTAGCTAATGAGGTAACTTGACTGAAGGTGTAAACAAAATAGCCACAGAGTTGTTTTAGAAGGTCYCGCGACATGTTTTTTGAACGTAAAATGCAGCCCACCAATCCGCCATAGGAAGGAAAAAAATCGATCTATTTGGGCTAGAAATCTTTCCGCTGTAGTAATGGTAGAACCATGATGCTAACAAATATATGCGCTCTAGGACACTCGGAAACAACGGTAGAGCAAAGCCTAGTCATTACAACAATTATCTGGGTGATTTGTTTTCTAGGCGCACCCAAGCAAAAATATTTAGGAGCATATGCAACCAAAATTGTTGCACTTTCGAGCCCTGGACACAATCAAGACAACCACTTCATGTTGTAGAACAACAGATTGTTATGTGGTGGTGGGTTATGCATGTGTTRGGTTGTGGCTCACATGTTACAGGGRTGCTTGCAGTCTGCTCCGCTCCTCTTCTTCCCACACATGTCTCCACAGCTGTGTGGGATCTCACTACGCTGGAACTCTGGGTTGGTCGCTTTGCCTGTCAATCATAGCAGAATAATTAAACACAGTACAGGGAACTAACTCCAGAAATCAGGACAAGGACATTGATTTCTACTACTTGTTTATGTGACCTTTACTTTACCAGGTTAGTGTCATTGAGATTAATAATTAGTTCTAATACACAAAGCATCTCAAAGAGAGCAAAAGACTAGGGATGCACGATTGTCTGGGAATAATGGCTAAAATTRGCTATTAGCTAATCCCTTACCACAGAAGCACTTGTAGACGTTCGGGGGTTGGAAGACAACATTCTGACAGGCCGGACAGCGCCACCCGTCATTTGTTTCTGCAAATGAGAGCAAAGTTTGCATATCACATAGACCAATTTACAAAGCACTTCATCAGCTAAATGTTGAGTCACAATATTGTACACTATATCTTAGATTGTAAGGTTGTACTCTAAGTTGTGAAGGACCTCCGTCACCCGAGTCACAGTCTGTTCACACTGCTATCATCTATCCTGGCAGCCTCCCCACACCTCTCTGACTCAGAGGGGTTGGGTTAAATGCGGAAGACACATTTCAGTTGAACGTATTCAGTTGTACATCTGACTAGGTATCCCCCTTYCCTTTCCYGGGGCGGCAGGTAGCCTGGTGGTTAGAGCGTTGGACTAGTAACCGAAAGTTTGCAAGATCGAATCCCCGAGTTGACAAGGTAAAAATCTGTCGTTCTGCCCCTGAACAAGGCAGTTAACCCACTGTTCCTAGGCCGTCGTTGAAAATAACAATTGGTTCTTAACTGACTTGCCTAGTTAAATAAAAGGTAAAATAAAAACAAAATATTCAAAATGTTATTTGTCACATGCGCCAAATACCAAAAGGTGTAGACCTTACAGTGAAATGCTTACTTACAAACCCTTAACCAACAATGCAGTTAAGGGGGGAAAAAGTGTTTGATTTTATTTGAGTAAATACTTTAATAAGTAAAAAATATATATTTTTTTCTTCTTAAACTACTACTACTAATGTTATGGTTGTAGCAATCAATTGGCCCATTAACAATCACCCATTTTAGCAAACGTATTTCATTTAAAGCTTCACATTTCTCTGGTATAGGCTACTTATCGCAACGAACGATATCAGCAAAATGCCTGCGATAAGTGATCGTGTTRATAACTTTTGGTTTATCGTCCCAGCTCCACGAGACTGTAAAACAGCTTCTATCTCCAGGCCGTTGAACAGCCATCACTAGCCGGCTAACTGTCCGGTACTCTGCCCTGAACCTTGAGACTAATTCCCCATGTATTTAGAGTCATTGAACGCTGGTCACCTCATTCTGTTTACTCATCCTGCATGTATATACTGTATTCTCAACATAGCTCATCCTAATATACATACCATTTTCCTTCCAAATGATATACTGCCTAAACACACCGTGTATTTATAGTCTGGATTCTGACATGCTCACTAATATATCTAATCTTTATTGGTAATTGGACATGTTCTGTAATTTCTTGATTTCTTGTTTAGATTTTGTATTATTTGCGAGACATTCTACTGCACTGTTGGCGCTAGTAACATAAGCATTTCGCTGCACCTGCTAGAATGCCTGCAAATCAGTGTACGCGACCAGTAAACGTTGATTTGATTTTTAGTACARTAGTAACATCTCTGCACATTAGCTGACACTGCATGTCACCAAGGAAGTACCCCAAGGCTTGATCCTACGCCCTTCTCAATTTACATCAACATAGCTCAGGCAGTAGGAAGCTCTCTCATCCATTTATATGCAGATGATAGTCTTATACTCAGCTGGCCTCTCCCCACATTTTGTGTTAAATGCTCAATAACAAAGCTTTCTTTGTGTCCAACAAGCTTTCTCTACCCTTAACCTTGTTCTGAACACCTCCAAAACAAAGGTCATGTGGTTTGGTAAGAAGAATGCCCCTCTCCCCACCGGTGTGATTACGACMTCTGAGGGTTTAGAGCTTGAGGTAGTCCCCTCATACAAGTACTTGGGAGTATGGCTAGACGATACACTGTCTTTCTGTCAGCACATATCAAAGCTGCAGGCTAAAGTTAAATCTAGACTTGGTTTCCTCTATTGTAATCGCTCCTCTTTCTCCCCAGCTGCCAAACTAACCCTGATTCAGATGACCGACCTACCCATGCTAGATTACGGAGACAATCGGCAGGTAAGGGTGCTCTCAAGCGGCTAGATGTTCTTTACTATTCAGCCATCACATTTGCCACCACTGCTCAATATAGGACACATCACTGCACTATATACACTCCTCTGTAAACTGGTCAWCTCTGTATACGTGTCGCAAGACCCACTAGTTGATGCTTATTTATAAAACCCTCTTAAGCCTCACTCCCCCCTATCTGAGATACCTACTGCAGCCCTCATCCTCCACATACAACATCTGTTCTGCCAGTCACATTCTGTTAAAGGTCCCCAAAGCGCACACATCCCTGGGTCGCTCCTCTTTTCAGTTTTCTGCAGCAAGCGACTGGAACGAGCTGCAAAAAACACTCAAACTGGACAGTTTTATCTCCATTCAAAGACTCAATCATGGACACTCTTATTGACAGTTGTGGCAGCTTTGCATGATGTATTGTTGTCTCTACCTTCTTGCCCTTTGTGCTGTTGTTTGTACCATGTTTCGTGCTGCTACCATGCTTTGCTGCTGCCATGCTGTTGTCATGCTTTGCTACCATGCGGTGTTGTCATGTGTTTTTTATTTAACTAGGCAAGTCAGTTAAGAACAAATTCTTATATACAATGACGGCCTACTCCGGCCAAACCCCAATCCGGACGACGCTGGGCCAATTGTGCGCCGCCCTATGGGACTACCAATCACAGCCGGTTGTGATACAGCCTGGAATCGAACCAGGGTCTGTAGTGACACCTCTAGCCCAGATGTAGTGCCTTAGACCACTGCGTCACCCATGCTGTGTCGTCTTCGTTCTCTCTTTATGTAGTGTTGTGGTGTGTCATGTCCTATATTTTTAATCCCCCGTCCCCGCAGGAGGCCTTTTGGTGGGCCGTCACTTTAAATAAGAATTTGTTCCTAACCGACTTGCGTAGTTAATTTTTGTAATACATTTWWWWWWWWWTTTTAAGATAAGGTCACTGGGGCCACATTTTTGCTACAGTGGATATTGTAGCATCATCAATGTACAGCAGTACCATCTGTCGAGCAGAATTTGCATTCCTGTATTGTCTGTGTGGGGGAAGCATTGTGCCCATCTATGGAAGACTATTGTGTTGAAAGTCATGAATAAATGAAGAGCTGGAGGGACTGTTAGGCCTACCGTCTGCCTGGGAGGCTGGGGAGCGGGCCCACTTCTTGATGCAGTTGAGATGGAACACGTGGAAGCAGCTGTGGCAGCTCCAGACTGGAGCCATGACTCTGATCACCTCACAGCACACCATGCACTCATACTTCTCCTCAGACAGCTGCTCGATCAGGCAACCTGGACAGATATGGAGGAGAGAGTCACCAAAAGAGACCAAAATCATGGCATCTTATCAAATGCATCCTATTCCCTATATAGTGCACTCTTTTGGACCAGGGCCCATAGTAGTGCACTATGTAGGGAATAGGGTGCCATTTGGAACACATGAACATAACTACTTTCAGAACAAACTCATTCACATTTTCTTTAGGTTATTTTATTTTTATTTTTTAACTCTGGGACTTTTTGAAAAGCTGTGAAACTTTGCCCTCTCACCTGTCTGAGTCTCCTTGCTCTTGTTGGGCACGTTGTCCCACCTCTTCTGTCCAGGCCTGTGGTCTGAGTTGAGTGTTCTCCTCTGGCCTCTGTCCTGTAGGGGGGTGCGTCTCCCCTGGCCTCTCCCCTGACTCCTCCAGCTGGGCTCCTCTTCAGTGCCGGAGCCCAGTTTGTCACGATGGCCAGAGGGGGTGTCTCTGGCTCCCCTCTCATGGTCCTTCTCCTGGGGATATTCTTTGATAGGCCCCTGGCGTCGCTTGGGCTCAGGGAATTTCTGTTGAGCGTCGACGTGGGGGTTCCTTTCCTCGGCTCTCCCTCCTTTCCGGCTTCTGGCCCCCATTTCTGATGGTGGGGTTTCTTCTCTGGGCTCAGCAGGGTCCCAGCCTCCTCCTCCTGTAGCGTGGCTGTCCTGGTTCTCCAGAGAGTGAGGAGGTCCTTTCGCGCTCCTCRCCCCTCTCTCTTTTCTCCGCGGCTCCTGGCTGAACCGTCGGGGCTTTTCAGGGCGGGTGTCCTGGTGGTCTTCGTGGGCAGGCCCCACCTCTACGCTCCGGCCGCCAGGGTCWCCTCGGCGCCAGCTAGGCCCGTCTATGGGGGGTGTTCCAGGCCTGTAGCCACCCAGTCCATGGTGGCCCCTGGGTAAGCCAGGGGGGCCAGTGTCAACCCCAGGCCTGTTCCACCTTGGAGGCTGGCCCCTTGAGCCCCGGCCCCCTCCATCTCCGTTAGCTCTTCCTCCTCCTCTTCCTCGGCCCCTTGATACATCCTCTTGGTGGTAGGGAGGAGGATGGAAATTTACAGGGATCGTTGAATTGTCATGGACATGAGATTGTTTGACACCGTGGTGAAAATGGCCTTGCTGCTGTTGCTGCGGTGCTGGGCCGTAATTATTACAACCACTCCAGTTACGGTTGTGGCCCTCTCTGTTCCGACCCCTCTTGGATTGCTGCTGGTTACATTTCTGTTGTGATGAAGTCTCATCTGGATTCAAATTCAGAGAGTCTACACACACAACAACAAAAAAAAGGCCTACTTGTTAGCGAGTGACTTGGCATGAAAGTTGTGAAGCTGCATCATAACTACAGTGTCGACGCAGGCAAGACAGGCTTGACAAGTGACTCCAAAGACAACACGTTTAACAATGTTGACTTGGAGTCACGTGCCAAGGCTATGAGTATGACAGCTCTGAGTATGACGGATATTCTCTTCAGGACGGCCTGGACTTTGACACGAKAGCACGTCATCTAGCTAAGTTGGCCTCAACTATCATTACAGAGAATTAAGCAACAACGTTGGCTATTTGTTTGAGACGCTGACTGGCTGACTGGCTGACAAGGTCAGAGCCATTGTTAAAAAAATTAAATAGCTAGCTGGCTAGCGCATGAGTCAACCAGTACTAGCCTAGGCTATGTAGCTAGCCAGCTTCTCAGGCTAAAGTTCAATGAACATGCAACTCACATAATGTGGTCACAGCAATGACTGTATATGAAATGGGCCACACTGGCAGACTAGCGAAGGGAGCAGGGTATAAGCGATAATAAAGGGGGCCGCCGAACAAAAAAAATAAAAATATTTATTATTATTTTTAGGAACTCTGCCGGGGGCACAAGCTACCTAAACATTTTATCTATCCCGTCAAGAGGGGGCGAAAGGCTAGGGCCGGCCTAGGCCATTTCTAGACCCTAAATAGAGTCTGCAAATCTGTAATCAAGGCAAAGGGTGGCTATTTTGAAGAATCTCAAATATATTTTGATTTGCTTAACACTTTGGTTACTACATGATTCCATGTGTTATTTCAGTTCTGATGTCTTCACTATTATTGTACAATGTAGAAAATAGTAAAAAGAAAAGAAAAACCCTGGAATGAGCAGGTGTCCAAAATTTTGACTGGTACTGTAAGTGGACGGACGTGGCATTTCGGCTAAAAATAAATAAAATAAAAAGACTTCACACTGAGTGCACAACACATTAGGAACACCTGCTCTTTCCATAACAGACTGACCAGGTGAAAGCTATGATACCTTATTGATGCCACCTGTTAAATCCACTTCAATCAGTGTAKATGAAGGGGAGGAGACAAGTTAAATAAGGATTTAAGCCTCGAGACAATTGAGATGGRTTGTGTATGTGTGCCATTCAGAGGGTGAATGGGCAAGACAAAAGATTTAAGTGCCTTTGAAAAGGGTATGGTAGGAGGTGCCAGGTGCACGGGTTTGTSTCAAGAACTACAACGCTGCTCAACCATCTTCCTGTGTATCAAGAACGGTCCACCACCCAAAGAACATACAGCCAACTTGACAACTGTGGGAAGCATTGGAGTCAACAATATGGGCCAGCATCCCTGTCGAACACTTTTAACACCTTGTTGAGTCCATGCCCCAATRAATTGAGGCTGAGGGCAAAAGGGAGGGGTGCACCTCAATATTTCAAAGGTGTTCTAATGTTTTGTACACTCAGTGTATATCGGAGTTGTGCCTGTTGTCATAGAGATAGATTAAGGACTTMTCATGGATATAATCCGTTTTAGCATGGACATTTCCACTGAGGGCTTCCACCACTTTAAAGTAGTCAACTGGGTGGGGATTCCTATGAGTTGGGAGTAATCAGCCAATGAAGACCATGCACTACTTTAAAATGGAGATCATTGGCACAGCCCACACGACAATGGTAGAGATGAGTCCTATCTAGCTCTATGGCTTGTTGTTCACACACACGTATCTGCCCTCTCATTGGCTAGAAATGGTCCGATAGACAATCCTTGTTATAGCTGAGAATCCTTGGGATAAGGAAGAATGCCCTGTTAAAGGTATACTCAGCGAAATGACGTTGCCACGAGCATCACCGGAGATATTGAGATGAGCGAGATGCAAGACTTTGCWCACACACTGTAAATGCACGTGTGCACAGGTTCACTTYACACTGTTCACAGCGTGGTAGCCAGGGCACCGAAACAGTGGAGAAGTTGAGCCACGCGCTTCAATGCTCTTAGTTGTTGAAATTGACCCACTATTCTGTTTACTTTCTTCATCCATGTCATATCGCTAAGTCTACCTTTAATGCCTTGGGATCTCAAGGGCTAGAAGGGATTCAGCTTTTGTCTAATTAACGTCAAAAAATTATTTTGCATTTTAGCTAAYCATAATTCTAACTGTTTTCCTAACCTTAACCAAATTCTCCTAACCTGCTACAAAAAGTGAAATCTGACAAACACTGTATCCCATCTAGTCAAAACCATATCAAGGGCCTGCCGGCATTGCAAGTGAGTCACTGGGCTTGTTTCAGTGGTACGGCTGAAGCATCCAACTGCAGGYAAAAGTCGAMGAGTGAAGTCGGGGGAAGTGCATCTGCGAYAGCTGAAAGTCTGACACTGATTTGGTTTTCCAACAGCAAGGCTCAGTGCAGCATGGCAGTGTGCCATTGTTTCTAAAAGTTTGTTGTYATGTCGAAATAAACACGTCTCCAACCCCCATATCACACACTAAACATAGGCTGTGTGTGTGTAGATTGTACCAAAGACAGTACAGTATGACGATAAGCAGAAAGTGCTTCTACAATAGAAGTCCCCCATCACACGAGTAGGTAATGTCATGGCGACGTTGGCTCGCTAAACTCCTGCATAKAAACACGTGACCGGGTCTAACGGTCGTCTCGCACATGTGCCTGCCATCGAATCAAAGGCATATAAAGTAGTGACAGACGAGTAGTGKGTCTGAAGTGGAGGCAGTACAGGGCTTAGCATGTTTCTCGAGGAGGCTAAAAATAGATTTGGGCTTGGAAAAGTTGAATATTTTCAGAAAGAGTCAGGTAGGTAATTGGTTAAGGGAGGAGAATGAGGGGAGGTTGAAAATACTGAGCGAGGCAGAGGATGGGTTTGAATCTGTTGGAGCTAGCAATAACAAGAAAGAGGGTATGTCGAGGAGGATTGATGTCAAGTTCAAACAGAGTGAGCCGGACTCCAGTTTGAGTCCTGGAGGTGAAATGGAAGGGGTAGAAGGTGTTGCGAAGAGCTCAGAGCCCTGCATTGATGGACATGGTTATGATAAGACACATGTGGTCCAGAGGGAGTGAGATTTATGAAGAGGGTGGAACCAGGCCTTTTGGCTGATCCATAGTTGTTTTCAGGTTGGGTGGAAAAGTTGGTGGGTGCTGTTGAGTCGGTGAAGGTAACTCGAAGTGCACTTATGTTTGTTTGTGTTTCTTCAGATCATAGAGAGCAGGCGCTCCATGCGACGCAATTTGGGTCAAGATCTATTTCTCACTTTGCTATTAGGAACAGGGCACCATTGAAAGGAGTGATTTCTTTGGTAGCGTTAAGTGTGGAGGTGGAGCAGTTGGAAGACTCCTGGTGTTTGTGACACCCGTCGTTTGGTGCGATGCAGACCCCGGTGGTGAGCATGGTGAAACAGAGAAGCCCTGTTAGTCCTTTTGAGTCAGTCTTAACCCGACAAGGTCATGTTAGGATGTATCAGTTAACCTGTTAGAGCATGTGGTGAATGCGCTGTTTCAGGTTAAGCATTTATGGTCATGTCGCAACTGTGTGTAGGAGGGAGATTCCAAGATGTGGGAAGTGGGCATGGGTAGTTTCGGTGGATAAAGTTGTGTGAGTCAACTTTAAGGGTGCACATGTTGCTGGGGATCAGAAGTGTATGGTGCGAGAGAGGCAGGTTGAGGTGGCTAGAGTCAGAGTAGTGCAGAAGGTGCTGTATGCTGAGACAGTGAAGAAAGTAGAGGATGGGTCAAGGGTGAGATTCTGAAGGATCCGTGTAAATAGTAGATCTGTGCCAGCATAGAGGGATAGGTCAATGAGTGATATGCTTCAGTAAGGTTTGCTTCTTAGCAATGTTTATCAACTGCACTGCAGAAATGGAAAGTAAATCACAGAAAATAAGTGAGTTGGCAGCTGCATAGAAGTACTTGGGGGTACAAGATGACTTCAGAAGAATTACATGGTGTGTTGAGTGGTAGTGTCCCGTCTCTTAAGCGGTTGGCCTGGGTAGGATCAGATAGGGTTAAAGTACTGGAATAAGGAGGTGTGTTTTTTTATATATATATATATATATATATTTATTTTTTTCAGTTCCACATTTGTATCACAAAGTGTAATGGATCTATACTATAGTTCAGTTGGGGGTAGTAATGTAACATATTGGATGCAAACTGCCATTAAACCTCACCGAATATATTATTTTTGACAAAAATGAAAACGTGTCAGATTGTCACTGAGGTTGGAGTAATAATATGTCCAACTACTTAAGACATTGGCTCGAATCTAGGTTGTGCCTTTACATTTCGACAAGATTAACTACTGTGGGGGTATTTAACCTCTCAAACCCTGGCCTTGCCTGCTTGGTCTGTTTCGCAAGCGTTCTGGAAGTATCGCGATGTTGCGTCTTTGGGCTTAGAACTCTATCAATTGGAGAGAGACTCATATCAAATTCATTTGTACACTGTATACATATGAATCTCGGAAAAGTTGCTTCCAGTTTCAGACATGTCTTAAGGTCCCGTTCGCGTGGGTCAAACAAAAACACTAATTATAGGCCTTTGATCACATGGTTGTAAAGTTCATGCAGTCGACATGTAGGACAGTTTTTATCCCCATAATGCAACACACTAAAAKGAGACTTTGCAGAAGTGACCCGCTTGAACTGAGTGAGCCCCCTTAGCACAAAGCAGAGGTTTCTGTTTGAGGCATACAGTATGTCAACCTAACTTACGTTTCCACTGAAACTCYGCTCTGGCGTCTTTCTACGCYTGCTATGTTGGGTTACTGAGTGAGTGTGAGATGTGTGACACTGCCAGCTAGCTTGCTAACGTTAGCTGAGTGCAATTTGACAGCTCAACACAAACCCTGTAATTTCACTTTGAATTTCCATTAGCTATGATTTAGCTAAATAGCATGAGACATAATTAAATGATTATCCACTCTAGTTAAAACTGAAGCGAGCAATCTAGTTAGCTAGACAGTTAGCTAACTGCTAGCTAAGCTACTTTACCTGTGACTGAGCCCTCAGCCATTCAATCACACAGTTGGCAGTCACTCACGTTCTTCTCCCACGCGAAGTTTGTAGCTAAGATTTTTAAACAGCTGTTGGGAGATTAACAACCAGAGATTAAATGCCACTTTGTATTTATTATTCCCACAAAAATAATAACATGTCTCCCCTCCTTACATGATTGACTGGGGTATAAACGAACGGTTGTGTGAGACACGAGCTCTGACGATTCTTCCTGCAAAGGAGTTTGAAGTTATGGAACTTTATTGAGACTCACCGGCAGGTCGGAATAACCACAAGGGGACGGGTGTTCACAGACAGTGTCACCAGATACCATTGACTTTAGAATAAAATATAACTGAACTGGACTGAAATATAATAGAAATGAACTGAACTTRTATAAATAGAATACAATAGAATATAACAACGTAGACTGTGAATTACTTTGCCATTAGCAGAACCGCAGATATTGAGATGAGCGAGATAAAAGACAGGGAACCAAAACAGCGGAGAATTTGAGGCTCGTGCTTCAACACTTTTAGTTGTTGYGGAAATTGACCCACTTTGCTGTTTACTTTCTGCACCTATGTCATATTGCTGAGTCTACCTTTAACTGAAGTAATATAGTATAGCATAGAATGATCTACTGTCCTCCATGCTAGGTTCAAAATATACCCTTCTTCAACCCAGCCTCCATGGAGGAAATTCTTCCCACAGTATTGTACAGACAAAGGATCCCACGATATTGTACAGACAAAGGATCACACCCCTAGGCCTACACATCCATCACAGCCATAGTGTCTAAGCAAGGCCAGACAGACAGTAATGGAAGGAATCAGGGTCGTCAGAGGCTATGATGGATGTTTTGTGGACTTGGATCACTGGGCTGTTGATTTAAAAAGATTTCAGAGATAATGCAACTCTGCAAAAGGTTAACTCTCTGAGATGATACGCCAGACTATAAGTTCATAACGAGCTAGGTCAAACGCAGTCTATGCTTAATTTTCAGTCAAGACATTTCGGATAATGATTTGTTATCATTTTAACCTCTCATTATTTGTCTTTTCTCATTATTTGTCTTTTAACCTCTCATTATTTGTCATTGTCTTTATATACAGTACCAGTCAAAAGTTTGGACACACCTACTCATTCAAGGGTTTTATTTATTTATACTATTTTCTACATTGTAGAATAATAGTGAAGACATYATAACTATGAAATAACATATATGAAATCATGTAGTAACCAAAAAGTGTTAAACAAATCCAAATGTTTTATATTTTAGAYTCTTCAAAGTAGCYACCCTTTGCCTTGATGACAGCTTTGCACACTCTTGGCATTCTCTCAACCAGCTTCACCTGGAATGCTTTTCCAACAGTCTTGAAGGAGTTCACACATATGCTGAGCACTTGTTGGCTGCTTTTCCTTCACTTTGCAGTCCAACTCAACCCAATCCATCTCAATTGGGTTGAGKTCAGGTGATTGTGGAGGCCAGGTCATTTGATGCCGCACTCCATCACTCTCCTTCTTGGTCAAATAGCCCTTGCACAGCCTGGAGGTGTGTTGGGTCATTGTCCTGTCATTGTCCTGTTCCACTAAGCGCAAATCAGATGGRATGGTGTATCGCTGTAGAATGCTGTGGTAGCCGTGCTGATTAAGTGTGCCTTGAATTCTAAATAAAAAACGGACAGTGTCACCAGCAAAGCACCCCCACACMGTCACACCTCCTCATCCATGCTTCATGGTGGGAACTACACATGCAGAGATCATCCGCTCACCTACTTTGCGTCTCACAAAAGCACGGTCAGACAGTCACCACAGTGAAAAACAGGACAATTACTGGAACAACCCCAAAAAATTATACATTTTTTTCCAATAATTAACTCTTAGTTTTTGTCAAATAAATAAACATTTTTAACAAGGAAAATTGGGGTTGTCATCAATAACCACGTAAAAATAATATGGCTCAGTTGGTAGAGCATGGCGCTTGCAATGCCAGGGTTGTGGGTTTGATTCCCACAGGGAACCTGCATGAACCTGTATGCACTCACTACTGTAAGAGTGTCTGCTAAATGACTCAAATGTAAATTTAATAACCTTGACAAACGGCTTTACTTTCACCCTGTTCAGTGGTATGACCAATGATTTATACATTCACCGGACAGTTTATTAGGTACACCCATCTAGTATTGGGTCGGACCTCTTTGCCTCCAGAACAGCCTAAATTATTTGTGGAATGGATTCTACAAGTCGGAAACGTTCCACAGGGATGCTGGTCCATGCTGACGCAATGGCACCACGCAGTTGCTGCAGATTGGACGGTGGTACGCCACCAGCCTGTTCCTTTGACACCAGGCAGGATGGGTCCATGGGCTCATGCTGCTTACGCCAAAACCTGACTCTGCCATCAGCCTGACGCAACAGGTACCAGGATTTGTCGGATCACACAATGTTTTTCTTTTACACTCCTCAATTGTCCAGTGTTGGTGATTACGTSCCCACTGGAGCAGCTTCTTCTAGTTTTTAGCTGATAGGAGTGGAACCCAGTGCTGCAATAGCCCATCCGTGACAAGGATCTTCGAGTTGTGCTTTCCGAGATGCCGTWTTGCACACCACTGTTGTATTGCGCCGTTATTTGTCTGATGGTGGCATGCCTGTTAGCTTGCATGATTCTTGCCATTCTCCTTTGACCTCTCTCATAAACGAGCTGATTTTGCCCACAGGTCTGCCGCTTGTTGCACTATTCTCGGGACACCCTAGACACTGTCATGCGTGAAAAACCTAGGAGGGCTTGCAMCTATGATCATACCACACTCAAAGTCATTTAGGTCACTCATTTTGCCTATTCTAACATTCAATCGAACAGTAACTGAATGTCCCGAAGCCTGTCTGCCTGCTTTATATAGCAAGACACGGCCACTTGACTCACTGTCTGTAAGAGCTTTTCAATTTCCGTGAATGTGGTGGTGTACCCAATACACTGGCCGGTGAGTGTATATACACTCGATAACTGATAGGGGGCGCTGTGTTGTAAAAAAAATATATATATATAGAAATGCATGTATTACTGTCTACTTTCGTTTTTGACACATTTATTCTATAATAGACACCTTAATGCATCATTTTAAATTATATTATGTGAGCTTAACATAAAAATAAAAACATATATTAAAACATTTTCCTTAAAGTATAATTTTTTTGAGATTACTTATGTTACTGTTCCCACTACAACAACAAAATACTTMTATACATGTAATTTTGTCCTTGAAACATTTAATTGAAATACTGTAGAATTCCATTCATTCCTATGGAGGACTGCTCCTACTGGAGAGTACCATCTGAAATATGKCCGACCAGTGGMTTCAAAGCCTCTCAATGGCCAATACATAGCATCAACAATTCAGGGTTTATATACATCATTGGGTACAACAGCTGTAGTTAAAATCAGCTCGAGGGAGCGAGGAAACTTCTTTGCTTTTTCTGTTTACCTAGATCCCACATTTCCTGTTTGAGTGCCTTCTGGGTTTCCTCAGTTCCTGTAGGCCTACCATTAGATCCAGCTCATTGTAAGTGGCTATTTTCCTGCTCACATGGCGGGTTTCTCCCTTCCTGCCCGCACTGTGACTGATCTTCACGGGATCCATTGCTAGAGGACATCACTCTCTCCTTTCAGCTCTTAAGTTAAAAGTATAGCCATTACTGAACCCCTGTTGGATGAYTATTCAAAATGAGCCTGATATGATGCGCCCAGCAAGTATTCTCTTCTGCATCAATCAAGAGGACATTCACTCTGTTCAGATTCCAAATTTGATGTGCATCGATTTCGGTAAGTTGAGGCGTGGCGTATAGCCCATGTTCTTCTTTTTCTTTGGAATATGAGTGCTCTTGAAAGGTTTAGAGATGGACATTATATTATTTTCAATAAGTCTGACATTAGAACTTTTATGTTGGCTAACAAATGAACCTATTCAAATATATGTATTACTGTATGCAAAACAATGCTTTCTCATCAGAGTACTATTCCTGTGTGGTAAAATTATTTATGAATATACTATTAGTTGCCTATAGGCATTTTTTATACAAAGTTTGTGTTGTTGTGTTATCTTGATTCTTCCCCCGGCTATACCACCATCTCTGATGTCTAGAGAGCAACAGAACTCTGCTCATGTGATTCTTATTTGATTTAGGTTATAAGGTGACAGTCAAGTCATGAGATCCTCCTCTTCCCGTCCGTCAAATTTCTCATCTAAAGATTCTTTATGGAATCCGAGTCGGTAAGACCCTCTAAATTCTGTTGATACTGAAACATTGTATCACCTCATAATATTCAGAGACTATTCTCTTGTGTCTAAAATCCTTAAATCATATTTCTTTGTGGTATTGCTTTAGTCTAGTGGTAAGTGTAAATTGACTAAGAGCCTATCATATCTGATTGAACAATTTTGTTATTCACCACCAATGTTTTTTCTCAATGTTGCACTGCTAAAATTACAGGCATTCCAAGACTACAGGCACGCACTTCAATGTAATTTACCATCACTGTTTTACCTATGGATGAATATTTTTCAGACSTCATACCTTAACTCAATAGATCTGATAAGTATTTATAGACTGCAATTCCCCAATAATAAATACACGAGACACCATTGAGGTTTTTCAATCAGCTAAATTATGTTTTAATGCGTTTCTTTAGGCTTCAATTAATATAAACTATTTTACATGTTCATAATTAAGTACCATTTTTWATTAATAACACAGTAGTACAGTCAATTGGTATTTGTAAATATATATCTCATTGGTAAATATATATTGGCAGATAGGCTATTATGATCATAAACAATACTGTCCATAGCATAGGCCAAATAGAGTCTTAGAATATTAATTATTGGACACATTTTCCTTTTCACATAGCATATTATTCGATGACTTCAGTACACCCTCGAATAGCGGTAGTTTTTACTGCGGATTGTCTCTGAGTATTATGTCCGAGATCATAGACATGCGCAGAGTTCTTCCTTGTTTGTCTCCGTCATCAGAGGTGGGTGAGAGAGAGAGCGAGAGAGCGGGAGGGAGAGTGGTTGTGAATGTCAAGACAGCGTTGCATTCGAAAGAGAAACGGAGAGAAGAGAAGAAAAGAGACGAAATTCAGAAATTGGAGAGAGCACATATTATAATTGATTACATAGAAAGATTTCTGATTGTAGAAAATATTATCGGGAAAGTATCGTATTGAACATCAGCAAAACATGATGGAATCCGCTATTCTATTTTACAGCAAGGCAGCATAGGACAGTAATTAAGCGATTGTGTTTTGGTTATTTGCGCAAGGGATTCGGGCGAGAGGAGAAGAGAGGAAGGGGAGAATTTGTGTCCATTCCCGTTTCCCTTGGGGACAGTGAAGTCATAGGAGAACCAAACAAGTAATTCGAGAAGAGACGCATTTTTGTAATTTCGCTATCTAGTTAGTATCCTGAACTATCAGTTTTCCACCCAGTTACACACGGTTAGACATCACGTAATTTTCCTCGGTAGTTGTTTTTTCATGATTTAGGATTTTCTCAACAATTCTTGCCATCTTCTGGGCGATTCCCTGCTGAAGGATGCCTGATCAAATATCGGTGTCCGAATTTCTCTCGGAGACAACCGAGGACTACAATTCTCCTACCACATCCAGCTTCACGACCCGTTTGCAGAGCTGTAGGAACACAGTCAACATTCTGGAAGAGGTAAGGCCACATCATGTTATAACATTGAGTCAGCCATGGCTGCAGATGGAATTGCGTGCAAGAGCGACCATTGCGCATTGATGAATCATGCCACCACAGATATGACATAGGTTCAGGAGGCACAGGCTACTTAAATTATACAATGCATGTTATTATCCTAAACTCCATATTGTGGTAGCAGGGTCCAGAGTTGGTCGTTCAAATAGACTGCATCTGTGTCCAAATGCCCAAGCCAATGCCCAAAGTTGTTCTGTATTCTGCAGAATAACCTCAGAAAGTGTCCTACACAGAGAGCACTGTTCTGATGTGCAAGCAATACAAAAACAACATTTCTGTGATGAGCATTCCACCATGGCAAGCAAGGTTAGATTGTGATGGCTAGAATTAGACTATTTGCATGCCTWTTATTGTAAACGGCCTGTTATCAATTGGCACTGTCTGGTGCTATTGGCAACTTTGTAACACTTCTGTTGCCATGTACACTGTAGCAAACAGCACWTCAAGGACCATGTTATAATACATGTCTGTTTACTGTCCCTTACAGGCGTTGAGATCAGTTCTTTGTCRCTGTACAATCCCAGGCTATTAGAAGCAAAATGGCCTATTTAAAACAGTTCATATGCATCCTATTCTTTCCAAGCCGAATCATTTGAACATGTGTCGTAAAAAAAACACAAAGACCTACTGTCCTACTGTCCTAGAACTTAGTAGTTACATTGTTACAACATGCAATAATGGTGTCCAAAGGATCAGCACAATTGGGGTTCGCTTTTATAGTGTAGTGATGATGTCATGATGGCCTTCTGTGGTTTGCTCACACTGAAGCCTATGTTAATTCTGTGCAGTTCGATTGAGCTAGTTTTGCTCCTACTGCTGCTGGCTGGTGTTGCCAGGCAGAGGGGGAGGATTGGGTAGGATAGAGGAGAGGGAAGGGAGGGAGGGTGTGTTTTAGGCCTACAGCTTGCTGGTCTCTCTCTGTTGCATAACTCTGAGCAGAGCAGCCAGGCTGTAGCATTGGAGTGTGCTGGCTGTCTCCACACAGAGTGGGGGTAGGGATGGATGGAGCAGCAAACCCTCCAGCCTCCAGCCACTCTCTGACAGAGATATTGACATTTACAGTGATTCCGATTCAGAATGTCTCCCGCCACACATATGGCGTTAACATCAGCCTGATTCTAAACCTCCTAAGCCTGTTCTTACAATCACAATCAGTGGTGGAAGAGCTCGCAGGCAAGTAGCCTACACACGCACGCGCAAACATGCA